>NW_028086933.1:4142040-4574064 GCF_014824575.4 Sturnira hondurensis
TTCTCCCAGCCTTGGATTAAGTATTAAGTAGCTCATTTCGGTCATTGATTTGTCCTGCAGTGTAGTAATCGACATACAGAGCCTCACTCAAAGTTAAAGGCTCTCCCTTCCCTGCAGGTGGGCAACCCTACGTCTGCATCTGGGAAGGTGGAATGTCCACTCTTCTCTACCTGTTTCTCCCTTCTGCTCTCCCACTCATTTGATTGCTTCTGGATCTTCCAGGGTTAATTAGGGAGAGGGAAGAGAGGTGAGGCTCATGAAACATCTCTAATGACTGGCACACAGGGAATTTGGTCGTGATGCCTGCTGGGTATGTGGTATTCCCATTGCAGCCCCCCCTCACACCAATGCCTTTTAGTGTTTTCATGGGTTCCTCACAAGATGTTCATGCTGAGAACCCCTGTCTACAGTTCCATTGGCATGAAAAACTCCACTTTTCTGGTTGGTGACTAAGAATCCCTTCCTCAGCCCCTGGACTTCCCATGGTGTACCCCCTCAAGTGTTACTTTACTCCCCGAAGAAGTCTTCTTGGACAGGGTCCAATCCAGCCACGGGGATGAATCCTTGCCATCTGATGCTGTGTGATCCACAGGAAATGCTTGTGCGTTTTTGCTCTGCCATCTGTGGAGGGTACAGATTTCGCCAATGCAGCTACACAGTCCTTTTGCTTCCTAATCTCCAGGAGACACATTGCACTTTTTAAAATACCTTATTGATTTTAGAGAGAGGGGAAGGAAGGGAGGGAGAGAGAGAAACATTTATGTGAGAGAGAAACATCTAGGGCATTGGGATCCAACCTGCAACCTAGGCATGTGCCCTGACCAGAGATTGAACTGTAACCTTTTAAGCCCATGACCTTTCAGTTGAGACCATGCTCCAACCAACTGAGCCACACCAGCCAGGAGCTTTCTGAGTGGTTCTCAAAAAACTCCCTCTCTCACTTGGCTTAACTGAGGCACAGTCTCCTCCACCTTCTCTGCCATTGAGGGAGATAGAGAATGCACAGAACACCATAAACTCTCTCCAAATATATTCTGTCCTCCTTTGCAACTTCAATTCTTCAGTAGCCTTAGGATGGGTTTGGGTTAGGGGTCCACAAACTGTTTGTAGCTACCCCTCTGACAAGTCATTCCTAATTGGTCTAGCATTCAGTTTGGAATGCCAAGAGATGGAAATTGTCCCATGTTAAAATCCTGTTGCTGTTGACTACAAAGTGTTTGTGTTCTGGCATGGTGGGAAAAAATACTGCTATTTATAAAAACTAACTGCAACTACTTCTTTTTATTTATAAGGAGACTGTTATAGTTCACCTCAGGGAAAATGGATTCTTTTTACTTATTTAAGAAAATAACCTGAGGGACGACTTTGATTTGAAAAGGTGAATGGAACTCTTCTGCCAGGAGAGGGTGAAACAAAGAGAGTGTTAATGTTCTGTGCTTAATAGGTGAGAGGATTTATTGCCTTTCCCAGGAAAGAGGGGCATAACGGCCTGGAAAAGGAACTCGGTGGGGAGCTGAAAATCAGTTTGGGGAGAGAGAGGACCCAGAATCCTATTGGGAGGTCATGGCCCAGGGAGAAAGGATGATTAATGACCGGGATGGTCAAGGGAATTTAAAAACAAGGACTTCTAACATTAACTGTTTAAGTGTTCAGCTCCAATCCTTTGTTAAAAGTAGGCTATAGATAGTAACCTTGTGTTAGAAGTGGCTTGGGGAAGTTAAGGCAAAAAAGGGCCTTGTCCAACATTTGGGATGATGTGAGACACAGGAAAGAGGACTCTGTGGTGAGACCAAGCGGGAGCAGAAAATCAGAGTGAGAGTTGACCAGGCGAGTGTTGGGGAGGGCACTGGTCTTTCTGTCATATGGGATTGATTGAAAGGTTGTGGAACTTGAAGTTGTCTTCATTATAGAAATTTTGAAAAACACTCTAAATTGTAAAGATCTTGGTTACCCACCAGTCAGTTTCAAAAACCATTGCTATATATATATTTTAATATTTAAGGGAAAAGAGTTCAGGTTGGTGTGGCTCAGCAGACTGAGCACCAGACTGCAAACCAAAGGGAAAAGAGATCATGAGGATAAAAGACTTGGGGGGTGGGGAGGGCTCATCTTGGTTATAGCTGCAAAATGAGTAATTTGGAAGCTTCTTTTAAGATTTTAGTAATAGTGGTAGAATCAGTTTATTCACATAGCAATAACATTTTAATAATAAGATTTTTATTTAGTTATTTATTTTAGAAAGAGGGGAAGGGAGGGGGAAAGAAAGGGAGAGAAACATTTATTGGCTGCCTTTTGCATGCCCGCAACTGGAGACCTGGCCTGCATCCCAGGCATATGTCCTGACTGGGACTTGAACAAGAGACCTTTCAGAGACCTGTGCCCAGTCCACTGAGCCACACCAGCCAGGGCTCAATAACTTTTCTAATAAAAGATCTGTTACTCCTCAAAGACTTATCCCATGAAGAAGTAATGCTAATGTCCCTTAATTTTCACCTAGTACTAGCACGTTACTTGAGAAAAATGTGTTTTTGCTCATTCTATCAAATGTATTTGAGTTATTGGTGTATATGTGCATTTGGTAAAGCACTGCAGAGTACACAGTAATCTAGATCCCTGTAAAGTCATTGTGTCATATAGGATGCTTTCAGTATACTAAAACTGGTTTAAATTAAAAAATACATTTATTAGCTTGCATATCAAGAAGTCCAGAGGCAGAGTAGATTCTGAATATACTCAAAGATCTAGGTTCTTTCCATCTTTTCACTGTGCAATGGTCAGTGTCTTGACTTTCCATATCTTTGCTCCTCATGTTTACAAGATGGCTGCTGCAGGTCCAGGCATCACATCCTCCCATGGCAGTACCTACAGGAAAAGAGAAGAATTTTTCCTCTCTTATGTCCTATTAGAGAAGGCAACCATTCATAGACACCCCAGCAAATTTCCTACCAGGATCTCTTACAAAGGCAGAGTAAGCAATAGCTAATTAAATTGCTTAATTCAGGGATCTTGTTAGACAATCTAAGTAGGGAAGGTTTCATTTTGATCAGCAGTAATGACAAGTTTTCTGCTAGAAAGAGAGAATGCAAATTGCTTTTATCTATACAAGTTGAATTTACTTAATCAGCTTCCTCTTAGTTCTTTAAGGAAAGGAATATGAGATTTTGCCAATTTAAAAAATCTCATAATTACTTATTTAGAGCTAAGATAATTTGATTGTCATACTTAATTATGTAAATAGTGTCTAACTTTTTTTAACCTCATGAATCATTGACAATGTTTTAGAAAAGGAATGATGAAAACCTCCCTGTGACATTTATATTATTTTCAAATTTTTTTCCTCAACAATAAAATATTGTATAAACTTATCAAAATCACTTTGATTTTACACCTACAGTTGAGATCCTAACATCTCGATTTTCGACACTTATAAATGCTTTAATAGATACATGGACAGTAATTTAGTCTGACTTAAATGTAATAACGGAGCCCATTTATCTCGGCTGACAAGATTTCATTTCCTAATGATCTTTTATTGTAAATTTATTTGATTTCCTTTAATATATTATCTCATTTCTCATCTCCTTTCCCTTTGGAGAAATATGAATAATTTTGTATGGAATTATGAAGACTTGGTCTTGAGCTGACAGCCCTGAGAAGCACTGAATATCTCCACCCTTTTAAACAAATTACACAGTTTGATAACAAAGTCCCAGGAAAAAGGGAACACTAGTTCATCAAGCAGTTATTCTAAAAGACAGCAAGGATTGTATTTCCAGAAGCTCTTGTTTTCTTTGAAGAATAAAAACCAAAATAAAGGCCAATCTGACTCCGTTTTTATACTCATGTTTCCAACTGCCTACCTGCACTCTCTCTGAGCCTCCTGCTGTCAATTCATGCTCATTTGGTTGTTGAACCAAACTTACCATCTTTTCTCCTATGGTAAGAGGAGAAAATGTACACAGCACCTCCTCCTATGTCTTTATTTCCTGTAATGCTATCATCATCCACGGAGTCAGTGAAGCTGGAAACTTCCATTTTAGATACCTCCTTCTCTCCAAAAGAGTCAATCTGTCGCAATATCTTGACCACCATAAATTCCAAATAGTTCTCAAAACTGTCCCTACTTTTCCATTCCTTTTAATATTGTCTTCATGATTTTCATCTGGGTAATTAAAATAACCTCCTCTTTGGTTTCCCTGCCTCCAGTCTCAGCCCATACCATCCAACATCTGTATTAGTGCAAGAGTGACCCTTAGAGATATACCCATCTCACTTAACTCACAATCTGGAAAGTCTTCATTGGCTCCCTATCCCTTACAGAACTATTTACACAGTCCTCAGGAAGGCATATAAAACCCTTTAAGACCTGGTTCCAGCCTAATTCTCCAAACTTAACTCTTGTCATTCTTCCTCTGTGCATCCCCTCGTACCTCAGACTCCTCTCTATCTTTAAAGAATGAAGTCCAGCATCACTTCCAGCAATGATATTCCAACAGAGGTAGTCATGGTACCCATGCACTTCTACGTGGTGTGCATGCCTTTAAGGAACTATTTACTCATTGTTGTAATTGTTCATCTATGTCTCTCTCCCTCATTGGACTATAAGATGCTCAAGAGGAAGTACTATATTTTATTCATTGTTTCCTCCTCAGTTCCTGGAACAATCTTGACACATGATAATTACACAATGGTTATTCATTGAGTGAAAAGTTGAATGACTGCATAAACTCCAGAGGGCTGTTTAAATTATTTCCTTTTGGGGGAGTTCTGGCCAAGATGGAGGTGTAGGTAGAAACCCTTTGCTTCCTTGCACAATCGAAAAGAGAACAACAATCAATCTACAATCAATAAACAAACAGAAGTGCCAGAAAATCAAACTTCATGGAGCTCTGACAACCAAGGAATTTAAAAAACAGTCAACCAGCACACCCAGACTGGTAAGAATCCACGGTGAGGTGGCAGACCAGGTGGAGGGACTGGCTGAATGGGAAATTGAGACTCAGAGCTCACTGTGGACTAGGGCGGATGCTTCCACAAAAGAAACTCCGAGTCACACACAGGAGTTTGTTGGAAAGTGCACTAGGGATGTGCGTGCGAGCTTCATTGTTCCCTCTCTCGCCCCTCCCACACAGACAGGGCAGCAGAGGAGGGTTGCCCTGCCTGGGTAAATACCTAAGGCCCCACCCCCTCATGACTTATCAGCTGCTCCAAGACAAAGAAATGGCCCAAATGAAAAAAATAGAGCAAAGCTTCAGAAAGAGAGCTAAGTGATGAGGAGAGAGCCAACCTATATGATGGAGAATTTAAAGCTCTGGAAATCAAAATGCTCACAGTTGCCCTGGCTGGTGTAGCTCAGTGGATTGAGTGTGGGCCTGCGAACCACACGATCGCGGTTCGATTCCCAGTCAGGGCACATGCTTGGGTTGCAGGCCAGTTCCCAGGAGGGAACTCATGAGAGGCAACCATACATTGATATTTCCATCCCTCTCTCCTTCCCTTCCCCTCTAAAGATAAATAGATATAATATTTTAAAAAATGCTCACAGATCTGACTGAGCTTGGTGGAAAAATGAAAGAACAAAAGGAAGAAACAAACATCTAACTAGAACTGAGTGAAGAAACAAGAATTCAAAAAAAAATTGAAGGAGGCTGAAGAATCTCAGGGACAACCTGAAATGTTCCAATATCTGAATTATAAGGATGCCAGAAGGAGAAGAACAAGAGCAGGAAATTGAAAACTTATTTGAACAAATAATGAAGGAAAACTTCCCCAATCTGGCAAAGGCAAAAGACTTCCAGGAAGTCCAGGAAGTCCAGAGAGTCCCAAAGAAGTTGGACCCAAGAAGGAACACACCAAGGCACATCATCATTCAGTTACTCAAGATTAAAAGTAAAGAGAGAATCCTAAAAGCAGCAAGAGGAAAGGAGACAGTTACTTACAAAGGTATTCCCATAAGACTATATCAGCTGATTTCTCAAAAGAAACCTAGTAGGCAAGAAGAGGGTGAAAAGAAGTATTCAAAGCCATGAAAGGCAAGGGACCTACAACCAAGATTACTCTGTCCAGCAGAGCTGTCATTTAGAATGGAAGGGCAAATAGAGTGCTTCCCAGATAAGGTCAAGTTAAAGGAGTTCACCATCACCAAGCCCTTATTATATGAAATGTTAAAGGGACCTATCTAAGAAATAGAAGAAGATAAAAAACTATGAACAGTAAAATGACAATAAACTTAACAACTATCAACAAATGAACCTAAAAGGAAAGACAAACAATGAAAACAAAGACTAAGCGAACAACTGGAACAGAAACAGAATTAAAGAAATAGATACCACATGTAGAGATCTCAGTGGGGAGGGGGAAGGGACGAATGGGGGGAAAAGGTACGGGGAAGAGGAAGCATAACTGGTGGGCATAAAATAGACAGGGAAAGATAAAAAATGATATAGGGAACAGAGAAGTCAAAGAACTTATAGGTACAACCCATGGACATGAACTAAGAGGGGGGATGCTGGAGTGTTGGGGGGTTCAGGGTGCAGGGAGGTAAAGGGGGGAAATTAGGAAAACTGCAATAGCATAATCAATAAATTATACTTAAAAATAAATTAATTCCTTTTGCTGAATATCTTATTGTTGTCTGTGCAACATTAACTGGAATTTTCTATTTATTATTATTATACTTGTTGAAGTGGCATTTCATCTGTTTCACAATTCCATTGTAGAACAAATGCCAAAATAAGATGGCAATTCAGAAACCTAGCCCTGGCTGGTGTGGCTCAGTGGGTTGAGCACCGGCCAGATACATAGAGTCGTAGTATAAACATAGGCTGTTTGCAATCTCAGTAGTTTTTAAAAATCCTTATTGTGAAATCATATCTTCTTTTCCCTTCCAGCCTCACCCCTTCTGTAAATACTCTGTACATGCTTGTTTGTTTATATTGTAGGGAAGTCTTGGGCATTGGTTCCCCCCAACCCAGCTTTATTGCGATATAATCAACAACATTGTAAATTTAAAATGTGTAACAACGATTTGATAAATGAATACCACAATAAGGTTAGTTAACTCATCCATCATCTCACACAGCTTTCTTTTTATTTTTGTGATGAGAACACTTAAGATCTAGTCTCTTAGCAAATTTTAAGTGTACAGCATAGTATTGTTAACTACTATACTGGGTTTTGCAACAAACCTCCATTTCTGCAGAATCAGGCTGGGAAGCATCCCTTCCATTACTTCCAGGATGTGAAGCAACTTGGGTCAAATCACATGTGGTCAAAATGCTATAGGTATTTTTGTAAATGGAAAGAAAGCACCACTAATCTATGTGTATTTGCTAAATAAGATGTCACATCTTATTTAAAACCGTTTGATAGTCTTTAAATGCAGTATATACCTGATTAAAGTAAAGGAGAAAAATACACGACAGACATGAAAAAAGCCTAAAACCTGCTTACCACCCACAAGGAGCACCTTACTTTTATTCACAATTATACTGTAACCTTTTTAAAGGTCAGAATCCAGATCCATCTGGCATTCAGCTGAGTTTGGGGATTACATAATACCCACTTAAAAGCTGAGTAGAGAGATTGAGAGATTTCCCATAACTGTAAATAAAATCCTTATTTTCTTTTGGTTCTCAACCTGTAGGGTTGCCTTAAGCAACGAAACCTTAAATTTGAAAAGCTAAAAAAGCAAAGCTAGTGTAAGCATCATATTGCAAATTGTAGAGCAAATGAATTATGTGCTTGAAAGATAGATCCCCCAAATTTTATGTAGTTGTTTTGTTTTTTAAATTAAAAAATTTTAAGGCGTTTTTCATTGTCAATTTGAATGTAAGATACTTTTAAAAACTCATGGAAGGACATTGTATTCTATAAAAGCCTGGGGAAGAACTAAGATGAGAATAAAATTATTTTTTTCTTTAAAAAATCAGTTTTTTGTTTCAAAAAAGATGGATGATAATGTTGTGAAAAATATTTTTATTTCTTGATATTCAAGGCCCTTCCTAGTCCAGCCCCAAGTGACCCAACTTGAATGTCATCACCACACCTGCCCCAGTGAGAAATGATTTCTTCCTTCTCTGTAGCTCCAAAGGATCTATTCGCCGTTCTCTTCTATCACTTATTACCTACATTTAGAGTTTGCTAAATGCCACTTTGTCTAACGAGGCAATAAGCCCGTTCAATTTCCTTTTTCCAATTTTGGTGGGTGGATAACACACCTAAAATGCACTACTGTTTAGTGTACAGCCTGATGATTTTTCACTTTTCCACTGAGATCGAGACAGACCTTGTCTGGCGCCCCAGAACGGACTTCCGGCTCCTTCTTAGTCAATACCCCACTCGCAGGGGGAACCACTCCTCTGACTCCTATCACAGCAGATTTGTTTGGCTTGTTCTTGAACTTAATATAAATTGGAATCCCACTGAATGTACTCTTTTGGGTCAGACTTCTTTCTCTCCGCATTATGTCTTTGAGATTCATCCATGTGGTTGAGTGTAGCAACAGTTTCTTCTTGTTATTGTTGTATAGTATTCTGTTATATGACGATCCCCCAAATTCACAATTTATTTATTCTACTGTTAATGAACTTGCAGCTTTTCCTAACTTTTCACTATTATGACAAAACTCCCATAGACGTTTTTATACATTTCTTTGGTAGATGTATGCTCTCCTTTCTCTTAGGGACATGCAGAGAAGTGGATGTGTTGGGCCATAGCATAGGTCTATGTTTAGCTTTGGTAGCTTAGTTAATAATGACAAATAATTTTCCAAAGTGATTGATACCAGGCCATGAGCTTTCTCGGCGCAACTGTTTCTGTCATCTGTGTATTCTCAGAGTCTAACATAATACATGACACATAATAGTTGTGTGGTGAATATTTATAGAACAACTAGAAGCTTAGGTGTTAAGAGTAGGAGTTTTGAGTGTCACCCACAGAACTGTCACCCAGGTTGCCCAGATGACCTTATGTCCTGTGGGATAATAAATAGCTCACAACTGTCTTCCACCTCTCTTGCAGGTACATTTATTTGGTGACTCCAAGTCACACATGAACCCTATTTGCAAGGAATCTGGGAAACGTACAGTAGTTTCAATTTCCAACCTCCACAGCACACAACGGTATCCTGGTGGGCTTAAATACGATGTTGGATGAGCCATTATATAGATTCTGATATAAAAACAGGGCTGAGCTAGGAAACAAAATAGAAAAAGAAGTCAGGGCTGCTTTGGAGGCCAAGGTGACAGAAACCCGCTCGTATTTATTTGAAGGATGTTATTCCTCCCTTTATGATAAAGATTCAAAGTCTTGGAAAAGAGTATCTAGTTGGCAAAGATTGGGTTCTGTGTCCATTTCTTGGGTATGAGAGGATCGGACTGACAATCTCACCAAGAGAGCATGCAATGGAAAAGCAATTCTCCAAAAAGAAATGGGATGCTGTTGCTGAGATGAAGGGAAATGTCTTTAAGGAAAAACAAAAAGAAAACCAAAACCAAAGCCCTATCAACGCCCACTACAGAGTTTAAAAAATAAGAGAGGTGATAGTTTGGATATCTAAATGGCACCTCACGTGATCTAAGATCTAACATTCCCATGAATTATAGCAGTTAGAGACAAAGGGGACTTAGAAAGGTCATGTTATGGGGTCAGATGATATTGTAGTATAATTTACATACAGCAAACTCACCTTTTTAAGGTATGGAACATCACTATCAATATTTCCTTCACTAGAAAGTCTCCCTGTGTCCCTTTATGGTCAATTCCCTCCCCATTCCTAGCTCCAACCCGAACCCCTGACAACTATTGATTTAATTTTTCTGTCCCTAAGGATTTGCCTTTTCCAGAATGTCTTATAAATGGACATATATGGCATATAGCTTTTGAGTTTAACTGCTTTCACTTAGCCAAGAGACCACTTTGTTCAATGGTTTCCGATCTCTTTCCCCTCCACTGGGAACTTCCCAACCCAAACTTTTGACATTTGAGAAACTTAATATTTGAGACTAATAGAAATCAATTGCTTTCACAAATAAGGATGAAGAATCCAAGTCCAAGGTTCCTTGTGCTGAAGGACATTGTGATTGGTTCACAGAATTTTGTTTGTCTGGTATATACCACAGTCACTATCAGGTCAGTATCTCTGCTTTTTCAGAATAGATTCCTCACAGAGCATTTCTGTGCAGGAAGACATAGCCTGGGAAAACTATAAGAAATGCTCAAAGATTCACAGTTCTTAAATTTGTGTTAAATTATGGATTCTTATGTGGTTGATTTTCTTGCTGAAAATGTTCATTTCAGCTCCACTAGGTGTCAGTTACCATCTAATATACTTTTTATATCTGCTTCTATAAATACCACTGTTAACCACTGGAATGGCCGTGCTCAAATGTCACTCTGCCCAAACGAACCTGAAGGGAAGTCTCTGCAAGATGAGGCTTCCAGACCTGTGCTGTCCCACTCGAGAGTCATGAGTCACACGTGACTGCTGGGAACTTCGAATGCACACAGCCACCCAAATTGAGATGTATTGTGAGTATAAAGTACATACCAGACAGGGCAGACTTGGTAAAAAAAATGTAAAAATATCTCCTTAATGATTATTGTATTGATTGTGTTTTTAAATGATATCTTACATCAATTGGGTTAACAAACTATGATTAAATTACTTTAATTTAAATATAATTAAATTATGTCTTTTTCACTCTTTAAACTATGACTACAAAGAAATTTAAAATCATACATGTAGCTCATAGTTATGGCTCGTATTACACCATGTATTTCTATGGGACAGCACTGATGAATCACTAATGGTGCATTTTGCTAATCCTTCCTGAGAAAGACCCCAAATCTACACTCCTCCAGTCTGGATCCCCGAGATCACAAGTGACCACTTCCATTTTTTGAACTTCCTAGTAAATTTAAAAAATGGGTAATTTTTAATTTCCTAAAAGTAGAATTTCATAAATACTTTCACACATTTCTCTTGCAAAATTTTATATTTATTGAGTCAACACTTTACATAATGTAATGTATAATATAATGTACTGGTCCACTGTAAGACAGTTTTAGGATTTATATAAAAAGAGAGCAATAGAGGTGATGCAGTCCAGTTATGGAGCCCGGTTTGAAAGTCAGTAAAGGAACTTCCTTCTATCTCTTGATCTGTTTTATAAGTTGTACATATACTCTCACTTGGAGGTAACTTCAAAGCTCTGTATTGGAGGTCCTTTGTGAATGCGGGCCAGGACTCAATGGTCCACCTGCCATCACCCCACCCCAACTCCATGCTGATAGGCCCTGCCTTCCCTCTTTCTTACACATCAGCTGCTTGCACCACCTATGTGCCAGGCTCTCCCCTGCACACTTCTCAACATTCCCTTGAAGCCTTGCGCTGATCTGCAAAAAAAAAAAAAAAAAAAAAAAGGTGCAATTATCAGAGGGGGAAAGGGAGACTGCTAATTCTACTCCCAAACTCCATTCAGCAATGATATCCTTTGAGGAGGTGAGGTGATAGAAATTTCAGGCACAGAGGATAATAAATAATAGAGGGAGTGGTAAGGAGTGAATCCCCTGTTGCTTGTCTGAATACAGCTAAACTCTCCTCACCCGTGTGGCATCCAGACTCACCCAGAAAGCTCTTTTTCAGGAACTGATTATTTGCTTCTGTGTAGGCTAGACTGCCCCAAATTGGAGGCGTTTAAAAAAACTATTATCTGGAGGAGCGGGAGGAAAGCTATAGCTAGTGCTTTTCATGAGAGCGCCACCTCCTAGCTACAAATTATTCACTACAAACCCTGCATTAGGCGAATGCCGCTTTGCCAACGGGGCTCTCAGGTTCTTAGGCTCCTCCATGTATATGCCCTTTATGCCTGTAAAGGCGGGTTTTGTTTTGTGACTATGTAAATCGGAGCCAAGGGAGTTTCTTTTCTCTCCGTGACTGGAGCCTGGTGAGACATTCTCCACCATCCAGCACTTTATACACTTCCGCACTGTGTGGGCAGCAAGCAAGGCAGAGGGAGCTCTTGAATGCACTTTTCACCTGGCTTAAACAAGAGCTTTGATTTCCCCTTCTCTTTATCATTACGGGGCTTGATGTGAAAGCGGGATTCATAGAGGGTTTAAAAAAAAATTTTAACTGCAATAGTGTGCTTGGATTTTAACACTTTCAGATTATGGCTGAAATGATCCCGCAGGACATGTGGAATATGGTAGAATTTTGGGTGGTGTTTTTGGCACGTTTCCTGTTTTGTTTATTTGTTTGTTTCAAGCGCACCCTGTGTGTTGGCCATTACAAAAGCCAAAAAGGTATTTCCTTCACAAAACCTTAGCTTGTTGAAAAAGGCTTCTCTTCCACCCTTATTCAGCCAACATTGACTGAGTTTCTACTGTTCGTGCAAAGACACCTAAAACAGTCTTTGCCCTCCAGCACTGGACGGCAGGGGCCAGGGCCTGAGAAAGTGGACAACTGCAACACGGCTTGGAGATGGCCCTGAGCTGCATCTGTGAGGTCAGGGAGTGATTAACCAGGTGAAGTGGGGCAGGGATGTAAGGTTCTTTTGTTGTTGTTGTTTTGATGTACATTTTGCCTTTTTAGAGCACTTTATGATTTGCAGTAAATTTGAGTATAAGGTACAGAGATTTCCCACATAGCCCTGACCCCACATACATTAACCTCTACCACTATCCACATCCCTCACCGGAGGGATGCATTTGTTACAATGGTGAAACTACATGCACATCCTATGGGTTTGGACAAATATATAATAACGTGTATCCATCATGATAGTATCATACAGAGTATTTTCCCTGCCCTAAAATTCCTCTGGGTTCTGCCTATTCCCCCTTCTGTCTACTCCCACTGCCCGGCCCTTGGCGACACCGATCCTTTTACTGCCTCCATAGTTTTACCTTTTCCAGAATGTCATATAGAGGTATGTGGCCTTTTCAGATTGGTTTCCTAGTAATATGCACTTAAAGTTCCTCCATTTCTATTCATGGATTGATAACTCATTTCTTTGTAGCACAGAATAATATTCTATTGCCTGCATGAAGCACAATTTACTCACTGCCTTACTGCAGGACAGCTGGGTTGCTTCCAAGCTTTGGTGGGAATAGGTATTTTAAGTAGATAGAGTAGAGCTTGTAAAAGCACGAATAGGTAAGAGCAAGGTGCTTTGGTAAACCTGTAAGTGGCAGGGCCACTAGGTGTGGGGGGATGTGGCTCGGACAGTAACAGGGAAGGCTCATTCTTCATTTTATTTGTAGGGTCATTGCAAAATCACAATGTGGATCATATTATTCTGGGGGCACTTCCACCATAATGTGTCACCTTGTAGATTTTGCCTGGAAGCAAATATAGAAATATCCTACTTACATATGATTCACAGGTTTATCTGGCTAATTTCATAATCTCAGTTAAAAACAAAAAAAGCTTCCATTGTGATAATTTAAGTTCTGGGTTATATTATGGAAATCAAGTCAAGAGAAATAGTAACTTGTGGGTTTCAGTAAGGTTTGGCTTTCTTATGACTCAAAGAATTGTGTGGTTTTGGTTTTTGGTGAGAACTCCATTGCATATTTTGGACTGGAGCCCGACTTTGGAGGTTGGTGGTGGTAATCCATCCAATTTAGCTGAATGCTGATGAGCTAGCATTCAAAAATAAACGAAATAATAAACGAGTCATTCTGAAAGCACCGTGTACAGCCTAATTAACAGGAAAACAATTACTGTTTCTGTTCAATACTTTGGGAACTAAGTGGCGTTTGTATGACAGAGGTAATTATGCTTTTAGCACATCTGTGATCAATCAGATCAATATTTCCCTTGAAGAATCTACAGCCACCTCTTTTCCCCCTGACAGACACTATTTCATCTCCTAATGTAACAAACAGTGGTTGATCTCACAATGTTCTTTCTTGCACACACTTTAGTTATTGCTGAGCTCCACAGTTATTGCTGCGCCCCTGAGAAAGTTAGGTCCTCACGGCTTGGAGATGTAACATTTTATTTCACACGAAAGTGCTTTGAGAACTATATGGTGTTATGTTAATGCTAGGCATTATTACTCTATTTTTTAAATCCCCTCCCCCATTTTCAGTGAAACAGCTCAGTGCATCTTGTTTTATACTGTTGAACTATCGAGAAATCATTTCAGGGAGGATAAATGGTAATGAAAAAATACAATAAAAATAAAATAAAAGTTGCAGGGACAAGGCAAAAAGGGGGGAACTAAATCATTTCATAAAGAATTTCAATTCTTTGACCCAATTACCCCAAGCTCAGGGACGAATCCTAAATAAGTAATTTTGCAGAGATAAAAAGTTTCCTTGTCCCCATTGCTCAGTCATTTTGGTGTCATTTTCAGTAGGGGAGGAGACTCGACCCAAACAAGTAAAGTGTAAACTATCTAAGTATTGAATACCATGGAAATGTTAACATAATAACCAAATGTATGAGGAAATATTAACATAATAGATGGGATGGCTGACATAGAAAACTGATCCTAAGGAGGACATACAGAGGATCCAGAGACACATGAAAAGATGCTCGATATCGCTAGCTATCAGAGAGATGCAAATCAAAACCACAATGAGATACCACTTAACACCAGTCAGAATGGCTACCATAAACAAAGAAACAAACAACAAGTGCTGGAGAGGTTGTGGGGAAAAGGGGACCCTAGTTCACTGTTGGTGGGATTGCAGACTGGTACAAGCACTATGGAAAACAGTATGGAATTTTCTAAGAAAACTAAAAATGGATGTGCCTTTTGACCCAGCAATTCCACTCTTAGGAGTATATCCTAAGAACCCTGAAGCACCAATCCAAAAGAACCTATGCACCCCGATGTTCATAGCAGCACAATTTACCATAGCCAAGAGTTGGAAGCAACCTAGATGCCCATCAGTCAATGACTGGATCACAAAACTATGGTACATTTACACAATGGAATTCTATGCTGCAGAAAGGAAGAAGGAGCGCCTACCCTTTGCAACATCATGGATGGAACTGGAAAGCATTATGCTGAGTGAAATAAGCCAGGCAGTGAAAGACAAATACCATATGATATCACCGTTAACAGGAATCCAAACAGCAAAACAAACAAGCAAGCAAAATGTAACCAAAGACACTGAAATGCAGAACGTGCTGACAGGGTCCAGAGAGGAGAGGGGAGAGAATCACAGGGGAAAAGGGGAAGGACTCAAATGAACAAGTATAAAGGACACATGGACAATAACTAAGGTGGGTGGCGGAGATGGGAGGGAGGTGGGGAGCACTGGGGGGGGGCAGGGCTGGGAATACAAGACAGAAAACTGTACTTGAAAAAGAATTAAATAAATATTTTAAAAAACTGATCCTGTAAAAATCAGAAATGAATTGATTGATCCATGCATACAAACGTACAAAACAAAGAACCCTGTGGAAATAAACCTGTGGTGTTAGAATTTGGAGGGGGTTAGAGAGATGGAATATTTAGTTCTTTAATGGAAATATTTCTTAACACGGATGTAATTACTTGTCAGTGATTTTAAAATTAAAGTTTTGTAGGTTTTTAATCCAGAGAGTGTCACAAAACTTCATACTAGGGCGAATGTGGAAGGAAACTATTTCTCTTAGGGCCACCAAAGGCAACGTCAAATTCAAAGCATCTTTGTTAGATGTTCCTGGTTTGTGGCTGAGGGTTATTAATACTTGCCCCCTAGTGGCTTAAGGTTGAAAATAAACTATTTTGGTTTAATTTTTGGTTGCTATTGCTAATGTCACTGTTTTTGAAGATGACAATACTCATCGTAAAATTACAGTCCATGCAGAGTGTGGCCAAAAAGCATAATACTGTCATTCTCTCCCATTCTAAACCTGCCCTTTATAGCTCTCAGCTATTTGTGAGGTTCATGGGGGCAGAGCAGCCTAGGCGTTGCAAGCCTGGATTTGCAATGGAAAGAGCCGGGCAATCTGAGGTTCTGCCACTCACCAGCAGGGTGACCTTGGGCACGTCCATCACCTTGCTTGCCTCATCTACAAAATGGAGATAATAAGAGTGCTACTTTATTATAAAACACTTAAAGGAATGTGTAATGTAGCTTGGGCGTGTGACATGTAAAGGGCTGTTACCTTTTCTATTTTTTCAGTACTGTTTCTGGTGCTATGGATGTTGATCTTGGTGCTGAGAATGAAGAAGGACATGCAAGAAAAACGAGTCTTTAAAGGGATTTTCAACTGTCGACAGGTGTGTTTCCATGCAATGATAGTAAAAATATAGGTAAGCAAATACTTAAGGGGAGCTAAAACTGCATCATTGCTCTGAAAACAGAATTTTTTGTGTGTTTTATGTCTGCATCATTGGGATGCATCTAATAATTGATCATTAATTGGCAGCATCTTCTTTATTTTTAATGGTATGTAAAATAATGGTGCATCTTACTACTGATGACATCTCATAATCAATGAAATACGGTAATCAGCAGTACAGTAATACGTAACATTTTAAAACAACATTTACAGTGGCCCAGGTAAAGGGTGGAATGGGTTATACACGTTATCAAACATAATCCTTAGAAAATGGGAACACCATTGGAGAAATCAATGAATCTTAAGGCATTGAGGTTATAAAGTACTCCCAAGATCAGACTTGAGCTAAGTTGCTAACTAAGTTGCTAATGGAGAGTCCATTTGGATAAGCCCCAAGAAGAGGGGTAGGGACTCCAGGAAGAGAAATGCTATTAGCAGGATATTCTGCTAAGAAAAGTTGTGCTGTATATAGTTATACCTGTGTGACCACTCTGTCCACTCATTCCCTGGTAGAACCTCTCCCCTCTTTACTGGTTCCTTTAAAGGGAGGACCTGGCACAGTTCGTCTTTAGTCTGACTTCTCATCCATTTAGCTTTTGCATTTTAATCGCTTAAAGCAAAGTTTCTCAACCTCTGCACTATTTACATTCTTTGTGCTTTGCTGTGCACTGTGGGACATCTAGTCAGCATCATCCATGGACTCTAGGCAGCATATGCTAGTGGTACCTCTCAGCTGTGAGGTACAACCAGAAGTATCTGTAGACATTGCCAATGTCCCCAGGTGAGAGGGGCCACAACCACTCCAGGTTGAGAACCACTGGCTTAACAAAAAGACTGTCCCTGCCATTTCAGTTTTTGTGGTGTGTGTATACATGTTAAGGAAGAACGTTTGCAAACCGTAGGATTTTTTAAAAAAACAACTCTGGTATCTTGCTATGAAATCTTGCTGGTGGACCAGTGGACCACAGTGACGCCACTGTGTGCAAGCCTGACAAGCGTCACCCATTTACTATTAGTACTCAGCTGCGGTGGGGGTAGGGGGATTGGTTCCCTGGAGTGTATGTATTTTTTGCCTTGTATTTTGAAATATTTTTAGATTTAGAGAAGGGTTGTAAAGATGGTACGGAATGTTCCTGTATATCTTCTCTCAATGTCCTCTAATGTTGACATCTTCCATAACCATGGCAAATTTACCAAAACTAACATCTTAGCATTAATTAATACAACACTATTAACTAAACTGTGGACTCTATGTGTATTCTCTCAGCTTTTCCACAAACCTCCTTTTTCTGTTCCAGGGTGCAATCCAGGATTGCTCATTGCTTTTAGAGAGAGCATAGGTGTTTTTTTTCTTCACCCAAGGACATTTTTTTCATGGCCTTTTTTTTTTGCTTTTGAGAGAGAATGGAATGGAGAGAGAAAAACATCGATGGGAGAGAGAAGCATCGATTGGTTGCTTTCTGCATGCACCCAGACTGGGGATCACACATGCCCAACATGCAGACTGAACCCACAGGTGTGTGTCCTGACCTGGAACGGAACCTGAAACCTTTCAGTTATGGGACAACACTCCAAGCAACTGAGTCACACTGGGCAGGGCTAGAGAGAGCATAGTTTTGTTTTGTTGGGTTTGTTTTTGTTGCTTGTTTGTTTTTGTCTTTTAATAGAAAGAATATAATGCATTCTTGGAAAATTTGATTTTCAGATGGTGACACTGAATGGAATTTTCCAAGTAGGGGCTTTTTCTTAAAGATTTTATATATTTATTTTTAGAGAGAGGGGAAGGGAAGGAGAAAGAGGGGGAACATCAGCGTGTGGTCGCCTCTTGCGCACCCCCGACTGGAGACCTGGCCAGCAACCAGGCATGAGTTCTGACTGGGAATCAACTGGCAATGCTTTGGTTCGCAGGTCTGCCCTCAATCCACGGAGCCACACCGGCTGGGGCTAAGTAGAGGCTTATTTATATTAACACTCACTGAGCTAAAAAGTTTCCTTATTTCAGCCTAAAGTAGAGATTGGAATTGACACTGTTTAAGGCCAAAACAGCTGTGACACTATGTATTGTCTAAATCTCTGAAACATCACCTAAAGATGGCTTTTGTCTTGATTCTCAGCGTAAGCCATCTTCATTTTATAGTTTTTTAGTAAATGATACAAGTTAATGAAGAGAACCGAAGGTACAGTCTCCAATTGCTGTTTCATATGTAGGGCAAGCTAAAGAGTTCCGTGCCCACTCTACCTGATGAATACAACGTGGACCCGGAGTGACATGGAACAGCTGCAATCCACTAAACCTGGTAAATGTGAGGTGTAAGTGATTGCCCTTCCTGCTTAATCTTATTTGCTGCTCAGCCATTTCTCATGGTATGATTCCTTAAAGTCAACTGAATTCCGGAGCAGATCAATACTAGGGAAACCCTTTTGTCTTCTTTTAGGGCATAAAATTTAAAAGATGCTTAAGTCAATATTCCTTTTAATAATGTGTCTTACAGAAATGCTCGGGTTCCCCCTTCTAGTTATATAATTAATTGAGCTGCCTGCCACCCACAAGGTATAGTTACTCTCCCCCATAATTCTCCTTTGGCCTAATTGCCATTCTGTTCTCAGTTCTATTTGTCTTTAGATATTTCTTTCTTCCCCAATAGTGTTGGGCATGCCTTGTACTTAGTTTTATCTTTCTGTGCTTTTGCTTCTAAATGTCAGCATAATTTTTCTGCCTTATAATATTGGAGATGTTATAACCATCCATCAGCCCAATAGAAGAGCAGAAAAGATTAGATATCATTTATCTGTATTGGTTGTTCATTGTAATGACCCAGTGGACAACATGAACAGATAATCTGTTGCTTTGATGGAAACTAATTATTCTTAAGCATGACAGCATCGAAATAGCTTTTGTGACATTGTTTTTAAAAATGACGGCTACCTAGTCATTATTAGGGCACGCGGAGGTTCAGTCGTGTTCTCTGATGATTTTCCTACATAAGCAACACAATAGTTTGGGTCTTTTATTACTGCTTTACAGAAAATACTAAACTAAAATTTAAGAACTTTAAAACAGACATTCAAATATAAGGACTATCCAATATGCATTTCTTAATGCAACATAATTTACCATTTCCTAGAGAAAAGTAAAACTACAATTAGTAGATAATTTTTGCTAAGAAGGATTAATACAGCTTGATATTTATTATGCTGCTGGTTATTGTACTGACCATGGGGTGTGAGGAATAAAGTTATCCTGAGTTTCCTGAGTGAAAAGCATGACTATGATTAATTCTTAAAATAATACAATTTGTCTGCACAAGTCAAAGAGGATATTTTATCTTGTGTGCATTCATAAAAACTACAGTGTACTGATGTATTTCTATTTTTAATATACTCTTTCTAAAATGCTTTAGAAACTTAATGAAAATCATAAGAGAGTATTTGTATTTACTGACACAACTAATGGTCAAATCAGGATTTGCACGTTATCATTGGCCCAGAGCAGAGATGCACTTTTGTCACACGGCGCCTTGGTGTGAGACCAGAGGGGCCCTAGGTTAACTTCACAGGCCAAATGTTCCCTTTTGTTATAGCAGATTGGGCAAAAGCTTTAAGCTTTGGGGATGTTTTCGATGGTAATAGACATAGCCAATATATTGAAATACATTTATTAAACAAGGTTATAAGTACACAAGTAACACTTGTGAAAAATTAGAGCTGTAAAATGTATGAATAATGCTGAAGTAGGTAGACTAAAGGATAAGAGTGTTCTTGTGCCTTCTACATGTTATGGTCTCCTCAGTCTCATTCCCTTCCCCGGAGGGTCGCTAACAATTTGGTGCACTGTTCCAGGTTTTTTTCCACGCACCACGTGCAAGTATAAACACACACTTCTATGAATTGTGTATGGGATATTCTACAGACTGTTTGGCATCTTATTTTATCACTTAAAATATGTCTTGAGTATCTTTTCACATGTATATACACACATATGTATACATATATATTCATGCACACATATATGTGACTCTTCTTTTTAAAAACTGGACATGCCTTGTTTTACCTATTATTTTGTTCTATAAAATAATGTCTGTGCTTTCATATCACCCTCCATTTTAGGAAATCTCCTTCAGATAGAGATGAACTGAAGGAAAACCTCAGTCTGAGCCTCAGATAGGCTCACTAGAGTTGACCTCTTCTGAGCATATTCAAAGGGGAAACTCACCTATGTATACAGAGGATGTGAGCCCCTGATTCAACGTGTGTGTGTGTGTGTGTGTGTGTGTGTGTGTGAGTGTGAGTGTGAGTGAAGTCTGGTTCTGACACAGATGAGCAAGTCAGCACTCTGCACTTCAGGTTTCCCACTCGGAACACAGGAGCTGGGGTGGGTTAGGCCTGACTGGTCGTGTCTCCGTCCAAATTTTACATGCTTTCTTTCTGTTTTCTGAGTTAACAGTTATGTTGTAACAGAGTGTAATTCTTCTGAGATTAGTTATAATTGTGTCCTAGTGACAGACACTCAACATTTTAAGTGTGAACACTCACATCTATTTTTACCCATAGTGAGCATATGCTTTAGTCCTTGAAAACATGGTTTGGAATGGCCCTTTTCATCACCAAGGTATGGGAATGCTAACCACCCAAAAGAGAAAGGGACAGCCTCCTCCTCTTACAGCCACCTACAAAAGCTGCATGGGAAGACTTGACAACTTAAAAACATTTTTTTTAATTTTGGTTATTTGAGAGAGAGAGAAAGATTGAGGTCTGGTTCCACCCATCCATGATTCATTTGGTTGCTTCTTGCATGTGCCTCGACTGAGGATTGAACCCGAGAACTTTGACACATCGGGTTGACACTCTGACCAACTGAGCTACCAGCCAGGGCCTAACAACTTGTTACCACAACCCTCTAAATAAGATTCGAGTTGGATTCAACTATCATTTGAGACCTGTGGTTAACTTTAGAATGTACACTGTATAGACAATGCTTATTAACAGATGTTTTTTTACTACATTTACTTTTAGAACAATGGATTAAAAATAATAAATAATAATTCTAGCAGCTAACATTAATGAGCCCTTACTATGTGTCAGGCATTGTTCTAAGCACTTTAATAAAAGTTACTCACAACAACCTTATAAAACAGCTTACAGATGGGAAGGCTGTGACTTAGAGAGGACAAGTAATTTGTCCAAAAGCACAGAGTTGCAACTTTTTGGTGCAGCTGGGAGGCAGATTCTTATCCAAGGGAAGAAAGTGAGGAGCTAACTGAATAGTTCCATAGTCATAAAATAACCAAAATTTTAGTTTGAAGTTGGTGACAGACCTGGCCATATGCAGACGGTCAATGCTTGTGCTTCTCTTTTCTTCTGGTGATGCTATGAGGTGCCTTGACATAAAACTGGTCTCCTGTTTCTCAGGCTCACTCATGAGGCTGTCTATTGTAGTCTTTTAAAAATATATATAAACAAAGCAATTCCTTATATCCTTTTTGCAGCTACAGATCATTCGTGCTGACTTTTGCAAAGCTCCTGCCCTGGTAGACAAGCCCTGGAATCTGCAAGGTTGATGATTAGTTGAAGCAGTCTGGACTGCAGCCACAGGACATCGTGTAGCACAATCAAGCACTACTTCATCATGCCTGGTGACAGGAGTTTTCCCGCTACGTTTCCATCAGGAGCGAGGAGCCAGGGGACAGCTCAGCAGCTAATTAGACAAGGCAACGTACAAGGCTAGTACATGCCAACTTCAATAGGCTGCAGTGGTGGATCTGTCAAACGAATCTGTCTTGTCGTCTGTGCTTTATACCCATTACTGTACCTGGTTGAACATTAACACTTGGAAATCTGCTGATTTTCTCCAATATCCTGGCCCATGCAGAGAGGAAGCTGAAAAAAACAACTGTATGTCTTTAAGGTTGTTCCATGCTTCATTATCCTGAAAAGCATCAATCTTCACCTCATTGTTAAAGAAGCATCTTAAGATGTGGAAACGTTGAGAGGACGGGTGGAAATGCAGTGTATGGACTTTTTAGTGTCTCCGCCACAATTTCCTTTCTTTCCTGTGATGTTTATTTTGAAAAAGTCAGAGACTTAAAAAAAATGAAAAATGTTTCCTTGTTAAGACAAAAGCCAAGAAATCGCAAGTGTTTCCCTTCCTCTCGCGTCCAGGTCTCCTAAAAGATTAAAGTAAAAAAAAAAAGTCTTAGATGTGTGTGTGTTTTTAAGAAATCATCAGACTATAAAGGCAGACACCCCCAAAAGTTTGTAAACAAGTATCTGGAATTTAAAGACAATATCAAAAAATATTCCAACATGCAGTAGCCACAGCAACAGCAAAAACGACAAAGCCAAATACTTTATATCAGGTTGAGATGTGCTCTTGCCTACTTAAACAAGTAACCCTATACAATATGCCAGTCTTAAAGATGTCAATTATGTGTATGTGTTTTCATCAGAAAATCTCAAGTTGTTAGGCCCCGGCCGTGGTACAAGAAGCAGCAGATATTGAAACTAGAAGGCGACTCAAGAGTAATCTTGTTTAATCCTATCACTTCACAGAGGAGAAAATCGAACCCCAGCGTGGACATGCTCATTACCACTCTTTGCTGCTGGGTGGGGTCCCACTGCTTTTCCTACAGCACCATGCTGTCCTGCTATGGAAATTCCAAGATAGAACCTCTTTTCATAAGCCAAGATACTTTGGGGGCCAAATCCACTCCAGAATCTTAAGGGCTGGAAACAATGACTGCAAAGAACCACTCCTGCCTCCAATCAGAGTCTGCCTTATAGGAAATAGCAAATTGTGTACTCGCATTTCCTGACTGTAATTTCAGGGAAAAAGGGTATATGGAAGCATCATGAGGTGTTGTGTTCATTTGTACACTGCTCTTTTGCACTGTGGACCCTGGTCATCACAGACTAAGAAGCCACGTGATTAATAGGAAGCCCTGATTCTCTACTAAGCGAACACAAATTAAAAAAAATAATAGCACAGTAGTTGCTTCGTCTGGAGCTATGCAACATGCCATCCTAGCATCTGAGAATAGAGACCAAAATTTATAAGTAGGATCAACAAGGGGTTGGTTTCCTTTTGCTCATTTCTAACTTGGTGAATACATTCTGCAGTCACCTGACAGTACTGTTAGAATAGCGAACAGCTAACAACAGAAACCACATGGAAGGTGGAAACCGGAGACTTGGGTCCTAGTTCCAGTTTCCTGATTTTTGGTGTCTGACCTTTCTCACACATCTAATTTCTTTGGGCCCCAGTTTCTTCAAATGTAAACTGAGTGGATTAAAGTAAGCTGTGTCCAAGGGTATTTCCATGTGTAATACTGAATGATACTCTGATTTGAACAGTTTCAGTATTATGGCTCTGAAATAGTTTTTGCTCTTCCTGTTTAACTGATGTGTTCTGTGTGTCTGGGGCTCAGCTCAGTGTGGGCCAGTTGGCACTGCTTGGTTTCATGTCCACAGATGTGAGCCCTTGCAGGGACGGATTTTTTTTTTTAATTGAAAAGTGTTATTCATGGCAGGAGATTGTGTACAGGTAAGGGCACGTCACTTGTCACAATTGAGAAAAAGCTCTCAAAATACATGTCCTATTAAGTGTTAATCTTACTCAAGAAATGTGAAGGTAAACGAGTACTATCTTTGTTGATTCCAGAGTTTTGTGCTGAGATTAGATTTTGCCAAAAGCCTGGGTTGGAAGTGGAGGGCTGTGCAAGAAAGTTGAAGGCTGAGTGGGTGAGGTGGAGATTCACGGGAAATAAAAGCTAAGGAGCCAATCTGACTATGATCTCAAGACCCGAAGGCAGAAGTTGCGCACAAGTTTCCTGTTTTATTAATTTGTTTTTTAACCCACACAATGTAACTTGGAACAGCATTTCTTAAAAAAACAAAAACAACAATAACAACAAAAACAGAGTAAGTTGCCAACACGGAAAAGTACAGATCCCTGGCTTCTTTTGAAACATCAGACAGTTTGGCAAAGCCTGGGCCATGAATTCCAGCGTGTCAGCAGTGGGCTGGAGGTACAGCATCTACCCTTTTAGAGGGTATATCACACTCCTGGTTTCCACTGTCTTACTGCCAACACTGAGGCCTAGCGTCAGCTACCATTTACCACTGCCTTGGAATAGGTTGTTATTTTCATGTGGTAGTGTTAAGGTGAAAAAAGAGAGAGAAAATCTATTTCTTATATCCATGTCACCATTAAAAGTGAGAAAATAAAGCCAGATTGGGCAGGAAGTGTGTTTCTTACACCCGGTCTGCTTACATTTCAATGTTATATGCCTTTCTTCTGCAAATAACAGTTTTGGAGCCCTGTCCTAACTCAAGCTTTGTCCTTGATTTAATGGATAGAGAAAAAAACCCAGCTAAACTAGAGAAGCACAAAGTGTAAAATATTAGCCTAAATACTCTTCCCGCCTCATGACATGCTCCAGTTGACCATGATGCCTTAACCAGTTTGAAACAATCAGGGCTAGAATTCTGTGGTTCTTCCCTATCTTGTGGGTGGGCGCTGGGGAAGAAAGTGCGGGGAAGAGAGAGGGAAGACGCTGATGTGGGAGTGGAGATTCTTCCCCTGGCCTCTTTTGCCTGGAGGCCAGCTCACCAAGGATGCCAAGGAATGCCCTTGTGGTGAATTTGCCAGAGCAGCTACCGTCTACGAGTTAGCTTGCTCTAATTATTTGTGGTTCCCAGTTTAACCTGGAAATCTCTCCAGAGAAATGCTCTGGGGTTTGAGGTTTGCTGTGTCAAATTCTGCGGGTATTGGGAAAACCTGGAAAGATTATGTGGTGCCCTTTATTTGCTGCTGCTTTATTTGCTGCTGCTTTATTTGCTGGATTAGGTCCACAGTGGCTGGTCTGGAGTGATTTCTCACTGCAGGAAGGAATACCTTAATGGTAAACGTAATTAAATATCCGAGTCTTGAGCTATGTTTTTGTTCTTGCATGATCTCTTTACTCTCACCTTTTATGTTCCTCAATTCTTTAATTAATGAGACTATGCAAATTTCAAAGAAACTACGCAAATGTGGCACCATTAAAATGCTAGTATGGACATGAAATTGGATAATGAAGTTGGGAGTAGAGACAAGTCATAGTACTTACATTCTAAGTGTAATTTTTATCTATTTTATTTTCAGCTGCCCATTTATTTCATCAAGGGAAAACAAAATCTGGAGATATCACGGGTGAAACTGTTAAATGATCATAGAAAGTGGCTTACCTGGAAACAGTTTTTGTGTGCTCGCATGCTGGTAAGAGCTGGATGGAGTATTTAGGTAGGAAAAAGTCAAGCTCAAGACTCAGATAAACATGCCGACATTTCAGTGCTCAGCCAATGCTTAGCCCTCTTTGCTTAGGGAACAACATGAGAACCGTCTTTGTTTTTATATTCCAGTTCATTACTGGTGGGACCTCAGCCAACAAGAAAATGCTGTCAGAACAGCTTCAGAATTCAGACAAAAAAAATCACGTCAGTTCTTATTTTAGACGGACTGGCTCAGCCATTTCTCCTTCAGAGAAGTGGAGTGGGTTTCCCCTGGTGAGAGTAATTGAAAGGACTTGCTTCCACTTGAAAGATGTGGTAAACATCTGGCAAAGTGAGGAGGGTTTGGAACTATGTAGAAATCTTGGAAGAGACCAGGAGCCAGAGGCATAACTAACTAGAATCAGGGCCAGGGTCACTAGTTTCATGTCTGACTCCTCTATTCATTTGACTTTGACCTTGGATATGACTTGGTTATGTGTTTCCCCGCTGCTGAATTAGAGTGTTGAGGTGATGAGTCACATTTACCACTGGGACAATTCATTGTAAATAACTGGAAAGCACTTTGCAAGCACAGGCTTCTACAGGGACCCTATTATACTAAGAAAGCTGGGAAAATCTCAGAAGTGTACAAATTTCAAGGCAGCAGCAATAAACTATAGATTTTGCTACATAGGGAAACATGTTCTCCCATAATTCCAGGGTAACTGCGAGCTTTTATTATTAAAGGCGTTCCATGGTGGCAGAAGAAGTGCAGAAGCACTGGGTGGGATAAAAAATACAAGACATTTTCGTTTATTGATTCATTCATTCTATATGTATATATAGAGAAAGAGAGTTCTTTCTATGATCTATGCACTGGATTGGAAATAGTAATTACAGATTTTATTTATTTATTTTTAGAGAGAGGGGAAGGGAGGGAGAAAGGGAAGGAGAGAAACATCGATTGGTATCCTCTCACACACCTCCAACTAGGGCCCTGGCCTACAACCCAGGCACGTGCTCTGACCGAGAATCAAACCTGCAACCTTTCAGTTTGTGGGAGGATGCCCAACCCACTGAGCCATAGCAGTCAGGGTGGAAATAGTAACCAAATACATACATTCCTTGCCCTTAGGAATCTCACTGTTTAGTTGAGGAGTCAAGAAATAAAATGGTATTCTATTGATATGGGCAAGTAACCTTGTGTGTCAATTTTTACGTTTGAAAATTAAGGATCATACTCACTCCCAGAGTTCATTCAAGGATTAAAAGAGGCTTTCATATAAAGTACTTAGCACAGTGCCTGAGAACAGTGAGGCATTTGGGGTACTAGAGAGTATCTTTATTGTAAGTATATATTTTTAAAGAAAATCTTGATATTTGCATAATTAATCATTGGAGGAGTTATTGTTAATTGTTGGAAGACTTACGTAGATAGAGGTAGGTTTGTAAAAAAAAGAAGGATTAAAAAAAGAAGAATTAGACATTTCAGTAGCCTCATGTGTATCAAACAATGATAGCCTCCCACACAAAGCCCAAAAGGGCATCACAGTGGGCTTAAAAACAGAAACAGAAGAAAAGGGAGCTGAGTTCTAGTCTTGGCTGTGCTACAGTTAATTAGTGAACTCTTGGAAGCTTCATAATTTGATGGGCATCAGCTTCTTCATCTATGAAATGGACTGGTGGTTATACCTATATTTGTGGCCTATTCTAATTTTAAATTTAATGATTCTTTGTAATAAATAGTTTTAACATTAGTACTCAACGAAATACAGTGTTAGTGCTAATTTCATTTATTTATTTATTTTTATAGCTATCTTGGCTGTAAGTCCCTGCTGTTCAGGACTTTGAATATTTCTTGCCACAAGAAATATTCTCTTCTAGCCTGCAAAGTTTCTTTTGAGAAATCAGCTGACAGTCTTATGGGAACTCCCCCTGAGGTAAATAACTGCTTTTCTCTTTATGTTTATAAGATTCTCTCTTCATCTTTAGCCTTTGGCATTTTATTATGATGTGTCTTGGAGTGGGCCTCTTTGCATCCATCTTGTTTGGGACTATGGTTCCTGGACTTTCATGTCTATTTCCTTCACCAAATTAGGGAAGTTCTCTTTCATTATTTTTTTCAAGTGAATTTCCAATTTCTTGTTCTTTCTCTTCTCTTTCTGGCATCGCTATGATGCAAAACATAGGAACACTTGAAATTGTCCCAGAGGCTGCTTATACTATCCTTGTTTCTTTGGATTATTGTTTTCTTCTTCTTGTTCTGATTGGATGTTTTTTGCTTCCTTATGCTCCAAATAATTGATTTAATTCTCAGCTTCATCCACTCTACTGTTGTTTCCCTGTAAATTGTTCTTTATTTTAATTAGCATGTACTTCGTTTCTGACTGGATCTGTTTTATGCTGTTGAGGTCTCACTAAGTTCCTTGAACATGCTAATAATTAGTGTCTTGAACTCTGTGTCTGACAGATTGCTCATCTCCATTTTGTTTATCTCTTTTCCTGGAGTTTTGATCTATTCTTTCATTTGGGCCATGTTTATTTGGCTCCTCCTTTTGGCAGCCTCCCTGTGTCTGTTTCTATGAAGTAGTTAGAGTTTCTATGACTCCCTGTCTTGGTAGCATGGCCTAATGTAGTAGGTGTCCTGAAGAGTCCAGTGGTACAGCCTCCCCTATCAACCAAGCTGAGTACTTGAAATGTGTCCTTCATGTGGGCTGAGTACACCCTCCTTTTATAGTTGAGTCTTGATTGCTGTTGGCAGGTCAATGGGAGAGATTTACCTAGGCCAGTCAGTTGCAAGGATTGGCTGTGACCACTGGCCACTAACCTCCACACTCCATGGAGAATCAGCTGTGCAGAGGCAGGATGATGGTGCTCCTTAGTGGTCTATAGCTGTTCACTGGGTGCCCATGTTCTGGGATTTCCTGGTTTGTGCAAGCCAAGGTCAGTCCTCATCTATGTCCTGCCCAGAAGCAGTCTTCATGAGCTATAAAACAATATGAGATGGCTGGTATTTGTGCTGGACTTGGAGATTCCCAGGCAAAGCCACGCTGTGAATCTAGGCTCCCTGTAGCTTGTGTTTTGCCTGGGTCCGATTAGCAAAAGGGACTGGGACTTTTTGGAGGCTGGCCATTGCTTGTTTGATAGGATTTAGGAAGTTGTGAAACATGATCCAAGACCAGCCATTCACATGGAAAAGTCACTCTTAACAGCTTAGGTGTGCTGGTAAATGGGGTGGGAGAGAGTCTCAGGGGATTTCCAGGGTGGGGCAAACGGTGTTAGGTTGATGGAGTCTCAGATATGGCACCTGACTGCCAGCTATGTGATTCTGTGAGGGGAGGGCTCAGAAGAGGGACAATGGCTTCTGCCCACCTTATGTCTGGGAGAAAACTGTCCCCCAGGTCTTGCCTTGATGACAGGCATTTCCATTTCTCCCTGATTGCCACTGGTGCCTTTCAAGCTGCTACCCTGGTGCTGGAGCTCAGAGGGAGTGAATTGGAGTAAGTCTGTGTGTAGGTTCTTCCAGGGGAACCGCTTGGGACTCCAGAAGTTTCTTCCATTGACTCAATCCCTGCTGGTTTTTGTACCCAGAAGTTATGGGGACTTATCTTCCTGACACTGGAACCCTGGGATGGGGAGTCTGCTGTGGGGATGGGACTCCTTGCTCCCAATAGATTCCTCCCAAATTTTTATCCACCACATATGGATGTGGGGCCAGCTTGTTCCATATCTCTGCCCTTTCTACCAGCCTGGAGGGATGTGGTTTCTTTAACTCTGTAATTGTCAGACTGCCATGCAACTCAATTTCTGATGGTTCTGGATGATGGTTGTTCTATATTTTAGTTGTGATTTTGATGTGATTGTGGTTTCTTGCAGCAACTAGAAGTCACTAATTTCTTTTAGGTGGGGACTAAGACATGGTCCTATGCTAGTAAATGTCATTTATATATATAGGAGAGAGTAGTAGTATAAATTAGGTAAAACATTCTAGATCAGACTTATTCCTTGATAAAAAGTTTAATATATTTCTATAATACATAATCAGTGTTGCAGATTACCACAGATAGTGTTACTTACAAAAATTGGTAAGCAAATCAGTCTGCTGATTAAGAATATGTCTAAGCATAGTGGTAAAATATATATAGAATCCTTTCGTAGCTGAAAACAAGCTTTTTTAAAAAAGACATGGCCCCATGCACTCCTGGGATAAGAAAGACCAGTGGTTCTCACAGAGCAGTTCCTAGACCAGCAGCATCAGCATCACTTGGGAACTTGGTAGAAAATGAAAGTTATCAGGTTACACACTGGACCTATTCAGTGAGAAACTCTGGGGCCCAGCGATCTGTTTAACAAATCTTCTGAGAGATTCTGATGCATGCCCAAGTTTGAGACCCACTGAGGACCCTTTCTTTCCAGGTAGGTGGTAAAAATTGAGTAAAGAGTAGTAAGAGAAAAATAAGTTAGAGATTAATTCATTCACGTATTTATTATCCATCTACTATGTGTAGAGTACTCTGTTTGATTCTGTAGAGTGATATTAATATATACTGTGAAATAAAATGGGACAATGTCATCGTTGATACACAGGAGCCTAGGGGGGAGAAAGAAAGGGTTGTCAAAGTTAAAATCTGAAAGACACTTCGGATTTGGACTCTTCTTCCTGCAATCAGTGATGAAACCCTGGACATGTCATCTTCAGTCGCTGGATCACAGTTTCTGCTGCTGAACCAGACTCAAGAATTCTTGTCCAGGAATTAGAAGGTGGTGGGCATTTCGGAATTATCTAGAATGTTTTGTTCAAAACAAGAAAGATTCTACCTTAGCTTGTCTTTTTTAAAAATTTAATCTTTATTGTATTTTTTCCATTACCATTTAGTCCCCTTATACCCACTCTCCCCAGCAATCAGCACACTGTTGTCTGAAAAGCAAACTGGTTGGAAAATTGTGGGCAGAGAGTTTTAAAAGCCAGGTGCAGTGATCTAGGGAATGAGACCATTTATAGACTGAACACAAACCTCATCGTTCTCAACAACGGGGAAGTAGCCTCTGAGGAACACTGGCTTGATGATTAATATAAATGAGATCTGAATACACATACTACTTTTCTCGCGAGGATCTGATCTCCATTGTCTCTTTTGCTCTCTTGGCCTCTCCATGAGATAGGCGTGGGCGGGTGTTATTTCCTCATCTCCTTCTTAAACAAGAGCACCAGGAAAACCAGTGTCTTTGATTGTAGCAAGCTCAGTGAGTCAACAAATACTTAAGAATCTGACATTGTTTTCTGGCATCCTTTTCTGAGGTACGTGTAGGGATGTCCCTTCATTTGGTCCAAGAAAACCCAATGAATTAAGGGAAAATTAAGTAAGCTTCAATAGCTTGTCTAATATGACTGCAAGAGGCGGTATGGACACAGGCTCACACACTTTTTCTCCTAAGCCCAGTTTATCACCAGGACTCATTCTTGCTTTTCAAGGCAGCTCAACCTGCCACCTGCTAGTGACAGGCTGTGAGGTTGGCATGTGGTAAGGCAAGCCTGGGGTCAACCAGAAAGTTGGTTAAATCAACTTATTAACTGAAGTTCAATCAGAAGAAAAGTTTCAACCCTGCTGTTTACGTAAATGAATAAAAAGCTCCGAGAACAATAAAGAGTGCAAATGGTTTGGGAACAGGGGGTGGGGAGCTTTGTTCTAGCCCTGCCTCTGCCCTTCAGTGACATTAGGATGTTTGAAGGCATCACCTGGACTCTCTTGCTCCCAACTTTCTCATCTGCAAAGTGAGAGGGTAGTTCCTCTGAGTAGACTCATGAGGTCCTGTACACTCTCTGTGATGGCCAGGGACATTGCCACCCCCACGTTAGTTCCTATCTAGGCCAACAGCAATAGATGGAGAAAGTGAAAGAAAATGGGTCGATGTGCTCTGGAAATAGCAGAGAAACTTGTGTTACCTTTTGGGGGAAAAATTGGTGCCAACTTGTTTTAATATATTTTTTGTGGTATGTATATATGTATGTATATATCTATATCTATATCAGTATATTGGGTATAGGTTCACTTTGGTATATTTGCAAATAAATACATATTTAATACATTTGTAAGACTAGTTATCCTGGGGTAGGAAGATAACAGGTGGCTTTAATTTTACGCTTTATTGTATATTTGCTATAACTATGCTTTATTGTATATTTGCTATGAACATATATTGCTTATACAAGAAAAGTCGTTATAAAAAATGAACACTGTGAAAATAAAATCAGAGAAGTTAAAAGCTGACGAAGTTCATAGGTATAGTCCAGGGGTGTTTTACCTGTGGCCCACTGGCTACACATGTCCCAGGATGGCTGTGAATGCAGCCCGACAAAAAATCACAAATTTATTTAAAACATTATAACATATTGTTGTGATTATGTGTCATAATGTAGGTAATGTGTGGCCCAAAACAACTCTTCTTCCAGTGTGGCCCCAAGATGCCAAAAGGTTGGACACCCTTGGTCCGATCCGCTCATTCTCTGATTGAAAAACCAAGAACCAGAGGGATAAGCGACTTGCCCCAACTCTCTGACTTTGTAAGTGCGGTCTTGGGGCTCCCAACAAAGTTTCTAGCTTCTTAGCCCAGCATTTCATTTACTTTAGCACACTTTCCTTGTGTTTTTCCACTTCCTTCTCAAAAAAAAAGAGACAAACAGCACATATAATAGGGCATCTCTGTTATTAGGATTTTGTGAATCAGACCCTGGTAAGTTCCATGGTTTAGCATCAGTGATGCTCTGCCCTCTGAGGATGATTGAGTGGAATGGGGGCTTCCCCACAGACTGTGACCACAGTTCATTTGCTGTGCAGTGTGGCCAGGGTGGCTGCTGCACCGTGTGTCTCTGCTCCGCTGTGCGCACAGTAGGAGTCTGTAATGTGGAATACCCTTGTGATCATAATAGAGATTATTACTGATAATTTAGGGGACTCGGGAGGGCAGAGGAGCAAAGACACATGGGAGCCGAGAAGGAGCAAAGAGGATCACCCTAGGTTTGGTGCCCCTGTGCTGTTAGCGCACAGAATGGTCATGTACAGTTAGCAGTGCTGTATGTGAAAACTCGACATCCTCTTTATATTGGCCTCATTAGTTGAGGTGGTTCTGGCGGTTTCAGAATCAAGAGACACTATTTTTGTCAGTTCGGAGTTAATTGATGTATATAAACAATCTAATGGTGTTATTACCCCACACAAGACTTTCTTCTAGAAAATGAATGGCAAGTAAAAGTTCTACAGAATGACGCATGTTTGCAAGTGGATATGATGGTGACTGTCTTTCCATGGAAACCAAGTTGGCCAAATACTTGTGGCTTATATTGTGAACAAGATGACTAAAAAACAAACCTACTTTTTCCTAATCTTCATATGTAATTTCTACAAATACGTATTTCTTATGCTTTACATCTGCGTGGAAAAATTGCCTCCTACACAAGCCCCACCTTCCAGCCAGGTCCAAACCTCTCACTACCAATGTTATCATTATACTTGGGATTCCAGCTGCCTTTGGTTATGAGGATTTCATGCAAATATGAACCAAAGGGAGCAAAACATAAAAACATTGCCATTTTTTCCTTCCCAATTTCCCCAAGTTAAATAACAGTTTATTCTGCAGGTTTTCAAATCACTCCCACAAAATTGGCAGCCCAATGCAATTGTCACATTCATGCTAATCCACTCAGAAGTAAATACACTGTGGTAAAAACTGTGACATTTGCAAAGACCATAGCTCCCCAATGACTGGAGCATTAACTGGAGATATAATGGGGGGGGTGGGGGGCAAGTGTGATTCAACACGGAGGGAAGCAGCCTTACCATTCTGTATCTTATCCTCAAGTGGAAACTTTCTATACATTTAAGAACTTAAAAGTGTGGCTCACTTTGACTGTTGCATTAAATAAAAATGTTGCACCACATTTTCTCCAGCTCCACTTATGGACTGTTAAAATGCTCCTAGGAGTTGCTGGCTTCAGGATTTTTCTGGACTTAGCTAATTCTAGGATGTGCTGAAGCCCTTCTAGGAATGTTTGTGCAGTGAAACCACAATCCATTGGGTTTGGTATTTGTTGGGTGTTCATGGAGAGAAAAGGGAATTCAGTCTGTTTAGCCTTTCTTGGGTCCTGGAATGGGAGTCAGCAAACTTAGAATTGAGTCTCAGATTTATCCTGTGACTAAGAATGGCAGTAGGAAGAACCAATTCAGCACTGTAAAAATTGCTGGAGTTTTTATACCCATTTCTGCCTTACATCGATCCTGTGAAGCAAAGAGGGCACAGGTTAGTCATTCCCATTTTAGAGATGAGGAACCAAGGCTCACAAACATTGGTAGTTGCATGTTATCTCATAGTAACCACTTCCCTCATGTAGCAAACAAGTGCAGGCAGAGGTCCAGAGAAGGTAGGTGCTTCACCTGGCATCACACAGCAAGTTTGCTGCTGGAAAGAGCATAATTAGTCTGGAATTTCCAGCCCATTACTCAGGTCACTGGACCATGCTGTCTCAGTGTGTCTATCCTGGCCTGGGAGGCGAGCCACGTCACATTTTGTCCCCTAGGCCAGGAAACTGTTTCTGTGCCCCGACTGGGTCAGAGTGAGCACAATGACCACAGACAGGTAGTAGGGAGAGGAAATAAAATGCTAATGATGTTCTTCACAGTTCCAAAAGCATCTTAGTCCCTATAAATGGATGGCTTGGATAGACTACTCTATAGCTGTAATAAATAAAGACTTGCCACCACTTTAATCTCTGATCCCAGTCCACCCACAGGCTTCAGGCTAATGCCTGACCGAGCAGACAGCCTCACAGATTTCAGTCTGTGTCCGATCAGGAGGAGAAGAACGTTCCGGAGGCGTGGGCCCTCCTGGAGGAGGCTTAGTCTGCTCTTACATTGCTCCTAGATTACACATGGGCAGCCTGGAGTTAGGGCTTTGCCTAGAGAGCGTTGGACATGCAGACACCATAGTGGTGACACAAGAGCAACATTTCTCTCTCTCTCACTGGAGACTTAAGTATAACCAAACAAATTTTTTATCGAGCACATACTATGTGCAGGACCAAATCCAAATATCTAACAAATAAATGCTAATAATTAGTGATGCAAAGCTTTATATGTTTGAACTTTCTTCTCCCCATATACAAAAATTATTAAAAAATTTAAATCAGTGGGAAAAGAAATCTATTTTTTGAAGATAGGGAGAGAAGAGAAAGAAAGAATTATAGACAATAGTTATTGATGTTATACTTGTTAAAAGCACCATGCTTAAATTTGAACTTACTTTGTTTAGGAATGAAAGGTAAATTTTGAGCAATTTGATTTGTTTATGAATGGTCATGTTTATAAACATGGACCCCAAAATCAAAAGGAAAAAAATCCAGAAAGATGTGTGACAGAGAGCTTTTCCCAGAAAAGTTTTCCGAAATAAACATCTTTTTCTGATTTTTTAAATTTTACCCTAAGAACTTAATTTATAAATGTATTTTTTAAAAGATTTTATTTATTTTATCTTTAGAGGGGAAGGGAAAGGGAGGAAACAAATATTTTATTTTATTTATTTTATTTTTATTTTAAAATATATTTTATTGATTATACCATCACAGTTTTTCTATTCCCCCCTTCATTCCCCTCCACCCGCACACTCCTTCCCCCACCATTCTCCCCCCCTTAGTTTATAACCATGTGTCTCAAGTTCTTTAGATTCTATATTTCCCCTACTATTCTTGCCCTCCCCCCTATCTATTTTCTACCTACTGTCTATGCTATTTTCTGTGCCTTCTCCCCCCTTCTCCTCCTCCCACTCCCCTGTTGCTAACCTTCCATGTGTTCTTCATTTCTATGGTTCCACTCCTGATCTAGCTGTCCTCCTGGTTTGCTTTTGTTTTAGGTGTGGTTGTTAATAACTGTGTGTTTGCTGTCCTTTCACTGTTCATATTTTTCATCTTCTTTTTCTTAGATAAGTCCCTTTAGCATTTCATATAAGGGCTTGGTGATGATGAACTCCTTGAACTTGACCTTATCTGAGAAGCACTTTATCTGTCCTTCCATTCTAAATGAAGGCTGTAGGTCTTTGGATTTCATGACTTGGAATACTTCTTTCCAGCCCCTTCTTGCCTGGAAGGTCTCTTTGGAGAAATCTGCTGACAGTCTGATGGGAATTCCTTTGTAGGTAACTGTTCCCTTATCTCTTGCTGCTTCTAGGATTCTCTCCTTCATTTTAGTCTTGGGTAATGTAATTATGATGTGCCTTGGTGTGTTCCTTCTTGGGTCCAACTTCTTTGGGACTCTCTGAACTTCCTGGACTTCCTGGAAGTCTATTTCCTTTGCCAGACTGGGAAAGTTCTCCTTTATTGTTTGTTCAAATAAGTGTTCCACTTGTGGCTGTTTCTTTCCCCCTTCTGGTACCCCTATAATCTGGATGTTGGAATGTTTAAAGATGTCCTGGAGGTTCCTAAGCCTCTCCTCATTGTTTTGAATTCTCATTTCTTCATTCCTTTCTGGTTGGATGTTTTGTTCTTCCTTCTTGTCCATTCCATTGATTTGAGTCCCAGTTTCCTTTCCATCACTATTGGTTTATTGGTTTCCTGTGCATCTCCCTTCATTTCAATTAGTTTAGCCTTCATACATTCCTCTAATTTGTAACTATAATCAACCAGTTCTGTGAGCATCCTGATAAACAGTGTCTTGGACTGTGCTTCTGAGAGGCTGGCAATCTCTCAGTTGCTTAGAGTTATCAGCTCTGGGACTTTGAGTTCTTGCGCCATCTTTTGGGCTGTTTGTGCCTGTTATGTAGCAGGATCCGAGCCCTAGGTGTTCACCGGAGCAGGGCAACTCAGTCACTGGGTTGTGATGCTGTATGTGGGGGCAGGGTCAAAGAGGAGCAATGGTGTCCCATCTGCCGCCTCCTGCCACGGCCCCCACAGGTGCCGCAGCTGCCACCGTCACCAGGGACCTTGCATTTCGTCCCACTGCACATGAGTGTGCTACCGCCATCAGCCCTCCACAACTGAGTTCGCCCCCCCAGGGGCCTGCGTGGTCCGTCTCACTGTGCGCTAATGTGCGACCGCGATCAGTCTTCCCCACACTCTGACTGGGTCCGGGCTACCTGTGCGCCTAGGTCGGGGGGTCTTTCCTGCTCAACCCTGCTCCGCTGCTGGCTCCACCCCTCTTACCGTCCCAGTTGAACAGTTCGTAGTTGTCGTACTTCCACATAATTCAATTTTCTGTTCTTTGGCTGTGTCTTTGTTCTCCAAACCTTTGTTGTATTCAAACTTGGTTGTGGGAGAAGGCACAGTGTTTCCACCTATGCCTCCATCTTGGCGGAAGTCCACCAAGAGGAGAGAAATATTAATGTATGGTTGCCTCTCATGAGTCCCCTGCTAGGAACTGGCCTGCAACCCAGGCATGTGCCTTGACTGGGAATCGAACTGCGATCATGTGATTCGCAGGCCTGCGCTCAATCCACTGAGCTACGCCAGCCAGGGCTATAAATGTATTTTTGTAGTTACTAATTAACTATAACAAAGATTGGTGTGAATAAGAAAATGGTTGTTAGGAAAAACAAACAAAAAACAACAAAAACACATGCACACAGACAAAACAAATTCCATGATTTCACCAAATCCATTACATTAAAGCTATCTCATGTTATTCTTTTATTTTTGGTATTTACATTTAGTTTTCCTTTACTTAAGTATTATTTATCTATGGCTTAGTAATTTCTGCAATCTTTTCCCCCAATAGATTAGTTTTTATTTGACCATAAGTATTTATTAGCACTAGCTGCCTTCAGGGGCACCTGAGTTGGGTTTAAACCCCCCATCTCCCCTACAGAGAGGAGCTCAGTGGGGCGAGCCTCATGCTTCCCCACCTTCAGCAAACTCACACCTATGGCGCACAGACGCGCCCCCAGTCTTCCTCAGGTGTGCCTCTGGGGCTGTGGGAGGAAGTGGGAGCAGGAGAGAAGAGGAATTGGAACTCCACACTAGCATAGGTTTAAATGTTTGGTTTCTGCTGCTCATTAATGAGTGACGTCTAGTATTTGACTTGTCTGTTGGGTAGATGTGGGAAGTAGGAGATAATGCAAGATAAAATAATTTAAATACAAAAGATGAAAACAGGAAAACCAAAGCTGTCATATTTTACTGAGTTAAAAACTTTGGGTCATGTGTGCATGTATTCTATCCCTCTCTGTGTCTGGTCACTCCTCATTCGATAGTAAGGAAGCATTTACTATTACATGTCAGGTCCAAGGCTTTACACTGGGGATTCAGAAAGAAATGGCACAATTTTTGCAGTGCCCCAGCCAAGCATTTCTCACACGTTGTTTAAGTGTTTTCCAATAATGCTCTAAGGTATGTATATCTTTACCCCAGTTTCAGAGAAGTAGGAATGGTTTTCGGAGTTCAGGCAAGGAGCTCAAAGTCACATAGGGAATGAGTGAAGAATTTGAAATGGCTTGATAACCCTGAAGTCCTTGCTCCCTCATGCTGACTGTGGCTGGTTATAACCTCATGAAGCATCTGAGGCAATGTAGTAAGACTTTATTCAGTAGAAGGGAGGGAGCTCCAGAGAAGGGTGGTGGGGTACAAGAAGAAGAGAATGTTTGAATAGGAGAGAAAAAGGAGACCAGGCTTGTTGAAGGGCAAAGGCGAAGACAGGACGGAACCCGGTGAGTGGCGTGTGTGTGTGAATGTCCTGAGAAAGGGTTAGTCACGCAGGCAGTGTGGGGAAGAGGGTCAGCTGGGGACAGGGACTTGACAGCTAGGCTGGAGATCACAGCTAAGTTTTGAATATGAGATTAAAATCGCCTGTTATTGGAAGATGGTAGGGATTGGATTTTGGTTAGAAAGACTGATTCCCAATGCAATATTTCTAAGTGGTGAGAAAGGGGAGGTGTTCACTGCCTATTTCAAAGCCCATCTATGAAACAATGGGTTATCATCCATTCCTCGGTTTCTCTGCTGTTTCAAGGTGATTGCTTATTTGGGTCTTAATGTGACTTACACATGCCTGAGAACTCCCCTTGGGAAAGAGTTTGAAGACCTCATCTATAAGACCTGGTGTTGGTTGAGTCTAGTAAAAGGAACCAAAATTAAAGTCATGTAACAGGCATTTGCTGAGCACCTGTAAGGTCCAAAACATTATTCTAGGTGTGGCTGAGAACAAGACATAATGTAGAAGAAAATGTATAGTCATGCAGAAAATCTTGATACATGATGTCATAGCCAGTGAAAAGCTTTCTGTGGATATAAATTAATACGGAAAGATGTCCACAAGACAAGACGGAACCCACGAGTCCCGAAGAGTGCCATGTGTGCAGAAGAGGGGAGGGCACTGGGCCAGGGCATCTGTTCCAGTTAGGGCCAGTGGAAAGATGTGCATGAAACACCGGTGAATTTAAGGTTTTCTGTTTTACAGGAAAAAAAAAAAAAGACCGGTGAAGGTGATCATGATGAGGAGGATGATGCTATTAATGATGCCTGAGAGAGAATGCCTCTGACCAGTAACTGCTCTTTTCATTGGAGCATGAAAGCTCTGAAAACTGATGGTATCTGAAGGGCATTAAGCCGGCGGCACACCAATATTTCACTTACCACAAATCTTTTTCACGTTAATAAACTTTGTCTAGTAGGAATCCTTGGGGCAGGGAGTACATATCCTGAGAAGAAATATTGAAAAATTAGAGGAACGTTCTTATTGCTAATGACTTGGTCAACAGAGAGCAGGTAATCGACCTCATTTCTGTTTGTTATTAGGCATAGCATGTTTTATTCCTTAGTGTAGAAAACATGAGCTTTTGATATTACTGCTTAGTATAATTGACTCTTCTGAGCCCTGTTTGAACTTAGTGATTCATCATTTTTCAAATTAGGAAGGACACGGTTAGGGTAATCTGAGGCTGTAATCAGTAAAATATTCCGAATCCCTTCCACAATAATGGATTAGGCTGTCATTTGTAGTGTCTCTTGTTTCTGCTATCATCTGAGCTTGAGCTGTCAATTTAAGCTTATTAGTTTAATTTTTAAGACGTTTCTCCTTGCTCCTGACAGCCATAGGAAGCACGTCCACTTGATGCGTACTGCCTTATTTGTTGAATTTGGCAGAAGTAATCCCCCTTGTAAAAGACAAGATACTTAAGTGTCAAGCGCTTACAGGGTCATCCATCTTCTTTGGCCCTTCCACCCACTGGGGCAGGACCACATGCACCCACTGTTCAGGCCCTGTCTCTGCTTTCTCTTTGTCATTATGCTGTTGTCAATTCCGCCGTTTATTCGGTGATTAATCATCATTTGGACGGTTCTGCTGGGAGCCAACAGAAAGGGGAGTATTCCTGCAGGTGGTTTCTCTCTGATTAGCCAGAGTGATAATAACTTGCTGCTGGGGCTTTGTTGTAAGGAGGGGAAGGTGGTGCATTCTTTTTTCTTTTGCAGAAATGCAATTGAATTTTATAAACCTGGGAAATAAAGTTAATTATTACAGAGAACATCAGAATGGGTCTTTTAAAAGTGTTTCCCAGAGAAACTGTTCTCCTTATAGCACATTTAGAATCACAACTTGCTCACCCCCTTACTCCTAATTTTTTTTAACTTACAGCATGAAGATGCACATTCATGCCAACTTCTAAAAATAACTCCATGGAAGATGAGGTATCTGATAGTTTATCAGCAATCACTCTCACAGAAGTAATACATTTAATATTTTTACCTTTGACAGCCACAAAGATGGATGATGTCGGTATTTAACTTGGTGCAGTATTACTCTTTCATACTATTTATTTAGAAAATAATATCTCTGACAACGAAGGTATCAGTTGTATGGTTTAGAGAGGACTGCTTCCACTTAAAATAAAAAGGGTTGAGAAAGATGGACACCCTGGAAGATTTTCCAAGGAGCATCAGGCTCTACAGACAGGGCCTGCCTTGTTTGGGGCAGGGAAGTCCAGAAGAGAAGTCAGTCTGCATTTTCGCGTGGTGGAAGGAAGTAAGAGAACCAGGGAGGTCAGGGAGGACCAAGGGAATGTCCTGAGTCCAGCCAGCCCAGTCTCTCTGCCAACTGTTGTGCATGTGATTGCTCAGTGAGCAGGCAGTGTTTCCAGAACAAGAAAGCCAGTCCTGTGAAAAGTGAGAAAGAAGATGAGTGTAAGTGTACGTGCACGCTTTTTCAATTCTTCGTTGATTGATGTGAAAGGGTGAGTGGGTTCAGAGAGAATTACTCTTTTCAGTCTTTCTCCTTTGGACAATTTCAGAGATCTGGGATACTGTGTTGTGGATTTATTTATCATGTCCACTCTCTCCTAAAATGAAGTTTCTCTCCATTGGCTTGTGGTTAAAAGAGACTAAATATGTCAAGATCCCAGAACTAAATAATGGTGACTAGCACATACTTTAAGCAGGAAATTACTCCTCCCCACCCTCCCTCTTTTTCGCCACACTTTGCAGGTGACTCAAGTTTTTCCTCGGATCTTTGCTCCCTGGTCCGAGGCTGAGTGCGGCATTTGAAGCTCAGGAGCAATTTCTGAGGGATCCTCACGTAGGCGGCCACATGAAGCATCCCGCTGGTGGTCATGGCTGGGGTGTGTGTGCGAGTGTGTGCAAAGTGGGAAAGGAATCCCTCCTGCAGGACAGCTGCCTCTCAGGCAGGGAGGCTGGGCTGGTACTGGGGAGATTTGCAATTCACAGCCTCAGCCAGTTACTCCCTGACAGGCAAGTTTCTCCAAGACTGGGAGCAGCTGCTCACTGACAGAGCGATAGGCAAGAGTGATAACTGAGCTGCCAGTCTGGGAGGTGGCTGGGAGTCCTGCGGTGGGAGGAGGGCTCTTGCAGAAGACAGGTTGAGAGTAAGGCAGTCAAGGGGGTTGTGTGAGCCTTGGGGGGTAAGTTTGGGGAGCAGCCCCAGAGCCTTCTCCTGGAAAACACAGGAAAGCACTGAACACGAGCCCCGGTATTCCCTCCAGACCTTTTAGCCCCAACCCCCCAATATATCTAACACTGTTCTTAGAGCCTTTCTCCATCCTTGGGTGTAAGAGGCTGAAGAGATCTCGAATGTAATCTATCCCAGGTGGAGTCTGATGTTGAGTGACCATCGTGACCTATATAGCCTTGCTTCCCAAATTTTGATTCCTGGACCAGGAGAGTTAGCACCACTTGGCAACTTGTTAGAGTTTCAAATTTTGGGGCCCTACCACAGACCTTCTGAAGCAGAAACTCTGTGGGCTTGACACCCACTATGTAGCTTAACAAGCCCTCCAGGTGTTTCTGAAGTATGCCAGAGTTTGAGAATCACTGACCTAGAGTGACCAAGCTATGATCCAGGGGTCTTTGGGGCACTTGTCAATGAGTTGAGGCAAAAGGGCACACCAAGGAGAACAGGGTCTTATCACTCCTCCTGGGACTTTCTCTACCTATGACTAAAGCCATCCCACTGGTAGGTACCAAGCTGCTGAATGCAAGAGAGTGAAAACAGCATTTACCATCTAACTAACCAGAGTATTTCAACTTTGGTATAAAAACTGTTGAAAAACTTGAGCAGATGTGGCTTCCCCTTTTTTTTCTAGTGTGCAGGTTATGCTTCCCAATTATTCTTCTACAGTTGAACCATTGCCCTTTGGTGAATGATCCTGCAAGTTCAGGGTGAGGGAATAAGGGGGATCTGAATTCATTAAGATCTGGCAAAGTACACTGTAATAATAAAGAGTGTTGGATATCAGAAACATCCCAGTGGTTAGCAAACTCTGTCTCTAACCCAGCCTCCTGCCTCAGAGATGGCCATTTGATGGAAGAGAATAATACCTTCAGAAAGTTAGGAATGTGTTCAAAGTCATGGTCGGCACATCGCTGTTGCTCCTTGGTGGATTCTTATTGTATTGAAACCTGATTGACTTCACCTCCAGAGCCTGTTTGTTACTGCTCATTCATACATTTATCTCAACCTTCTTGAACCTAATTTTAATTTTGGTTTATGTAGGCTCTTGCAGTAACAAGTTCCAGATGAGGTAATGAATTTACTACCCACAGTGTAAAAGAGTGTGTCCCTTTATTTATCCTAAACCGACCTCTTCCAAGTTTCAAGGGCGCTTATCTGAAATCTTAACTCTCAGGTTTGGGTGTTGATGCTTCCGACTTTGTATGAGACAATCTCTGTGATTGTGCAAAGATGAGTCAGTAGTGTTGACGGCACTGCTACACCACGCCAGGTGCGAAACCCTCCGAGGAGAGGAATGCCATCTGACCCCATGCCAAGGTCCAGCTTACCTCTGCTAGAGCTGTGCCCGTCTCCACAGTGTGGTGTAGGAATGCACAAAGACCCCGCCGCATTCCTCCTGAATCGTGTCCAATATTCTGTCTGAAATATTCCTTGGGTAAACACATTTTATTTAATATTTTCTTCTGCTAGATTTAACTTTCATGAAGGCAAGGAGTGAGCCTCTATTATTTTTTGTGTTAGCCCCTCCCCCTGTCATAGAGCCTGAAATAATTGGCTTGCCATAGCTCTGTGTGTATGCGTGTGTATGTGTTCTTAGGGGTAACAAGTCCCTTGACGACATCGTAGTTGGAGTGAGATATGAGGGTGAATTGGGCTTTACATATAGAGATAAATGACTGAAGCATGCTCTTTATGAAAGTTAAATCTAGCAGAATACACTTATAAAGAAATTTTTTTTACCCAGAGGAATGTGTTTCCAGTTGTAGAAGGTTAGGCATTTTTTGATCTGGTCAATTGACCTGGGGAGATAGGAGCCGCCTTCCTTTCAGTCTGCTGTGCGGTTTCCAGGAGGGGTCTCATCTTAGGGAAGAAATTCTGTCTATTCACAGAAAGCAAGGAAGAGAAGGACAGCATGAGTGTTTGGGTGACTGAGAACAGAAGACAAGGATATGCTGAAATAATAGCTAACATTTATTGACCATTTATGCGTACCAGAAATTCTCGAATGCACTAAACAGTTATCAGGCCCTGGCTGGTGTAACTCAGTGGATTGAGCACAGGCCGGCAAACCAGAGGATCTCGGTTCAATTCCCAGTCAGGGCACCTGCCTGGGTTGCAGGCCAGTTCCCTGCAGGCCAACTCCCAGCAGGGGACGCACGAAAGGCAACCATACATTGATGTTTCTCTCCCTCTCTCCTTCCCCTCTAAAGATAAATAAATAAATAAAAATTTTAAAAAACCAGTTACCAATTCACCTGATTCTCATAATAAACCTATGACATAGGTGCTCTTAGTATCCCCATTTCACTGAAAAGAAAACCAAGATCAGAAAGATTAACTAACTTGCTGAAGGAGACTTAGCTAGTAAGTGGAAGAGCTAGAATTCAGATCCAGACATTCTGATTTCAAAACCCGGCTCTGCAACGATTTGCTCTACTCCCTCTCCCTGAAGAGAAAAAGGGTCACTGAAAATTAAAGTTTTTGTCAAGGACAAGCCCAGTATTGCATGGAGCAGTGCTCCAGGGAACCAAGACTGTACATTGCCAAGATTTGGGGAGGGTGGGCATGAAACAAAGGCTCTGTGAGAACCGTGTTTTGTCAGATCAGGGAAGGAAGGGGTTATTTGGAAGGAGATCAGAAGCTTCCTTTCAGTGGCCCTCCCCTCTCCTGTTCACCTCTCCTTAAAATTTGATCAGTTCTCTGTGGAAAGCACTTAGTTGCTATGGTAATGAGTACTCTATAAATATTAATAGAATAAAGCCAAACAGAATATTGCCCTATTAGTGCAGAGGTTCATGGAATTAGCCTTGAACATCATGGTCTAATGATGTGCCACATGGTCATTTCATTTTAAATCCTATTGAACATGTGTGCTAGCTCTGGACCTCGTGGAGATGAGCGACCAAGATCCAGAGCACACTGTCGTGGTGCTTTTGAAGCCCAACCCACCTCTCAAATGCTGTGCATATCATATATGTTCACTGTTTCGATGTTTTTGGTAGGACTTCATAAAAAGACTGTATTCTGACTACTTGATATTATGTTTGGTAACTTCACTCATGGGATTTGAGCATTGAAGAAGTACAGGTTCATCGATTTAGAGCAGGAAAGGTCTTAAGGATTGTTTAGACGAGGAGCCTTAAACTTAAACACCTGCAGGATGGAAGGAAGAGGAGGGAAGCAGTCTGTGCACAGGACAGTGTGATTGGTAGGCACTGAGCCATGCCTGCAGCCTGGGGTCTCCTCCTGGATGCAACATGCTTGTTTACTGAGTTCCTCTCCATTTTAGGATTTTTAAAAAAGATTTTATTCATTTATCTTTAGAGGGGAAGGGAAGGAGAGAGGGAGAGAATATTAATGTATGGTTGCCTCTCATGGGTCCCCTGCCGGAAACTGGCCTGCAACCCAGGCACGTGCCCTGACTGGGAATCGAACCGCGATCCTCTGGTTCATAGGCCCGCACTCAATCCACTGAGCTACACCAGCCAGGTCCATTTTAGGATTTTAAGGTGATACAAAGAAATACAAAAAAAAAAAGGAGTAGAAGAGAAGGGAATAACAATAAGCAAAAGAAAACTAAGGATAAGATTGATGAACATAATGATTTTAAAGTTCTGTGCAGTAGCTAGATGTATGTCACAAGTCTCTGAGCTTCCTGGCAGCCAGTATAAAGAAAGGAACATAATATTCCTCCTGAACCAAATATTCAGGAGGAGCCCTGACTACTTTTCGTTCTGAAGCCTGAAGACTCTGTGGACTCCCTTCTTTAAACTCTGTTCTTTCTTTCTCTCTTGGTTTTCCTCTGCATGGTTTCTCTACTAGTTCCCTGTTTATTGTTTTTGTGAACATCTTTCCTTCACTGCTCCCTCTGGCCCTCTGACCAATGTTCATCCTAGCCTGCTCACCCACTGCTGAGATTCAACTACCAGCAGGCGAATGTTGACCGCTCATACATTTATGTCTAATTCAGAGCTCTCTTCTAACTTCCACAACTCTACATCCAATTCTACTTGCTCAGTAGAGCTCTCATCACAGTTGCTGCTCATGTCTGCATAACTCCTAACCCCTTTTACTCTTAGACTGGCTGGCTCCTCCTTCTGTTTTCCTTGTCTAGTAAATTACACTACCAATTCTTAGTCATCAGGTCGCCATAAACAGAAATCTAGAATTCATATTTGAGCTCTTCCTGTTCTCATTCCCTATGCATCTGAGAAGGTGTACTGGTCTTTATTTTTTCTTTTCTTTTTTTAAGGGCCTTTGGATCTTAGAAGAAGGAGAGAGGCAAGAGAACTGCATGAGGATGGGGGGAGGGGGTGGGGAAATGTGCGGGCTTGCTTTGCAGAGAGATGTGGAGAAGGTGTATTCATCTTACCTCTTCTATATCACTCAGATCTCCAGAGCCCTCATGTAAGGCCCAGGTTTCTTTTGTGTTTTAAATTGTCTATTCCATTACAGTTGTCCCAATATCTTTCCTTTTTCCTCCTCCACCAGGCCCACCCCCAGCCAAAGCCAATCCCCTCTCCGTTGTCCCTGTCCATGCGTCACTCGTACATGTTCTTTGACTATCCCCTTCCCCTTCCTTCCACCATCCCCCTCCCCTCCTACACCTATCACTCTGCTCCATGTTTCCATGTCTCTGGTTCTATTTTTCTTGTTAGTTTTGTTCCTTAGATTCCAATTACTCGTCTTTGCTGACTAGCTTATTTTACTTAGCACAATAGTTGCCAGCTTCACCTATGCTGTAATAAAAGGTAGGACTTCTGTCTTTCTTTCTGCTGGGTAATATTCCACTATGTGGATATACCAGTTTTTTAATCCACTCATCTACTGGTGAGCATTGGGCTATTTCCAACATTTGGGCTGCATCAATTCTTTTGAATTGGTGTTTCGGGATTTTTAGGGTATATTCCCAGCAGTGGAATTACTGCATCATAAGGCAGTTCCATTTTTAATTTTCTGAAGATATACATACTGTTTTTCACAGTGGCTGCACCAGTCTGCATTCCCACTAATAGTGCACTAGGGTTCCCTTCTATCCACAACCTAGCCAGCACTTATTTGTGGCATTGTTAAGGATAGCCATTCTGACAGGTGTGAGGTGATAGCTAATTGTGGTTTTTATTTGCATCTCTCTCATGGCTAGTGGTGTTGATCATTTTTTCATATGTTTATGGGCCCTCTGTATGTCCTCCTGGGAGAAGTGTCTATTCAGGTCCTTTGCCCATTTTTAAAAATCGGGTTGTTTGTCTTCCTGGAGTGGAGTCCTGTGAGTTCTTTATATATTTTGAAGATAAACCCTTGTCCGATGTATCATTGGCAAATATGTTCGTTCTCCCACACAATCTGTTCCCTTTTCATTTTGATGATGGTTTCTTGAGCCATGCAGAAACTCAAAAATGTGAAATGTTTCATGAATTTGTGTGTCATCCTTGTGCATGGCCAATGCTACTCTTCTCTGTATTGTTCCAATTTTAGTACATGTGCTGCCAAAGCGAGCATCCAGGTTTCTTAAAAAAATTTTTAATTTATTAATTTAGAGAGAGAGAGAGGAAGGGAGTAGGCCAGGGGGAGAAATCTCTCTCTCTCTCTCTCTTTTATTTATTGATAAATTAAAAATTATTTATTAATTTAGAGAGAGAGAGAACAATTTGTTGTTCCACTTATCTATGCATTCATTGGTTGCTTCTTGTCTGTGTTCTGACCAGGGACCAAAGCTGCAATGTGGGTGTATGGGGACGATACTCTACCCTGATATCTGAGCTACCTGGGCAAGCTCAGGTTTCTTAACACCATACCCCTCGGCCTGTCTCTTCAGCTAGGACTTCTATGACAACATTTCCCAGACGCTTTCTCTCAGTCATATAGAAAACCCCTCCACGTGAGCCATGAGCTTGTCTCCTTCACAAGCCAGAATCCTCTGCTGGGAACACTTCTCCCACTGTGCCTTCCACTATGTGACTACTTTCAGTCACTGCCCAAATCCTTCTCATCTTTCAGGAAGCCTCCCTGAACCTCCCTCCTCAGTTTAGGTTAGGAACCTTTCTTCTGTGCCCCAAATAGCAGAGATTCTTGACCTGGCATCCAAGGGCCCCTGTATATTCCCAAGAAACTTTGACTTAGGATCCAGGTGTAAATGAATTCAAGGATCAGCTGCTTAAAAACAAGTATTCAAGAGCTGGCTTTTCCTCCCTCTGTCTGCTTTGGTTTTCTCTCTGTTGAGTCCTTTATCAGGCAGGCTTTCCCGTGTGGTGGCTCACGGCAGCTTCATGCCCACCATAAAACAAAACAAAACATGCCCACAGATGGGCTCTCTGCCTTTTAACAACTTCCCATTTCTCATGCAATGGAAGCAAAAGTCCTTAACCTGGTGTAGGAGGCCTTAAACAATAGCTTTTCCTACTTCTCCAGCCTTTTTCTTTTATGATAAACATTTTATTTTATTTTTATTTTTTTTTATTGTTTTTGAAGTATGGTTGTCTCCCTTTTCTCCCCTCCACTGGCCCCCACCCCACCCATCCCTTCCTCCCACCCTCAGTCCTGCCCTTTTTGGCTTTGTCCATGTGTCCTTTGTACATGTTCCCTGATGACCCTTCCCTTACTTTCCTCCATTATCCCCCCACTCCTCTCCTCTGGTTACCGTTAGTCTATTCTTTATTTCAATGTCTCTGTTAATATTTTGCCTGTTTGTTTATTTTGTTGATCAGGTTCCACTTACAGTTGAGATCATATGGTATTTGTCTTTTACCACCTGGCTTATTTCACTCAGCATGATGCTCTCCAGTTCCATCCATGCTGTTGAGAAGGACAGGGGCTCCTTCTTTCTTTCTGCTGCATAGCATTCCATTGTGTAAACATACCATGGATTTTTTTTTTTATCCATTCATTTACTGGTGGGCATTTAGGTTGCTTCCAGCACTTGGCTACTATAAATTGTGCTGCTGTGAACACTGGGGTGCATAGGTTCTTCTGAACTGGTATTTTAGGGTTTTAGGGTATAATCCCAGCAGTGGAATTGCTGGGTCAAAAGGCAGTTCCATCTTTACTTTTCTGAGGAAATCCCATACTGTTTTCCACTGTGGTTGCACCAGTCTGCATTCCCACCAACAGTGCACTAGGGTTCCCTTTTCTTCACGACCTTGCCAGCACTTGTTTGTTGATTTATTGATGATAAATATTCTCACTAGTGTGAGGCGATATCTCATTGTACTTTTATTTTCATCTCTCTGATGGCTAGTTATGCTGAGCGTTGTTTCATATGCGTCTGGGCCCTCTATATGTCCTCCTTGGAGAATGCTCAGGTCCTTTGCCCATTTTTTAATTGGGTTGTTTGTTTTCCTGGAGTGGAGTCCTGTGAGTTGTTTATGATTTTGAAGATCAAACTGTTGTCTGAGGTTTCATTTGTAAATATATTTTCCCACACAGTTGGTTCCCTTTTCACTTTGCTGATTTTTTTAGCCATACAGAAGCTTTTTATTTTGATATAGTCCCATTTCTTTATTCTTTCTTTTATGTCCCTTGCTAGTTTCAGTTCAATCGGTAAAGATTTTAGAGGTTGTCATTCCCATCCTCCTTCATGTAGGGACAGGTAGTTTCTAATTCGTATTCCAGGAACAGTACTGTATTTGTCAGGTAGGTTTTGCATGTCTTCAGTGCAGCATATGTCAGAAGCATATGAGCCAATGTTCTTATTCCCGGGTATTGCACCATCTTGAAGTTACAAGCTGGATAATGCTGCTTATTTATGATATCTGCCTGTTTTTTAAAGGGTTACTTAAATCTCAGGTTTTTAAGCATGAACTCTTTTTTAAAAAGAGATATTATTTATTAATTTTTAGAGAGAGGGGAAGAGAGGGAGAAGGAGAGGGAGAGAAACATCAATGTGTGGTTGCCTCTCACACACCCACTACTGGGGGCCTGACCTGGCCGAAACTCAGGTACGTGCCCTGACTGGGAATGGGACTGCCGACCCTTTGGTTTGCAGGCTGGCCCTCAACCCACTGAGCCACATCAGCCAGGCATTTTGTTTTGTCATGAAGTCAATTGCCAATCTTTTGTTGTTCCTTTGAAGGAATGTGACTTTTTTTTCTGGCAGCTTTTGAGAATATTTGTTTCTCTTTGGTTTTTAGCAGTTTTAGAACAATATATTCAAGGGCTTTTTGTTGTTGGTGGTGGTGGTGTAGGTATTTCAGCTGTTTGGTGTTCACAGTGTTTCTTGAGTCTGTGCTTTTATGTCTTTTTGTCAATTCTGAATACTTTTTCTTATTTCTTCATATATTTCTTCTGCTTATTCTCTCCTTATCTTCTTGGACTCGATCACACATTTGTTAGAACTTTTCACTCTGTCCTGTGTGTCTCAAACTGTTATATATATTCAATGCTTTTTCCTTTTTGTCATTCTGGATATTTTATACTGATCTATCTTCTTATTCACCTCTTTATCTTTGTCTAATTTTCTGTTTAAAACACCTGATGAGTTTTAATTTCATTTACTATGTTTTTAGTTCTAGGATGTCCATTTTATTCATTGATGTTTTATTCATTGAACTGGTAGATTCCAGTTCTCTGTTTTCATCCTGACCTCTCTTTTACCGAATAGATCCATCACTGTCATTTTAAAGTCTACATATATCTGGCCATGTTGATCCTGTATCACCAACAAGGTCTATTTTGTTGACTATATTTTTTTCTCTGTTGCTTGGTTTTATCTCTTGATGCAGCTGATAACTTTTGAATGCTGAGGATTTTTAATAAAAATTCCCCCAGGGAAGATTTCGTTTCTAGCAGTCACTGAGGGTAGAAGTAACTTGCATTAATCCAATTAGGGATTAAACCGGTTACAGGCTTGCTTTCAGTCTTCACCAGACCTAGTCAACCCTCTAACTGCCCTCACTCCTAAACAGTAGTGCTTTAGCAGTCTGATCTAAACGCCTGAGGTAATACCAGATGCCCTTCTTCTTTGGGTTTCTGAACTCCATTTTTATCTCCCCAGTATCCTAAAGTATTCATTTATTCTTTTTTGCTCTTCAGCCCCTTCTCTGCTGTTTTCTGCTCAGCTCTCTGGTTCCAAGTCCAGTCAGCAAATGCCTCAAGGGGGAGAATGGATCAAACAGCAGGCTCATCCTCTCTCCTCTCTGCTTCCTTTTAATCTGCAGTCTTGGTCTCATATCCTGAGTGACTTGGTGGTCGTGAACCTCAATTTCTGTCCCCTAGTCCTGTGAGACTATCAAAATTTCTACTCAGCAACTCTCTTTTCATTGCCTTTTTGCTTGGCTCTCAGCTTCTCTGCCCAAGCTGTGCCAATCAGCAAATCAGCAAATGTCTGAAGTGGGGAATAAAGTAGAAGTTGGGCTTTATCTCATAACTATATCCCTTTTCTCTGGGACCTTGGTGCCTTGGGTCCTTGCTGTTTCATTGCTATCCAGTGCCTTCAAAAGAGGGTTTTTTTTTTCCCCCAGCAGTAAAATGAAAAGGGAACCAACTGTGTGGGAAAACATATTTGCCAATGATACCTTGGACAAGGGTTTCATCTCCAAAATACATAAAAAACTCACAAGACTCCACTCCAGGAAGACAAACAACCCAATTAAAAAACGGGGAAAGGACCTGAACAGACATTTCTCCACGGAGGACATACAGGGGGCCCAGAGACATATGAAAGGATGCTCAGTGTCACTAGCCATCAGAGACATGCAAATAAAACCACAATTTCATACCACTTCACACTAGTGAGAATGTTTATCATCAATAAATCAACAAACAACAAGTGCTGGCAAGGTTGTGAAGAAAAGGGGACCCTGGTGCACTGTTGGTGGGAATGCAGACTGGTGCAGCCACTGTGGAAAACAGTATGGAATTTCCTCAGAAAAGTAAAAATGGAGCTGCCTTTTGACCCAGCAATTCCACTGCTGGGATTATACCCTAAAAACCTTGAAATGCCAATTCAAAAGAACCTATGCACCCCAATGTTCATAGCAGCACAATTTACAGTAGCCAAGTGCTGGAAGCAACCTAATGCCCACCAGTAAATGAATGGATAAGAAATCTATGGCACATTTACACAATGGAAGGCTATCTAGCAGAAAGAAAGAAGGAGCCCCTGTCCTTCTCAACAGCATGGATGAAACTGGAGAGCATCATGCTGAGTGAAATAAGCCGGGTGGTGAAAGACAAATACCACATAATCTTACCTATAAGTGGAACCTAATCCACAAAACAAACAAGCAAAATTTAACCAGAAACATTGAAATAAAGAACAGACTGACAGTAACCAGACGGAGGGGGGAGAGGGATAATGGGGGAAAGTAGGGGAAGGGTCATGAAGGAACATGTATAAAGGATCCATGGACAAAACCAAAGGGGGTAGGTTCAAGGGTAGGAGGCAGGGAGGAGTGGGGTGGGGGGCCGTGGTCGGGTGAAGGTGGAGATAACTGTACTTGGATAGCAACTTTTCTTAAAGAGTTTTTTTTCATTTTCATCTATTATCCAGCTTTTCTAATTGTTCCTGGTTGGGAGGGTTTGTGTGCTCAGTTGATCTTGTTTACCGAGGAAGTCAGGAAAGGCAACTAGACTCACTCAGCAATAACATGAACAATGTATCAAGACTTTCTGCTTCCCTTGCAGAGCATTAGTCTCCTAGGGGGTCTTTGTGAGAGTGAATGGGTTTTGTATTATGGAACCACCCGGCACATTTAAGAGGAGTATTGGGGGGGGTCATTCTCATCCCTAACTAATTAATTAGCTAGCTAACAGACTAATTTCTTTTTTAAAAGGATTTTATTTATTTATCTTTAGAGGGGAAGGGAAGGAGAGAATGAGAGAAATATCAATGTATGGTTGCCTCTCGTGTGTCCCCTGCAGGGAACCCAGGCATGTTACCTGACTGGGAATCGAACTGCGATACTCTTGTTTGCAGGCCTGAGCTCAATCCACTGAGCTACACCAGCCAGGGCTCAGCTAACAGACTAATTTCAACAACTAACATTTGTTGAACACTTACTTTTGAGAATTCTACATATACCATTTCATTTATTCTCTGCAACAACTTTGAGAGATGGGGTCTTTTCTTCTTCTTCTTTTTTCAGATGAGAAAACTAATGCACAGAGATGTTAAGAGATTTCATACGATTACTCACCTCATCAGTGGCCAAGGCTGAGTTTTCACACAGGAGGTCTGAATTCAGAGTCCTTGTTCCTAACCACTAAATTACTTGCCTTTTTCTACCTATCAAACCACAGAGCCCCCCTTTTCATCACAAAATCATAAGCATGTAATTCTGTAACAGCATATTCCAGGCAAGGGCACCATGGGACGTTTTAGGTGACATGTTCAAATGGCTGTCCGTCTTGTGGCAGACACTCGGCCACACTCAGGCAAGCCTCACTTCTGCTAGGCCCTGGATCACTATGTCTAGTGGTGGCCAAAGGAAAAAAAGGAGCCCTGCAAACTGAATTAACAAGAAAGTAGAGACAGACTCATAGGTAGAGAGCAGGCTGACAGCGCTGGGGGACAGGCAGTGGTTAGGGGTGGAGGGCTGCAGCAAAAAGGAAAAAGGACCCACGGACAGAGAGGACCGTGTGGTCATTGTGGGAGAGAGGAATACAAAGGGGATAAATAGTCATGGAGAACATACAATAAAAATAAATTAAAAAATAAAAAGGGGCTTTTCACTCAGAAAAAAATGAGGAGTTCTGAAGGTATTCTGAGTTATGACAATGTCTTAGGAATAAGTTTATGAACTAGGTATAGGAGGCAGATCTTATTTATATGCATAAACTCGGTTGTTTATGTTAGAATGCAGCAATAGTTCTTTGTAAATTAATTTTTTGTGGAAACAAATACACGCAACACACATATATTTATATATGCTAAAAACCTGTAATATTTTTATAAAGGATTAATTTGTGGTGAATTTGCTAGATAGAATCAAATTTATGTTCTGTTATCTGTCAAAAAACAAACAAAGAACCCCCCACTCCCTACAGTCAACTTAGACTTAACGTTCAGGTCTTCTTGGTTTAGTAAAATCATGACTCAGAAAAAATACTGTTCTTTGATATCATAAGCACATATGACTTACATACTTTTTGTCATTACTCAGCAGACCATTTTTTAGTCAGTATTAATTGAAAATCACAGTTAGCCTTCAGAGGATGGTAGAAGGTGTTTTTAAAGCTGTTCTCCTAGCTAAATCAAAACATAGCTTCTAATTGTAGCTATTTCCATATCTTCAGTTCAGCTGTAGTATGATTTAAATATCCAGTACAGTCTTAGGTACTAAGACCATGTTTATTTTTTTTTCAGACACTATCCCTGAATTCTCTGGGATTATCCAGGTTTCAAATGTTCTAGTCCACTGTCTTCCTAAAGTGAACCCAAGGGATTGAGAAGCGCAGGTCGGTACTTACAGAGCAGTCACAGGAATGGGAAGTAGAGCACAGGGAACACAGTCCATAGTATCGTAGTAACTGCGTGTGGTGCCAGGTGTGTCGATGGGGACTGGAAATACAGGGCAGGGTCACTGGGTAAAGTACACGGTTGTCTAACCACGATGTGATACACCTGAAACTAATAGAAAACAATACTGAACATAAACTGTGATGGAAAAAAATAAGTAAAAAAGAAGTCAACCATATTTTCTAATTTGGGGTTCAAAAATCTGGTGAGCATACTTTTTGTCCTTTTTCTAACTTCTTTCAGAAGAAGACTTTTCTACGAGAAATCCACCCTGTTCTCTTACTAGCTAAGGACCTAAAAAGGTACTGTATTTATTGTTAAGTATTTGATATGTTAAGATTACAACGGGTATAATATGTCAATTTTAATTTTTGTCTTCATCCTCTAAGCAGAACTAGGTCATCATGTATTGGAGTGGCTTCATTTATAAAAACTGTTTCTTCAAGGAAATATATAAATTTGTCCTTTCATCTTTCATTTTTACAGTTCAAATAAAAATGGACTTTGTTTCTCCCAGGAGGGAACCAATTTTATTATGTTAGTTATCTACTGCTGTACATCAAATTACCCCAAAACTTAGTGCCTGAAGACAATCAAATCTATTACCTCGCAGTTTCTGTGCATCAAAAAAATTGGAAGTGGCTTACCTGAGCGGTCCTGGCTCAGGGTTTCTCGCGAGGTTCAAGTCAAAATGTCGCCCAGAGCACCAGTCATCGGAAGCCTTACTGGGGCTTGAGGATTCAGCTCTGAGATGGTTCACAATGACAACTAAGTGCTGCCATAGGCAAAGATTTAATTCTGTACCAAGTGGACATCTCCCTAAAGCTACTAGAGTGTCTTCATAACACAGTGGCCAACTTCTTCTAAACAGAGCAACCTAAGAGAGAGTAAGGCAGGATCAACTGTCTTTGATGGATCTCGCTTTAGAAGCCATAAACCTTCATTTACACAATATCCTACTAGATATACAGTCAACCCTATCCACTGTGATAGAGGATAATACAAGGCCATGATCACTGACAGGTGAGAATTAACGGAGGCATCTTGGAGACTGGCTTTTACAGTTACTCATTTAATAAGTTTTAATTGAGTATTCACTTGTCAATGTGAAAAGTAGGAAGAAATACTAAGTATGGTCCTGGCTTCAGAGACCCTTACAGTCTTGGAAAAGACGCTAACAGTAAAAGACAATGCATGTGAAATACATAGTGGTCATTTCGGGCAACAATATTTGTTTATGTGACTCTACATGGAAACTCTGGTCAATGAAGACTTCAGGGACAAGTATGATTGGTGCTGGGGGTGAAAGAATTGTTGACCAATTGGAAAAAAGAAAGCTCTGCCTCTTTTGAATTTCCTCTCAGAGCCACTGTCCTTTCCTAAAACAAAATATCAAACTATATTGGGTATAGTTTGTTGGTTCAAGCAAAGATAACAACGATGTAGAGAGTGAGTTATCAGGAGAATGCTGGAATTCCCCCCAGGAGCCAAGGATAGATGAATAACAAGGCCCATGGAGGCCCTGACTGGCATGGCTCAGTGGTTTGGACATCATCCTGCAAACCAGAAGGTCACCAGTTTGATTCCCAGTCAGAGCGCATGTCTGGGTTGCAGGCCAGTCCCTGGCTGGGGGTGTGCCAATTGATGCTTCTTTCACACATGGATGTTCCTCTCCCTCTCTTTCTCTCTCTGAAAATAAATAAACAAAATCTTTAAGAAAAGGAAAAATAAGGTCAATAGAAAGCAAGTGTCACAGAATTCCGGGGGATCATGGTGGCAGGAACGCAGATAAGTTCTCTATGATTTGACATCAAATGAATATGCTTCATCGACCTGCCTTCTGAGTGCCCAGAGGAGAGTTTGGTTGGTCCAGCTTGTGTCAGGTGGCTACTTCTGTGGAGGAGGGAAGAGGGCCAATGATTAGCAGTCTCCCAGAGTCACAAGGAGTGGGAGGGGCTGATTCCCCCAAGAAAGGGAGGAGCTTTTTAAAGCCCCAAATAATCTTCTAGTTTTCAAAAATTGCCTTTGCATGTTAAAGAAAATAGTAGTCTCATCAAGTCTCAAACACTATCCTATTTAGTTTTAATTCCTTTATGTTGGGGGTGATTCACATGTGAAAGAGAAAATAACAGAACAATTTCATAGGCACTAAATTTTTTTCCCCATAAAGACACCTAGTTTATCTTGGGTTTCTGGAGTGTTTAGGTTTGTAATTAATTTGCCTAAGATTTTCCAGAATGCTGTTCTCTGGAAATGACCAGCTATCCTTTCCTGTTCAAAAGCAACAAGACATTCAGAATTTCCCAACAATTTTTTTATGGTATTTCTCTCTTTTTTCCCCATGGTACTTACCACATTTTATAATAATTATTTATAATAATTAATTAATAATGATTAATCTATTTGTTCACTTATTTGAAACATCTGTCCACATCACAAAACCAAAATGTTTACCACTACTTGTTATAAAGCAAGGTTTTATAACATCAGTACCACCAACATTTTGGACTGGATCATTCTTTGTGTTTGAGGGTTGTCCTATGCAGTGCAGGGTGTTTACCAGCATCCTAGGCTTCTTAGTAGATCCCTGTAGTATTTCTCCAGTTGTGACAACCAAAAAACATCTCTAGATATTCCCCAGGGGACAAAACTGTCCCTAGTTGAAACACACACACACACACACACACGCACACACAACTGGAATGTATAAAGGAATGCATGCATAAATGAATTAATTAACAGATTCATTCAGGAATGTGATGAGATTTCCAGATCTTCAATCCTTGTGATTTTCCAATCCCTGAGTAAATGTTTGTTCCTTCATTATTCTAATTTATTCATTTTTCCATCTCTTCATTCACCAAACATGTACCCAGGACCTGTTATGGAAAGAGGTCAGGGTGCTGTAGATTGTTTATACTCTACAAAGCCCAGGGGGCCTGTGCTAGGCATCAGGGGGTGAGGAGTGAACAAAATATGAATACCCTTCAGCTTATTATGCTCCAGACAGTGTGGTAGTTTGACCCAAATATTTTGGATCAAGCTTATCCTACATACAATGCTCTACTGCATTGGTGCTTTAGAAATATTATAAATATGACTAGACTTCTTAAATAAGGGTTTTGAAGACATTTATTAAGAGTAGAAAAATCCCGAGATACAAATGCAGTTTGAATCCGACTTCTGCCATCAGTCTAGCCTCACGACCCCAGGCAGGTTGCCTAATTGCCGAGGCTCACATAATCTGTAAAATAGAAATGATTTTACCTGTTCAACAACTTGCCTTATAAAGATATTGAGGGTAATATTAAAGATATTAACTGAAATAAGGAATAGTAGCATATTTGGTGAATTTAAAAGCACTACCCAAATGTAACATGCTGGCATTATCAACATTAAGGATAAAATAACAAAGTTTTTGAGGCGGGAACTCTATTTTATAAGCCTTTGTACCTCTGGAACCTACCACAAGGCTGCGTGTACAGTGGGGAGCTCCACAAATGGTAGTTGGTGATGCTAATTTGGTATCTAGTGAAGTGTGGATTTCATTCATTATATAAATTTGTTATCTGTGATTATACACCAGCCAATAAATAGTTGTAGAGCCAAATTGAATTTCAGATAATCACCCAAGAAGTCTGTATTATTGCTCATGCATATGTATGTTGACACCTTCTGAAGTTATGAGTTGTAAATATTTCATATGAAATATATTTTAAGGACCTAATGGTGTCTTACGGATTTTTATTGAGAACTTTAAAGAATATTTTATTTTATACAGAAACACATTCAATAAGGTAGAAATTCTGGCAATATTTCACTCTGAATTATATTAAGATTAAAAGTAATATATTTCAGCACTTGGGTAGATTCATTTTCTTTTTTGGTTTTTTTATGAAAGAAAGTGACAAATCTTCCAGAATATAGTAAGAGATTAATCTATCTAAAATACTCATCTTCCCCAGCTTTTCCCTGGGTTTTAAAAAGTGCTTTAACCAATGTAGAAACTCAATTGACAAAAATTTGTTATTGCAAAACTCACAGTCGCTCTGGCCTTCCTGATATTGGCCCATTTCGTGGTAATGCTAAAACTGAACACCATAGTAACAAATTTGTTTTACTAAAAATATTGAGATAACACAAATAAGACATTAAGTAAACCCTTGCATTAGCTGAGTTGACCTTTCTGAAAAATAAACACTAAGGAAATATTTTAAGGGAGTTCTTTTTTCTTTCTCAACTTAGGGTTCACTTCCAGGCAAATATTGCTTTTGTTTACAAAGAATTCAGTTATTACCTGTTAAATGTGGCAGCAAAGTTTTACTACATGTAATTAAGTTGTAAAACTAAATGGACTTTATGGGTATAATTTCCAATCCCAGCTTTTATATTTTTTAATGAAAAATAACTGATTAGTTTAAGGTACTAATTACTACACTGGCTATAGAGCTTTAAAATATTTAGCTTGTTTTTTAAAATGGGGTATTCAGAATGAAGTTTTTAAAAAGTCCATTAAAAAAGAGTGATGTGTGCTATATTTAATGAATATAGCACTGAACGTTTTCTCTCTATAAATTCAGATGGAAAGAACCTTCACTGACTGTGGTTTGTGGACCACATGTAGTGCTAGCTTCTTCCTCATATGTGGTCACTTAGTTCTCAACAACACAATGATGGTATCTTGATTAGAGAGAAGAAAAATCTAAGACTCTTAGGGATGAAGAAACTTGCCTACAGTCACAAAGCTTTAAAAGTGCTAAAGCTGGATTCCAAACCCACATTTTTGTAATATGGAGTCAGTATTCTCCCCAGTACTTGTACTTGGGGATGTGAACTCAGGGCCTGCGATGGTGGCATTCTAACCTTTCCCAAGTCTAGCATGCTGAGATCTGTTGACTTCACACAGGACCAGAAGACACATTTATCATCTCTAAACTTCTACACAATTTCCTTAAATGTGACAAAATAACTATTATTCACAATACACCTATTGAAAAATATTCACTGGCTACTATTTTATTTCAAGATGGTGGGCTGAACTTGAGATGTTTGTTGGTCAAAACTGGTGAGTTTCTTCCGACATTATCATGCAGAAGACAAGTACAAAATGCCCAGGAGTTGAGTTACATCCCCAAAACTCACTTCTTCAATCATTCTTTCCCTCATTAACATGCTTCTGTTTCCAAATAAATGCAAATGCATCTGATTCTGTCAAAAGGCCAATTTAAAAAGAGGCACTTCCATGAGACTAACTCTATTTCATGATGAGAAATGGGTAAACAGAATTTTAAAGTAACCAACAATCTTTTGTTTCGTTGTTAAAACTGGCTAAGCTGGCCATGTAAAACACACTGGGAGCTCTTAGACAAGGTTAGGGAAGGGGGCAGTTAGGAGGAGATGATTGGCTGGCTCTAGGGTGACATCATCATTTCAGTTCCAAGAGGAGCTGACAAAATCGAGTCCAATCCAACAGGAGTTAGACCCCAGGGGTCAGAGCTATGATAGAGTTTATAACCAAAGCAAGTCTCAGCATTAGTAGGTGTCCCAGTGTGATTAGGGAGGTTGTGGTAGATATTGTTAACTGCATATCCAACATCCATTCTGTCTGTCTTACAAATGGTGACAGAAATTGATACTTGTCTGTAATACGGATTTCCCCATCTTTCAGAATTGGAATTCCCAAATATTATCTGGCCACCCCAAATTTATTTCTCAGCCCCCTGTTCAGCTAGGTGTTGCCATGTGACTGATGGGAGGCAAGCAGAGTGATACATGGAACTTTCAGGAAATATCTTTCAAGTCTCCAAGCTTTCTTTTTTCTAGCTCGTTAGATTATAGATGTGAAGGCTGGAGCAGAACCAGCCATTATAGACTAAGAAATGTGTCATGGACTGAATATTTGTGTTCCCTGCCCTGCCCCCCATTAAAAGTCCTCCTCCAATGTGATGGTATTCGAAGGTGGAGCCTTTGAAAGGTAATTAGGTCTAAGTGACCTCCCGGGAGTGTCCTTCTAAGGAGAGGGAGAGAAACCAGAACTCCCCAGAGCACACACACAAAGAGAAGGTAACGTGAGCTCACAGCGAGCCGGTGGCTGTCTGCAAGCCAGGGAGAGTCCTCACTAAGAAACAAATCTGCCAGCACGTTGATCTTGGACTTCCCATTTTCTAGAATTGTAAGACACAAATGTCTGTCATTTAAGCCACCCAGGGAATGGTATACTGTTAGAGCAGCCCAAGCCGATTAAAACACTGTACAAGTCCCAGGGTGAGGGTAGAAACACTACAAGGTTAAGGGAACCACCTAACCAGCCCTGGACTGCCTACTGCCTATGTTAGTATGAACTTAATTCTAACTGATACACGAATAGAATTCCTATATTACTGGGGGTAGTAATGTACCCAACAACAAAACTATGTTCCCCAGCCTCTCCTGAAATGAAAATTATGATGGAAGGTTTCTGTTAAAAGTGTACAGGGAACCGGAGAAAGTCCCTGTGCCTCCCCTCCTTTCTCCTTCCTACTGCTTGTACAGGGGTGTGGGGGTGCGGCTGTTGCGGACCATGGGAGTCCTTGACATACAGAATAACAGGAGTTTTTCTTCTGTCTTTTCCAAGTTCCCCGATGAGTTTTATCAGTATTGGACCACTTGCTTTTGGATTTCTTTTACACAAAGAAACAAATCTTTTGTTTTGTAAGCCTCCTTATTCTGGGTTTTCTACTAGGTGCAGCCAAATCTAACAAGAAGGTATAGGAAAACTAGGTCAACCTTAGAGACCAGGGTCATGGGGCCTGTGTCTCATCTAGTTGGGGAATTGGAGTGGAAGCAGGAAATTCCTGGCAACAACCTGGCCGACTAGTCATGTTCTCTGTTATATCTCTAGCTCAATGTATGGGTGTCCATCTGGGCCCTGCTCATTAGTGGATAGAAGTAGCTAGTGTGCTGCCTGACCAGGTACTCGTGCTGGGCACAGCTGGGCCTGCAAGGGTCAGGCTTTTAGTACCTGACATGGGCTGGGCAGAGGCAGGAGCAGGCAGGAGCTGACATAGCCTCTTTTAGACACTGTTAAGGCAGGACCGATATGCTGACCCTCTCTCTCTTCTCAGGGCTATAAGCAGCTGGACGACTCTCTAACATCCAGGCTTGTGAGGCTCAGCTTTGCTCCTCTCTCGGTGTCATGTGTGGGCCAGCTGCATCCCTACTGGTCCTCATTTCCCCTACATTGAGCTCATTTACTCTCTGGGGATTAATTTGACTGTGAATACTCTGGACTCCAAAGTGTGGGAAAACTGAAGGCACAAACAACAGCAGCCTGAATGCTACAGGGGCAGAGAGCCTCATGGTTTCTCTTAGTTAGCATCACGTAGGACCCCACATGTGGTTTTGCGCTGGTGACATTTCCTAGTCAGAGACACTTCTAGGCAGTGACTCAAGGAGGCAGCCTGCTGTTGAGCAAGGAGAAGGCAGGTCTGCATGTTGGAGTTCAGAGAACCCTGGGCTCACGTGAGAACCGTCAGCTTGGAGCTTTTGCTAGCAAAGAGGTAAGGTGGGTAGAAACACACTGTGAAATATAGTGCCCTACAGATCATTTTAATCAACAGAGAGAATAACCCTCTAGCCCATTGTTACTGAGACCACAGGGCACTGACTCCTTTCACCAAGCCTGGAGATGGCAGGTTGCCCTCTTGTTAATTTCTGCTCAACAAGGCTGCTCTTGGGAACTATTTTAACAAAAATTCATGTAGATTATTAAAAAATTCATGTAGATTATTTAAAATGGGGAAATAAGAACATTTAGAGTGACTTGCCTCAGAACCTATCTCTTCTCTGGGTTGCCCTATTCAGAATACTATTGCAAACCTGAACGACAGCTTGGTATACCTTCAAAATTAACCATGCTAATAATGGGATGTGCTAATTTTGGTACATATTGGTCATGTACCTCATATACGTGTTAATCATGTACCCAATTTACCATTATTTATCCCATTTCCAAAAGTGTTTTCTGTTAATAGGTGTTATGTGAAGAAATGGTGGTAGAATAATTTTGGGAAATGCTGGGTTAGCATAATTGAGCTGGAAAATTGTTACTGGTGTGTGAGTCTAGTGGGGGAGGAGGGAACTGCTCAACACACGCACCCTAGAGTAAGGGCTTTCATGGCCTCCCCTAGGGAATTTGATGGGGCAGATGACAATGTTCTCTGCCTCTATTAATCAGAGAACAGGCTTCCTTGTATCTAGGCTTGTCTGTTAAATGCTTCCTCCTGAGCTGGCTCACCTGGAGGAACCACTCAGCATCAAAGGAGGAGATGAGATGACTCATGGTCGCCATGGTGGTGCCCCACACCGATTGTTTTGGTGTTTTTCTATGCCTGACATCCTTGGTTTTCTAGCTGTCCATCTATTCTGAGAGCTACTTCATGTCCTCTCTCTGACTCCCTGTTCTTTTTAGGGTAGGCAGAGCTCATCCTGCTGCCTGCAGCCAAGGACATGCCCTAAGGCAGAACTGAATTGCGTCTCTTTACTTCTCAGCTCTCAGAACGTTTAACGGGCTAGTTTGCATTGCGATTTCTCCAAAAGGTGATCAAGAAATCAAGAATGTGGAGTTTTCCAAAAATGTTTGCTCCAGAAGCTCTGCGTCTACACCCCCTTCCAACCCCCCTCAACATCTCTTGGGGTTGACCATCCATGGGACACACAGGTGGAAATACTAATTTAGTAAGTCAATGCTGAGTTAAATTAGAAGACATTTGGTGGTACAGGAGAGTTAATTTTGCTGGAAAAGGTGAACAGTTTTATATAATAAATGCAGGATCTCATAATAGATTTTGTTCTTATCATGGATTCATACTTAATCTTTCTCTGGAGGATGACCGTTGGCTTCACACACACTGTATACATCCTCTGAGCAGGCGATTGGATCCTGAGACCACAGTGGGTACTTGTGGGGCATTTTGTAGAAGCCAAAATACATCTTATTTTCACCCGATCCATTACATCTGCTAATGACTTAGGTCAACTGGGTAAGCAATGTGGTCATCCATAATTAATTTTGCGATTCGTTATAGCCAATTATTTTAACCGCTGGATCATTTGTACTTTTATACAATCTGCAGTCTTCCAGGAGCATACAAAAGCTTAATGGGTTGTATAATGTGCAATCCCTGATCCATGATTAACATGCTGTTTAATGAGTACAATTTTAAGAAAGCTGAAACTTTAGGTCCCCCGCTTCTTCTATAAAGCCAGACACTGAATGAAAAGTTTGCAACAGTAATGGGTTTTGAATGTTTTAAATGGAAGTTAGTCTCACATAAATGAGGTCCTCCTTGCAAGCTGGGAGCATCCCCCGCCCCACCCTTACACAGCATGTGGAGATGTTAATGAACAGGTGCAGCACTGGGAACTAGTTAACACTGATTTCTGGGATTCCAACCCTAGAGGTTCCAATTTAGTAGGTCCAGGCTTGGTGAGGCATGAGCTCTTCCCACAAGTGTACCAGGAAATTTAGATGCAGTTGTTGATGGTTCACACTTGTGGAAATATTAGATTAAATTTATTTGAGGTTTACTGAGTGAGCAGGCTACTGGCTTCACCAGCTGGGGAGATTGGAGACCAAGAGATTGCTCAGGGACGCTTGAGTGTGGTGTTTCTCTCCAATTTCTCTAACTGGTTTCTCTTCCTGGAGAAGCATGTGGCCTCACAAAGGCTGAATGTGATTCAAGAACCAGAGGATCCCAAAATTGTAAGCATTTCCTTAATGCGGGCACACAGCTTGTTAGAGGAAGTTTGTCTGGAGAGGGGAGTTTGTCTGGAATCCCGGGTGTGGAAGGCTGTAGTGTAGCCAGATCTGGGCTTTCCCAGTTCTGTTAGCTTTTACTTTCTGTAGATGCTGTTTCCAAGACCTGGATGTGTAGCAGTTTCAAAGCCATGAGTAGCTGAGATATGCTGTACCTGCTCCCATCTCTTGGCTGCCATGCTTCCAATAATTTTCTGTGTCCTTGGCTAAACACACAGAGCACTTAGTCCAATCTGATAGGCAAGTGAATGTGTGTGCCTGAAATGTGATGGATGCAACAATGGGTTCCAGTTCTTGACCTGTCCTACTGAAGTGCCAGGGGAAAGGTAATGGTTAGTGATAAGATCATTTATTCAATCCTCTAACAATTTCTGAGTATATGGCTTTGCTTCTTACTGGTAACTCGGGGCAGTTACTTAACCTCTGCAGTTTTCTCAGCTGGAAAGTAACACCATAACAAACTTCCCTTTTAGATTGCTGGTAAGGTTAAATGAGATAAGGCATGTAAAATATTTAACGTGATTCTAGGCACAAGGAGCTCGAAAATGTTAACTGTCTTTCTCCTTCTCTCTCTCTTTCTCTCCTGAACGTCCTCTCCTACCTGACCCCTGACCCCTCTCCTACCTGACCCCTGACCCCTCTCTACTCCCTTCTCTAAAGTGACAGGCAGTTCCAGAATTTCCATTTAGGAAGGACACTTGGTTTATACAATCACATTAGAGGTTGAAGAGGCTGAGCTAGAAAAATTGTTTTAAGATTGAGCTTGCCAAGTGTAGTCTTCCTCAGATTATCTACTTATCTGGGATGGCTCAGCATGGGACACTGCAGTGGCCACAGGCTGTTCCTTGACACCACCAGGTACAATGTCAAGGACCTTGGAATATACAAAGACAATAGAGACACTCACTTTCCTTAGGGAGAATAATCTTGGGAGACATTTGTGGTTCGATTAGCCAGCCTGTAAATAAGGCAACTTATATTACTCATGTTAGAACGGAGGTACCCTTGGCTAAGAGACCATAAAAGATGGAGCGATTAATTCTTGGACAATGTGTTATCTCTATATTTAGAATCAGAAAAAAAATCTGCCTGTCTGCTAAAAATAATAACACAGTTGTATGTCTATTGCATCAAGTAGATTATTAGGGAGAATATAAGCAAAGGCAATACTGTCTATATCAAAGTGTATCTAAGGCTCAGAAAGAAAGTGGTGGCGGGAGGATCTGAAGGACTTTTTCCCCACAGCAGAGTTCTGATTTCACACACCGACCTTGTTAAGGAAGTTCTGCTTTTTCGCAGAAGTAGTGAAGGTAAAGTTGAGAGATACTAGGAAAAACCAATGTTTGCCTTTAGTTGTAGGCAATAAATTGTGTGGGAAATGCCAATTTCAAAATTCCTCCTTTCTACATGATTCAATGTAAGACAGAATCATTGTTGTTGACTATCAAATCCATCTCAAAGACTCAAAAATCATTAATGTCCAATAATACTGATTTGTTTTCTGTTAAATCTGAGTCTTGCGGGGTCTATAAGTCTTTCCTTTGGCAGAAAATTCAATAATTTGTTATCAGTGAAAGTAAAGTAGTCTCGAAAATGTTTAGTTTGGTTTTGCTGTTACACACCTTCAGTCCATAAAATGCTGGTTGTGTCTCTATAATTCTTTCCTGGAGAATTAATTAAGTTTCTTGTTTCTGAAATTTACAACATGACTATGTTTTTGTTGGAGGTCTGGTGGGAATTCTTATTTATTTTTGGTCTTCACTTTATGGGAACAACTTCCATGTTAAAAATTGCAGAGCAGAAAACCACAGGCCAATAATACTTTGATATGACAAGTTTTTCTAGCTTATTTGTTCAGATGAAAATAAGATTGGCAGCATCAAAACCTGGCAGAGAGAATTTTTAAAAATTTCCTTCTTGGAAGTTTTCATATTAAAAAAATATGCTCATTTTCAAACATTAAGCTTGTATCTCAAAGTAGTCTTTATTGAACGACAAATACTGTGTTGTCCAGCAGTGAAAAATCCCATAATATAAAGATATTCACTGGGGAAAGCTCATGGAACACACGTGCATGAAAGTCTCTTGAGAGAACCAGACAATGCATTTTTAATGGCCTCGAAATCCAAATAGTAGAACGCAAAGCTTAGTTAGCTTGAGAGTACCCCAATGTGGAGTTTGAGTCTGTTTAAAGTTAGAGAATTTTTTACGGGATTGAGACAAGAGCTTCTTTGAGAAAGACCTTGGTGCTGTCAGTTTCCACTCACCAGGCTCACTCAGTCTAACCCAGGTGGACTCCAAGTTTCTGATTTCCTTCTGTCCATGCACTTTGAAATTAGGAGTACTTTTTGAGAAAAAGGCATATTTGGAAAACTGAAGAGGTTACATTGGGGGAGCCACTGATATGTTTGCCCCCTAGATTTTGTTTATTTATTTATTCAGAGGGGGGAGGGAGAGTGAAACAGAGGGAGAGAAACATTGATGAGAGAGAGAAACATCCATCTGTTGCTATTTGAACGCACCTGGACCTGGACAAACCTGCAACCCCAGCATGTGCCCTGACCGTGAATCCAACCGGCGATGTTCTGCTTCGCTGTGACGATGCCCAACCAACTGAGTCACACTAGTCAGGGCAATGGCACATTTAAATGTGTTGCAAGTAGTAACAAATGTTTCCAGAGAGACCAGTCCTTGTCAGTCTTCATACCTCCTTAGTTAGATTCTTTCCCCAGGATTCTGGAGGTTGGCTTGCTTGTGCAACATTGCTCCTTCTTCACTATTGGACACTTGGCGGAAGGGGAACCCAGCCAGGAGAGGGCTGAGCCAATCAGATTCTCTTTCTTAGGCTTTGCGTGAAGGGACCTGGAATGGCGAATAGTCTGTACTGATCTGAAATGTTTCTCAGCATTTGGGGCTGCGGGCAGAGGCATGTATCTGAGTAACATTCTGATGATATAGGAGAGCTGAGATGCCGGTCAGACAGAGAAAGAGGATCTCGGAGAGGCCCCAGGGAATAGAACTTCCCTGGCTTGAAAAGCAGATTCTGTGGCCTCCAGGGAAGTGCAGGAGGTAGTCTCAGTCTGCGCTTGCACTTCCGGTTCTGAGAAGCTTTGGGGTCACTTCACTTGCTGCTCCTGTGTGTGACTCTGCTGTTATTTGCAACTACAAAAGCCTGACCAGGACAGAGATGAGATTATTAGTGCTGTGGCTTCTCTGTTTTAAACACTGTTTTATAAATTTGCATGAACTTATACCAGTTATTTGCAGCACTGACTATGAAGGTGGGTTTGGCTTTCCAAGACAGAGAAAATTCTCTGTTGGAGTTAAGGATGAGTGGAGTCACCGAATGACCTTTGAGTATATAGCTTGCCAAAAGCCAATCAGGCCATCTGCCTCTCCTTAGAAGTGAACCCGGTCCATTGCCAATGAACCTGTAACTCAGAGACAAAAGTAACACCTGAAACAACCAGAGAACAATTGAAAGCAGAAAATGAGTACATGCCACATCATGGGGTACTGACTAGATGTGAATTAGATCTGAGGAGGGGAGGGGAGGCCAGAATGGATCCTTGGAATGAGAGAGTCAGGAAGTGAGCTACAAAAAAGAGGGTTCAGTCTCTGAATGGGCATCTGAGCTAGGGTGGAGGAGGGTGTCAGCCAGGGCAGGGAGGTAGGAGGGCGCGCGTGTGCGCATCCCATGTGTTTGTGAATGCCGAATGTCTCTGCAGGTGGAGTCCTGTCCTCACCCTGAGCCCCTGGTTTACTTGGGCAGACAAGACACATAGCAAGGAAAGTGCATTTGAAATGGACTGCAAGACAAGGAGTGGATGAAATGTTTTAACTAGGAAGTCAGAGAAGGAAAAGTTCGTTATGACCTGGAAGGAGTATAAGCAGAATGAATGGACTGAGAAATGGTAGGCAGGAGAGTGGTTTGGAAATGAAGCTGGTGGAGCTGGTGGGCCAGGTGCTGAGAAGTATGAACCCAGGCTGACAAAGACGTGTAACAGTGGTTCTCACACTTTCGTTCATGATGAAAGCCTTTTCTTAGTAAATCTGAAGTGGAAGCTCCATGAACAAAACAGATGAAAATGACAGATCTGGGTGAAGGGGAGGAATGGGTCTGGGACCCACCTCTTCGACGCCATGTCCTCCACCCTGCCCCAGAGGCTTGTCCACAGTACTCAGGCGCTCCTCTAGAAATTGCTTGAAATTGCAGAGCAGTAGGAAGTAGGAGTGATTACAGAGTTGGGCTGGTGGGTGAGCAGTACAAATGCACTGGACGCTTACTGCTGGGTGAACCGGAATACGGAGGGGATAGGGAAAGGAGAAAAAAACAGGTGACTGAGTATCTCAGGTGCGAGGGGCTGAGGGCTCCCTCTGTGAGTGGGAGTGAAGGGGAACAGAGGGAATGGAGAGGAGACACCTGTCCTGCCTCTCATGTCTATCAAAAATGATCATTAGACCTTCCACTGTCCCTTGACTTTCATTTCTGGTGCTGGTGCACATAATCTCCTTTAGAATATTGAGTGAGGAGTTTCCAGCATGTCCCCAAGCTGCAATCCTTACGCTGGGAATAAAGAAATGTTAATAGATGAGCAGTGCCAATTGCTTAATTCTCAGAGTTCAACTCATAGGTGTTCCTTCTAGAAGCACACCTGTCTCTCCTCTTCCAGATGTAAGCTGTCTTTCATGTATTTCTGACATTTTTACGGTTTCCTGCTTAGGAAGAAAGTGTGCTTCCCAGGGGTTTATATTAAATTGAATTGATTGTCAGGCAGATTGAAGAGTTACAACAAAAAAGAAAGCAGGCCACACTCATCTCCCTAGCTCTTTATGTTCATGCATGATTTTTTCCTGCTTCCAAATTAAGTTTTTATTGGTTTTGTCCAGTTATCCCAAATTTCCACCCGCACACACCGAGCCATTTGAGCTGCTTTCAATGAGTGGTAAGGTTACAATGACACAGACCCTGAGCAGGGACACTGATGGACTCACCCATTCATCCACATCCACAGCCACATTCTTCATGAACCAAGCTGAGCCGATTGAAATATCTTAGCAACCAATCTGCATTACCCGTATTGAAGTAATTCGGAGAGCAGGAAAATAACATTTGTCCAAAGGGAAAGACTAGTGTGTGAGGCTCAGATTCTGAGTTCCTAAATGGCCAAATTCACATCGCAGTTAAGAACCTAAGGAAATCCACATACTAAAATAGTAGGAAAACAACAACAACAACAACAACAACAAAACCATGACCTTTCAAGATGGTCATTATTTGCTAATTAAATATAAAAATTCCCTTGTGAAATTAAAAGTGGAGCCAATACAACTGGACCAAATATTTCTGAGCAAACATTTGTGAAGCACAATTCTGTTTGTGCCATTCCTCTGTTCACACACTCTGTAAGATAAAAATCAGGCCTCTCTCTGGCGCGACTCAAGCCTGCCTTGCCAGCCACGTCTCTACCCACTGCCCCCAGGCACCCCACAGACACAGTCCCCAGGTTTCCCCCACCGCCCCGAGCGGAGCTTTTGCTCCTGCTGCTATGAGTCCCTGGAATGTCTGTGCTGCCATCCTGCCGGAAGCCTGTGGAAGCCCCACCACCTGGTTTCCGTGCCACTGTTTCCTTCTATGAACACTTGCCCCCAGTGTCCCTGGAAGAGACGCCCTCTTTCCTTTGCCTTCCTTTAAAGGTTTGAACTGTGTTTATAGGGCATTTTCCTATTTTTCTCTTAAAAGATAGTTGGATATGTGATTTATAAACTCTATGTGTGGCCTGTAAGCCTTGATTGATAAATTGATAACAGTGGGGAAATGTGGGCTTTGGGATCAAACTGACCTGAGTTCAAATTTTAGGTCCACCGCCAAGTATCTGGGCTTAAGCAAATTCTATGTCCATCTGGGGCCTGCAGGTCAGCTGTTAAACAGGAATCATGATAACCGTCTCCTGGGGTAAGAGGTAGTGCCAGAGAGAATGCCAGAGATCAGGGGTGTGAAGTCCAAGCTGGCCCCTGACTTCCAGTAGACACCTACTGAATGTTAATTGGCCTTTGGTCTATTCCACATCATGTAGTATAGTTCATTCCCTACAGCGTAAGGGGCTCAGGAACGTTTTCCAAATTGAGTTAAATTGAATAAGGCATTAGGGTTGGGACTTTGCCAACAACATTAATTCTTTTCAGACCTCTTAGTACTACTTAGTACATCTAAATAATAATGTGAAAAATAGACCAGAAAGCAAAGCACTATGTTTTATATTTATTTTTATTTTTTCTGTAAGGAGGAGACACTTTTGCTGGGGGTCAGCAGGCAAACAGAAAACATGATGAGGACTTTTTCTCCGGCACCTTCTGCCTCAGTCCTAGACTTGAATTCTCTTCTGGGCAAAGACGTGGCTGGCTTACAGACCTCTGGGATGGAGAAACCATGGATGGCCTGCCCAACTTCATGGCAGTCAGGGCCAGCAGACGTGGAGAATAAGCTCTGGCCTGTCTGTGGGCTCTGGGGAGATATAAGCCCCCAGCCTCAATAGCTCTGGCTTTGTGGCATGCTTCGGATGATTAAGCAATGTGCTTCATAAAGCCGTAATAGAACTTCTATAAGGTACCTGAGCTCGGACAGTGTAAAGCATCTGATTCACACCCAAAGAACCGTTTTCATCAGAAGTCTGATGTTTTATTGTTAGTGGCTTCCATACTGAGACTGAAGAATCATAAATTCATACTTGGATAGATTTTTCTGATCTTAAGAAGGTACTACTTGTTAGTTGCAAACAATTTGGAAAGTATGAAAAGCACATGACATACCAAAATATTAAGATATTTTTTATCTTAAAAAATGATTACATACTCTAAATGCTGTTTTGTAGACTGTGTTAGTATCTAAAGAATTTATTGTATTCATTTTGCTGTGTCAATAAACTTTCTTCTACAATACCGAGTTGACAGCTGCCTAGTATGTCATTGCATAAAGGTTCTGAGTTTTACTTATCCAATTCCTTAGAGTGGAAATTTTTAGTAAACACATAACAGGCCCCAGCAAGATTTGAACTCTCGAACCCTGGTTTACAAGACCAGTGCTCTAACCCCTGAGCTATAGGGCCCCACTCCTAGAATGGAAATTTTTAATAATGCCAAAATAGATATTCTTTTATATATATCATTCCACATATTCTTTTTGGATAAATTCCTAGAAAAAAGATTGCTAGATAGAGTGCATGTGTAAATGTTGCCAAATTTCAACATTTGTGCCCAATTTTTATTTTTTATTATTTGAGAGTTACATTACTTCCAATTTTATTACTCCTGTAAGGTATACAGTGAAAACATCCTTGAACATATTTCTTTTGCAGCTCTATTGTTTCCTTAGGGTAAAATCCTTAGAAATACGAGTGCAGTATAAACATATAAACATTTTCGAAGATTTCCACCTATATTGCCCAATTTTCTTCTAGAAAGCTTGTTCACTCTCATCTTTAGTGATTAGAAATCTATTTATTTCTCAGGATGTTTGCCAGCATGTAACTTATCATTAAAAAAGTAATTTTCGTAGTGAGATAGCCCAAGAACAGTAGTTTAGTGTTTAATTTTTTCAAATTAACAAATTGTAATTGTCTTCCCCAAAGTACATATTTTTTCATACATATCCATCATACACTGTAACAAAAAAAGCAGCGTACATGAAATACACAAGGGAAAATAAATTAAAAATCCATAGCATAGGCTAGGAGGCTCTAGTCTGGAGCACAGCTGAGTTTCCAGCAATAGAAGGGGGCTCATAGATTTCTTCGATAAGAACGCCTGCTAGCAAGGGTTCTGGCCAGGTGGTTGGTTGGTCCGTAAGTCAGTCTTGAGTACTTGAAATTGAAAATTTGTATTTTTTATTATTAATGAGGTCGAACATAATTGTATGTGTTGTTTTTAGCTTTAAGATTTATTAATATAGCAGCTCAGCTTTACAAGTAGGTTTAAAATATTAGAATTAAGCCACAAGACTTTTACTTTAGCTGAATTAATTAGCTTTGGTACTGTAGTCGAAAACTCTTTATTGAGCACTGACTACCTGCAGGACCTGTGAGAGCCGTAGAGAGGGTCAACAGATGAGGAAAGGCGAGTTCCTGTCTCTGAGAAAATGACTGGCTGGAGAGAAAATACAGACGCATACAAATAGATCATTGAACGGGGGAGACTTTATGTTTTATTTATTTAATATCTGCAATATCTGAAAGGATATTTGATAATATAAACTGATCTGACTACTAACAACAAATAGCATAGCTTCAAGAAAACTACTAAGACAGATTAAAGAGTGGAATTTACCTCGAGCTGAAAATAAAGAAATTACTAAATTACTAACGACAATGCATGAAAGTTAACTCTGAGCTTCTTGGCAGCCAGAGAGAAGTGTGAAGGGTCGCATAACTGTCCATAGCTAATGAGAGGATGTGTGCAAGCATGTTACGGAGGGTAAAATCTTTCTAGGACTGCACTAGCATGAGAATTCTCACAGAGGTCTCTCTATAAGAAGCACTGAACTACATAATGAACAGTGTCTTTGAAAATTCAGTGCCTCACATGACTATTTCTTATAGTAACCAAAAAAAAAGAAAGAAAGAAAAGCATAATGTTACACTGTAGTCCTTAGTCTAGAAATACCACGGTGAGTTAGATGTATGCCTTTTTGATCATCTGATTTAGTACAGGAGTCGCACTTTCAGAGTATGGAGTCAGCATGAACAGCATAAATCTTTGGCCAGTCTATTTCAGTCTTTTGTTTCAGTTGGTACTTTGAGAGGCCTTGTACCAATGACTGAAGGTGATTAAAGATGACTAAAACATGAGATTGTTAACATTCAGCAAACCAAAGTATCTAGTTACTGATCAACACTAGTTTTCCGTGTTTCATTTATTCATTTTTGCATTCAACAAACATTTACTAAGTCTGAGGTACTGAGCTAGGGACTGCTCTTCAGCAGATCACAATTTGTTAAAAGGAGACAAATAGTTAAAATATAATGTGGCACGACAATCATAATAGCAATAAACGTAAAGTACAGGAGAGCACAGAAGGAGAAGTAAATCTGTGTGCCTCCACATACGATGTCAGGAGAGGCTTCTGAGAGGAAATAACGTTTGATCTAGGTTTGCAAAGCTGAATGGGAGTTCACCAGACAGCGAAGGTGAGAAAGGCTGTCTAGGCAAAAGGCATATCATACTCAAAAGCATGAATGTATAAAAATGCAAGGAGTGTCAGCAAAAGATAAGAATACTACTGTGGTCAGGGTGTGGGGTCTTAGGGGTAGGGAATGTAGGGTGTGCCAGGCCAAGTGGGGCGGGCTCTGTCCTCTAAATCTGTGCTGTCCAACATGGTAGCCATCGGTTATATGAGGCTGTTTATGTTTAAAGTAATTAGAATTAAATGTAATTAAAGATTCATTTCCTCCATTGAGCTGGCTACATTTCAAGTGCTCAGCAGCCACGTGTGGCTAGTGACAACCATATTGAAAGTGTAGACATAGGAATTTTCATAATTGCAGAAAATTCTGTTACATAGCACTGCTACTTTGAAAGCCTGTTGAACAGTGGAATAATGTGACCAGACTGGTGTCTTTGAGATAGGTTAAATTGGAAAAGAAGCGAGGGTCAAGCTGAGAGAAGATGAGTTACAATGGTGGAGGAATCTAAAGCATTTGGAAGGTAGAAGCAGCATGACCGATCAGATGGGTGAGGGTGTGTAGTTAACACCCCCAGGGACAGTTCACGGCTGGGCGGGGAGTGATGAGTGACACCACTCATGCAAACAGGTATTTGGGAAGGAGGTCTGTCGAGAAAAGCAACAAGATCAGGGCTGGATGTGTTGCAACTGAGGTGCCTATGGGATTTCTGCATGAACAGGGAGTTTAATGCTCACAAAAGAGGGTACAGGGTTGTGGGAGTCTTCGGTGTATGAGTTGCCATGTTAGTAATATCAGCTCGCAGGGATATAGGATTTATAGTGGCAGGCACTGATCAAAGTGCTTTACACATAATTCAGCTCCTATGATCTTCCCTGAAACTATGTGAGGTGGGACTTACTATTATTAACCCCATTTTATAGGGTGAAGAAATGGAAGTGCAAAGAGGTTATATAATTTATTGCCCAAGATCACACTAGTATGTGCTCAAGTTGAGATCTGAATTCAGGCAAATTACTTAACCAAAAATCTGTACACAAAGGATGGTGTGACAGGCTACAAAGGCAGGTGGGTTTGAATATTTATGGACACATCCCACAACATTCTGAAAAGTTAAATCACATTTAATTGCATGCTAGGAGTAATTTTTACAGAGAAAAATAAAGTAGAAGAATCTGGAGCTGATTAGAAAATTTAGAGGCCATGCTTGCTGGCTGTGTAGACAGCCACGGGAGTGGACGTGTTTGTAAGGAGGAGCGCAAAAGAGGGGAGGAAAGAGGGCCCCTAGCAGAACCCTGGAGAACACAGATACTCAAGAGGTGCTTGAAAGTAGAGGGACTTTGCAAATGAGACCAAGGACCAGGAGGGAGGGACATGCCAGAAGGCAAAAGAAGAAAATAGCCATTAAAGAGGGAATGGTCAGTGGGAACTGACCATTCACCTTTATTCAGACAGAATAAAGCCTGAAAAAGTTTGCAGCAACTTTCCCAGGCAGGGGTTTATTGCAGACCTTTGTCAGAACAGTTTTCCTGGTATTGAGGGTGCTGGAGCCAGAAGGTAGCAGAACAATGCATAGGAAGTGAAGAGTGAAGACAAGTCTTCTAGAAATTTCATGCTGAGAAAAAGGGTAGGGTCCTAGGCATAAAAGTCTTAAATAGTAATGTGTAGATGGANCCCTGGAGAACACAGATACTCAAGAGGTGCTTGAAAGTAGAGGGACTTTGCAAATGAGACCAAGGACCAGGAGGGAGGGACATGCCAGAAGGCAAAAGAAGAAAATAGCCATTAAAGAGGGAATGGTCAGTGGGAACTGACCATTCACCTTTATTCAGACAGAATAAAGCCTGAAAAAGTTTGCAGTAACTTTCCCAGGCAGGGGTTTATTGCAGACCTTTGTCAGAACAGTTTTCCTGGTATTGAGGGTGCTAGAGCCAGAAGGTAGCAGAACAATGCATAGGAAGTGAAGAGTGAAGATAAGTCTTCTAGAAATTTCATGCTGAGAAAGAGGGTAGGGTCCTAGGCATAAAAGTCTTAAATAGTGATGTGTAGATGGAAAAGGGCCACTCCATCTACCTGAAGAAATGAGCCACCGGAATTCCTGCAGGCTAGTTTGCAGCTTATGGTGAAGACACCTTCACAGCAGCTCCGATGCTTGAATAAGGACTTCGTTGAAACAATGGAGTCCTGAAACTTTAAGAAGGTGCAGGCAATGGAGAATTACTGTACACACAACACTCATGCTTTAACTCGTGGGAAATGACAAGGAGCATCATGATGTATCAGTTTAACACTTTGCTGAAGTATGAATTCTGTGTTCATGCTGAGGCTGCGGAGGTGATGTCCATCACTTAGCTGTTCGTGAACTTAGCAGACAGCCCAGCATTTACCCCACTCCCATGTCATGTGAAGTCTTTTTTAATCGTGTTTTTTCATTACCACTCATTTCCCCATACCCTCTCTACCTCTACCCACCTCCCTCACTCTTGCAATCACCACACTATTTATTGTCCACGTCCATGAGCCCTTTTTCCTTTTTTGCTCAATCCCTCCACCCCCTCACCCCTCTCACAACCACCACTAGCTGTCATCCACTCTCCATCTGTGAGTCTGTCCCCATTTTCCTTGTTAGTTCAGTTCATTCTTTAGATTCCACACATGAGTGAAATTGTATGGTACTTGACTTTCTCTGACTGGCTTATTTCACCTAGCATAATGTTTCTCAGGTCCATCTATGCTGTCACAAAGAGTAAAAATCTCGTCTTTCTTATGGCTGAGTAGTACTCAGTTGTGTAAGTAAGTGTACCATAGCTGGTTTATCTACTCATCTATTGATGGACACTTGGGCTGCTTCCAAATCTTGGTTATTGTAAATAATGCTATAATAAGCAAAATGGTGTATATATTCTTTCAAATTAGTGTTTTGGGGTTCTTCATATAAATTTCCAGAAGTGGAATATCACAAGGTAGTTTCATTTTTAATTTTTTGAAGTAACTCCATACCGCTTTCCACGGTGGCTGTATCGACTGCTTCCCACCAACAATGCATGAGGGTTCCTCTTTCTCCTCATGTGAAGTCTTTCAAGGCATTATTTCTTCATAATAAATGTCCTTCAAATGAGAGATAAAACTTAAAAAAGGCAGTTTTCTTTCAGTGTATAGATGGTGTCCAGACGTGTATGTATCTAAAGGTAAATGGGATTTAGGAGACAACCAGGAACCTGAACCAACTTTAATGATTTTGACTTTCTGGAAGTTATGGGAATGTATTACTCATGGTGTCAGAGACCCATGGACCCAATAAGGAGGGCAACTGTGCATTCTGAGTTGCCTAGAACTTTCCTAACTGATTCCTGGTGAGATAGATAGAATATAAAGTCACAATATACACAAGTAATAAGAATAAATTTAATAAGACTATGAGGAAGGAGGCGGGTGGACAGAAGGTTTCAAGGAAGGTTTTGTAGGTGTGGCCTTGAAAAACGGACAAGTTTCCAACAGGGCAGAGAGGGAGGAAAGGCATCCGGAGAGGGGGACACGGTGAAAGCACTGAAGTATCTGCCTCACAGAAAACAGAGACTTCGAATTCTCCCTCAAACCACACTACTGTAAAAACCAGGCAAACCTAAAGAAATTAAAACGAAAAGCCCAGTGCAACCAGATCTTCTATGAGATCCATTGCCTTACTTTCAACTATCCAGTTCTGACCGTCTTAAAGGTGTTTGTTATTATTTGCATTTTTTTATTAAGTTGTTTTCTGTAGAGAGTAATGTTGGGCAGTTGTATTACATCATGATGGCACCAAAAACAACAACTTCAACCTATTCTTAGGTTCCAATCTTTTAGAAGTTGAAGGAATTATTGTTCCCCTATGTAGCCAAAGGGTTTGGATAGTGGAGATAAACTTAATTTGAACTGTAGTGTTTGAAGGTTTCTTCCCCGCTGTAATTATTAGAATTATATTTGATATTTATGTAACAGGTATTCACATCTTTTAGGGAAAACAACTCCCTTCACATAAGGTGAAAAAATACTGCAAATATTTCATTATGTCAGTTTATTCTCTCTGAAATCCCAACAGTATCATTTTCCTCAAGATTAATCCTGATTATCACTAAATGTTCTTACTTGAGTCTTGACTGCTTGGCACCACTTTTTTTTAGTCTTTTTATGTTTGTGTACGTGAGGGTTTAGATACACTAATGAATTTTTAACCTTTTTGGATGAGGATGTTTGCAAGATCGCTGTCAGAAATCCTGTTAGTGCATAATATCTGGTTATATACCAGTGCATAAAAAGTCATTATAACAAATATAATTACACGTGAGAAATTGGATCTAGACCTGTAGGACAAAGAAAGCCTAAAATTTTCTTGTGTTAAGGTGACACTTGAATAAAAAGGGGCCTAATTCTGTTTTCACCAGAAAGTCTGACATTCCTCTGATTTTCACGATATATTGGTATTGCTTACCCATATTTGAGAACATTGGAGACACTGATGATAGCATATACATAGGACTTCAATTCTATCTGGGGATGACAATGTACCCTACCTAAAAAATATAAAGGGCACGGGAAAAAAACTAAGGGGGTGGAAATGGGAGTAAAAAACAGAAAACTGTACTTGAACAACAATTAAAATCTAAATAAATTTTAAAAATTAAAGAAAATAACTTTCCGAGATTCCCTGGTAAGTGAAAACAGTAGGCATGTGACCTCATTCTGGCCAGTAAGCTATAAATGAAAGTCACATGGTGAGGCATCTAGAAAAAACTATTATTTTCTTGTAAAAGGAGACCAAATAAGTAGACCAAATAAAAAGTCAGTAAACATTTCTGCCTTTGTATATCCCTTTTTTCCTGCCTGGACTGCAGATGTGATGATAGCGATGATGCTGCCATCTTGGGCCATGCGGCAATAAGCATGAAGACATACAAAGGGCGCTGAGTGGAAGGATGGGGTCTGATGGCACAGGAGCATCTCTGCACCAGCCGTGAAACATCTTCCAGTAGAAATTCTGTTGCATGGGAAAGAGAAACCTTTATTTGTTCCAGGCACTATTTATTAAATGTTGGGTTATGAACAGCCACACCTATTTGAAACTGACAAATTCCTGATTGATAAATCAGGGAATGACCCAATTTTAGTAACATTTATCCCTGTGATCCCTTTCTCCTTTGAGAAACGGTTTTCAGCATCTGAGGGCAGCGGTGAGGATTAGATGAGTTAGTACAGATGTGCTGTTTGAATGTTTTGGGAGCACAAGTTACGTGTAAGGGCTGGTGTTGGTTCTGTGATTTGGGGCAATTTTTGTCATCCAGGAGGACATACAACAAACAGCCATTAAGATTCAAAGCAGCCTTAAAGTACTTACTCTGGAAGCACACACACCACAGTGGAAAGAAGGGGAAAAAAAAGAAAAAGCTCAATATGGACCTTGTCCAAGAGGCACATGCAAATCATGAAACAGTTCATGTTTCTTAACTAAGCAAATTTAAAAAATGGAGGAATCACTAACTCTAGGAAAGACAAAAACATTACAATAGAACGTAATTAATCATAGTATGACAAGTGGGTTACAAGTAACAATATTTACTTAATCATAATTAAAATGCTCAAAATGAATTGACTCCCAAATTATGATGGAAGTATTTGGGAAGATGAGAGAGGGAAAGGATATGGGAGAGAGCTAAAATCTTCCTTTACCATAATAAAGAACTCAGTAGATATGCTTATACTCGGTGAATTAAGAGGTAACCATATGTTTATATTGTGCAAAAATCTGAGGGTAAATTACAGACAAAAAAAATCACTAAAAGTGATATAGTTGCATCTGGGTGGGGTAGGAAAGAAAAGGAACTGCTCCTCTTAGTGGTCAACATTTTAATGTATTTGACTTTTGAACTTTGATAAATTTTTAGCTAAAAAGATTAATAAAAATTTTGGATGGAACAAAAGAAAAGGGATTGAATAGTGAAAGATCAAGAGGGAATGATTCCCTGGGAGCAGCAGTTGACAAAGCAAATTATAGAATATACTCAGTGAGAATCAGATGAAACACGGGAGATAAAAGGCTCGGGACCAAGAGGTCCCAGTGGGGCATTCAGAGGAGAAAGGCTGCAACCAGGAAGTCCACAGACTCACAGCTGCTTCCAGGCCCCAGTGCTCACCCAGTAACAAAGCCACTTCTGTCTGGGAAAACCACAGCAAGGCAAGGCAGGGAGCAAAATGCCTTTAATTGGGGTAGCGAATGAGTCGCCCTGTGAACTCCAAGTGCCTTCAGCAGGCTGGGGCACGCTTTTCCTTTCCTTCCTTCTTTGTCCACCAGTGGCCTTGCTTCCAAGGCCTTCTCACTAGGCATTGTTGCTCTTTTGGCTTATGCTTCTCACTCTCGGTCCTGAGCTATGATTCTTCCTCTTTGTTCACATCCCATGTTCTCATATCACTCTCCTTCCCATCAAAATACTTCCGTGTGGGTTTTGCTTCTTCAGAACCAGCTATATGACTGACCAACTAATCTAATAATTCAATAATAAAATGAGAAGAGTGTTATGTTAAGTGAAATAAGCTATTCAGAGAAAGACAATTATCATATCATTTCATTCATATGTGGAGTCTAATGAACAAAAGGAACCAATAAGCAAAATAGAGACAGACCCATAGGCAGAGACCAGGTTGACAGCTGTTGTGGGGTGGTGAGGGGTGGAGGGATTGAGAAAAAAAGAGAGAAAACTCATGGACATGGACAACAGTATGGTCATTGCCAAGGGGAGGGAGGTGGGGGAAGGTAGAGGATAGTGAAAGGGGGATAAATGGTGATATAAAGAGATTTGACTTGGGGTGAACACACAATACAGGGTACAGACAATATGTTGTGGAGCTGCGCGCCTGAAACCTGTATAATTTTGTTCACCAGCGACATCCTACTGAGTTCAATAAAAAGAATAAACAAATAAATAAACCACGCTGTCAGAAAAAACAATAAATAAAATCAGTGGTAACAAAAGGCCAATAATACATTATCAGCCTTTACATCAGTCTAATACATTAACCCTCTCTATTAACATTTCCAATTTAATAGCAGCATTTGGAGCTTCGACTCAGAAGAATTATTCATTTGGGAGAGTTGGGCAGTCGGCATCTGGAGGTGAGGGACTTGGGGTGAACATCTCCTGTGTCCCTGAAATTGCTCTACGGCAGAACCATCTGCATTTAGGACAGTTTTGATATTCCCAGTTAAAGTTTTTAAGTATTGATTCTGCCACACCTTTATTGTGTCTTCCTCAGCATTTTGAAAATCCACTCCATTCTGCACTATTTTGTGCTTGCTGGTCCCATGACCTCCTCGAGGGCTGGCATCCCATTATCAAATGACATGATATCTTTATTATCTTCTGCTACTGACACATCCTCCTTAACTCATTTCTGCGATCTTGACCAAAAGGGTAGCAGAGCCCTTTGGGGAGCTTGTTCCAGTCATGAAACAAAACACTGATGGGAAAGGAGCACCTCAATCTGTTCTGTACAAAAGAGATCCGAGAAAAAGGAGGAGAATCTCCCCTGGAGCGAGAGAGGAGGCAGCCCAAGATGGCCAAGAACTGGGGTGCTTTAGAGTAGAGCCCTAGAAGGAAGGACTTTCTCCAAGGACGAGATCACACTGTGTTTCTGGGATCCACCAAACAATTTCCCACCATGACCTTTCTAACAATACAAAAGATCCATTGATTCAGAACTTGAAAAATTGCAAGTATTTTTTTTAGTTTTGGATGCCATGCCATATTAGAGATACTGCCCAATTACCGGTAATACTTGGGTTACATTTTTTGTCTTGAAGGACTTTTACATTTACAAAGAAATGTCAAATTGTGACTGATATTAAACTCACATAGATGAGTGGATAAAACAACTGTGGGACATTTATGCAATGAAGCACTACTAGGCCTATAAAGAATATTTTATCCTCTGTAATAGTATGGATGGACCTAGAGAACATTATGCTAAGTGAAATAAGCCAGTCAGAGAAAGACAAATACTGCATGATTTCACTCCTATGTGAAATCTAATGAGAAAACTGAACTAACAAGGAAAATGGGGACAGACTCATAGATAGAGAGCAAGATGACATCTGGGGACTGGGGGAGGGGAGGGAGTGGAAGGACTGAGCAAGGAAGAAAAAGGACTCATGGGCATGGACAACAACACCACTCGTGGTGATTGCTGGGGAGAGTGGGGTATAAAGAGACTAAATGGTAATGGGAAAAATACAATAAAGATTAAATTAAAAAAATAAACTCACAATGTACATATTTTTTGAGTGTTTTACCTGTCAAAGAAGAACTTCAGCTAGGTTTGGAAAAAACTGCATTTCATCATAGTGGATGGCACTCCATCCAACTGTGTCAGGTCAAACATTAAAATTTATTGAAAATTTAAAACAAGTGACTAATGTTTTCTTTAAATGACATGTATAAAATATATTGAAAATATTTGTGTTTTAGTTTGCTGAGGCAGACTCTATGAAAGTATTATGGATATAGTTGTTAAAACCCTTTAATATATATGTGCCAATACTATGAATCATTGACAGTTTATGTAACCACTAAAGAAACAGAAGATAATGAATTTAACAATCTTGTGTTCTTTGCTAATGCTTATTGGTTGAGTTATGTAAGAGCTTTATAGATTTACTGTATTGTTAATTCTGATTTTTTTGGAACAAGAGCAATGTTTGCCAAATAGTCGATTATCAAAGATAAAACCAGCAGTGTGATTTATGTTTTCTCAGTGATACTACACTGAGCTAAATTTGAAGGTCCAAGGAAAAAGAGAACTTATTTGTGACTTAGCTTGACAAGTAGAACAATTATGTTGAAAGAAAACTTTTATAATACAAATTAATAATAATTATTTTACACATTTTTATAACATGAACCAATATGAAGAATATTTTCATGAAAATTGGCTGCTATAACTACAAGAAAAAGTTAAACATGTGGATACTGATAAATTGAGTTGTATTTCAATTTATTAAGTGCTTATTTTGAATTTGATGTTAATAATCTTTTTTATTATTATTATTTTTATTTATTTATCTTTAGAGGGGAAGGGAGGAAGAGAAGGAGAGAAATATCAATGTATGGTTGCCTCTTGTGTGTCCTCTGCTGGGAACTGGCCTGCAACCCAGGCATGTGCCCTGACTGGGAATTGAACCACGATCCTTTGGTTCACAGGCTTGTGCTCAATCCACTGAGCTACACCAACCAGGGCTGATGTTAATAATCTTGAGTGGACACAAAGGAGGCTGAATTTATTTAACTTGTACGCATGTAGTTTTGAAACTGACATGCTTTTGGCTCAAAGTAAAATCAAATTTCTAAAAAAGAACAGTTTTGTCAATGTGGATGCAAATATTAAAGGAAATTGAATTTTGGAAAATTGATTCAATTTTTGGAAAACTTTTAAGTATGTTTGAAACAACTTGGGGTCCTATTGAATCTTTTTTTAACTGTAAATTTTGTTAAATCTCAAAGTATTTCTGAGTATATATATTGAGATATTCTGTAAATATAAAATCTACACTAGGATTTGAAGACTTAGTATGAACAAAAGAATATATGTGACTTTGGGTGGTGGGCACAAAATGCAATATACAGGTAATATGTCACAGAAATGTACTCTTAAACCTCTATATAATCTGTTTAACCAGTGTCATCCCAATAAATTTAATAAAAAAGAATGTATCTCATTCATACTTCTTATGTTGAAATTATAATATTTTGGATATGTTGGGTTAAATAAAATGTATTATTAAACCTCTACCCTTTCTTTTTTTACCTTTTTAATGTGGTAAGTAGTGAATTTAAAATGACATATGTTGCTCATGTTATATTTCTTTTGCATAGCACTGGTTCCAACATCCCAACATTATGAATTTTGTCAAATTGTTTCCAAATCCCAAAGGTATTACCATCTGGTTATATATGTATATTATCGTCCAATCAGTGTTGTGTAATGTCAAGCTGTTAGTAAGTCACTGAGTCATTACATCCTCTCCCCATTGTAAATGAGGGCTTCTGTTTGTGAGACACCTGGTCAGAGTTCAAGGTCCAGTGTGTGGCTTTGGAACTAAATTTCCCAGAGAACTTTGCCTGTCCGTGAAGAAAATGCACTAATGACCCTGGACTGCTTATTGTTTACCTCAATCGACTGAAGTAAACACTGACTGGGAGGATGACAAGAAATCAAATTCCACAGGATTATGGAGTCAGTATTGATATGCTCACCTGTGCCTGAAAACAAGCAGACTCATAGTGAGAAGGCCTTTAAGAGATGCAACAACTACTGCAGTCATTGTGAAAGTTCCTGAAGGAGAACAAAGACCAGCCAGAATCAATACATTCCTGAGCCTGCTTAAGGAGAGATTGCCACAGAGGGAAAATAATCTGTGTCTCTCCCTATGTCTCCTCCCTACCTTTTCCATACTGTCTTCATGTCTGGATTCATGACAGGTTCAGGGTATTTGTGGTAATGACATGTGTTTTAAGAAAGCAATTATTGGACTTAAGTCAGAAGATCTGAGTGAGAGGTCTCAAGTTTTGTTGTTGACTGAATCAACAATGCAGGGTAAATGACAAAATCTCTCAATTTTCTCTTCCGGGTTAGATCAGATGATCTCTAAGAAACCTTCTAGAACCGAGGTTTGCACTGCTAAGTTGTTCTGGCAGTAGCTGAGACATGATGCCCAAACAATGTAAAACTCACTTCCACTCTCGATTCCATTGTAAGAATAAGAATTAAAAAGCCACCATTTTCTTTCTTCTTCTTTAGAGGAAGAAGAGTAGAATAATATCCTCGTGCACATTTCTATTAGTAGTCAGTCTTGATTGCATTGTTTTTTAAGAGCTGCTTCATACTTCTTTCCTTACCAACAATAAAATAGCAAAAAGGAAGATATAAAAATGTTCTTACATTTTTAACCCTTCTCTTTAGAAGTGTAGGATTCTAACAGTGAAATGTTGTATATATAATGACATTGTGAAAAAAAATGTCCGAAGAATCACTTCTTTTTCTCACTTAATTTGATGAAGCCTTCAAATGTTAGCCTGAACTGAATTTTCATGGTTTTAGAAGTAGAGAGTAGTTCTCCAGGGTAGATAATTTTTGTGCTAATTTCCTGTACCTCAATGTACACAATTATTATAGGGCATGTGAATGATCCATTCACTGAATGAAGAAAAATTGTTCCAAATGATTATTGATGAGTTAATCAAGATAACCATGTTAACTTTCTTTATCCATTAGTGGTAACATCTACAGTATTTCGCAATCATAACAATAAAAGAGCCAAATGCTAATGGGCAAGGTAATCAGACCTTAATGAAGAACAGTGAAAAATCAGCTTTTTTAGATGGTTTACAGTTTTCATAATCACTGCAGTGGTCAGTTAGTCCCAAGATTCTTCATATTTCATAATGTGTTTACAATTTTTTAAAAATTTCAAGAATAGTTTGATTTTCCTAATGTAAAAAAGAGTGAAAATAAGTGGAGAGGGATTCTTCTTTTTGAATGAACACATATTTAAAGAGCTATTCGAGTTGCAATGATGACAAAAGAGGAGAAATCTCTATCCATTTAAAAACTCACACTTACACTTTAATGCTTTCTCTCCCATATTTATCCTGTCACTCAAATTTGGTAACTTTATTAATATAAGTTTAGTAAATTTGAGCTTGCACCTGTATTATAATTATTATATATTGTGAGTTAAATTTATGTTTATTGATTGATTTAATGCCCCAATGTCGTGATGATCTGAGGACATGCCATCCACAACCCACTTCTTTTAAAAAGATTTTATTCGTTTATCTTTAGAGAGAAAGGAAGGAAGTGTTCTACTGCAGTTAAAAAATCATTGTCCTTTCAAGGATTCACATGTTTAAGAAGATGCACTTTAACTATTATTAAAATATGGGACTAAGAGGCTTATTTTTTCCTTCCTGGCTCTTTTCTTCCTCTTCTATGCAGAGTTTTTTTTTTTTAACCACTAACATTTTGTGATGAATTGTCAGTTGCAAACATCTACAATTCTTTTATCATTTTCTCCCAGTAGGTAACTTTTAAAACTACTCTTTGTCTTTACTCTTCAGTGCAATTGGTCAGTGCCGAAATCTGGCTTGTAATGAGAATCATCTACTAAGCTTTGTAAATACCAGATCCCTGTATGTGTAAATGTGCTTCAGCAAATTCTGATTACTTTTGATTGTATTTCCATTTAATTTATAGATGAATTGTGGAAAATTTTATCTTAACAATATTGAGATTTCTGACCTACGAACAGGATATATTTCTCTGTCTTCTTTAATTTCCCTCAAGTTAAATGTATTGTGATTTTAATTTTTATTTTTTATAAAGGTTTTTAGAATTTTTTATGTTGCATTTTAATTTAATTTTTAAAATTTTTTATCATTGTTCAATTACAGTTGTCCCCATTATTCTCCCCTGCTCTACCCACCCACCACCTCCCACATTCAATCCTCCTCACCATTGTCTTAAATGTATTGTAGTTTTTGTAATATATTTTATTGATTATGCCATTACAGTTATTCCATTTCCCCCCTTCATTCCCCTCCACCCTACACACCCCCTCCCCCCAAGTTCCTCCCTTTAGTTCATTTCCATGTATCATAACTTCTTTAGCTTCTACATTTCCCAAACTACTCTTGCCCTCTCCCTGTCTACTTTTTCTTCACTGTCTATGCTACTTATTCTCTATACCTTCCCTCCTCTTTTCTCCTCTCACACCCCAGTTGCTAACCCTCCATGTGATCTCCATTTCTGTGGCTCCACTCCTGATCTAGCTGTCCACTTAGCTTGCTTTTGTTTTAGGTGTGGTTGTTAATAACTGTGAGTTTGCTGTCCTTTCACTGTTCCTATTTTTTATCTTCTTTTTCTTACATAAGTCCCTTTAACATTTCGTAAAATAAGGTGATGATGAACTCCTTGAACTTGACCGTATCTGAGAAGCACTTTATCTGCCTTTCCATTCTAAATGAAAACTTTGCCGGATAGGGCAATCTTGGATGTAGGTCTTTGGATTTCATGACTTGGAATACTTCTTTCCAGCCCCTTCTTGCCTGTAAGGACTCTTTTGAGAAATCAGCTGACAATCTGATAGGAAGTCCTTTGTAGGTGACTGTCCCCCTATCTCTTGCTGCTTCTAGAATTCTCTCCTTCATTTTCATCTTGGCTAATGTAATTATGATGATCCTTGGTGTGTTCCTCTTTGGGTCCACCTTCTTTGGGACTCACTGAGCTTCCTGGATTTCCTGGAAGTCTATTTCCAGACTGGGGAAGTTCTCCTTTATTATTTGTTCAAATAAGTTTTCCACTTGTTGCTCTTCCTTTTACCCTTCTGGTACCCCTATAATTCATATGTTGGAACATTTAAAGGTGTCCTGGAGATTCCTAAGCCTCTCCTCATTTTTTTGAATTCTTATTTCTTCCTTCTTTTCTGTTTGGTTGTTTCTTTCTTCCTTCTGGTCCTTTCCATTGATATGAATCCCAGTTTTCTTCCCATCACTATTGGTTTCCTGTGCATTTTCCTTTATTTCACTTAGTGTAGCCTTCATTTTTTCATCTAATTGGTGACCAAAATCAACTAGTTCTCTGAGCATCCTGATCACCAGTATTTTGAACTGTGCATCTGATAGGTTGGCTATCTCTTGGTCGCTTAGATGTATTGGCTCTGGGGCTTTGATTTGTTCCCTTGTTTGAGCCATAATTTTTTGGCCTGGTTGCGCCTGTTACATAGAGTGGCGGAGCCTTAGGTATTCACCAAGGCAGGTCAACCCAGTTCCTGGGTTGTGATGCTGTACATGGTGGGGGCAGTGGTCAGAGAGGGTACAATAGCGCTTGCTCTGCTCTCTCTCAGATTTCGGTCCCCTCTGCTGCTTCCCACAAGCAAATTGAGCCCTTCTGATGCTGATTCCTGGGTGGGTGGGCTTGCGTACAGTCTAGAATCCTGTGGGTCTCTCCAATGAGTTCTCCTGTGAGGCTAGGAGTCTCTCCTGGCACCTTTTCAATCAGTGCTTGTAGGTTTTATTTCCTGGCGCTGGAGCCCTGGGTTATGTGGTCTGTCTTGCTGCCCATTTTTGCCTGGTTTATGTATGGGTGAATGTGCTCCCAGGTCTGGCAGCCACCGCCTTTACTTGCCAAGACTCCTCTCTGCTGGCTACCGACTCTGCCTCTCTTACCGAACTGGTTGAATGGTTGTTGGATTTTCATCCAGTTCAATATTCTCTGTGTTTTTGTTTCTGAATCTTTGTTGTCCTTAATTTTGGTTGTGTGATGAGGCATGGTGTTTCCACCTATGCTTCCATCTTGGCTGGAAGTCATATTGTAGTATTTAAATGCACAGGTGTTATAAGGCTTTTATCAGACTTAACCCTAAGCATTTAATATTTTTGATGCAACTGTAAATAATACTGTTTTGTTAAATACAGTTTCTGATTGTTCACTTCTAATTTATAGAAATACAACTGATTTTTGTATATTCACCTTGTATGTGACAACCTTGCAAAACTTCTGTATTCTAATAGTTCGTTTATAGATATCAGATTTTCTATATACATGATTATGTCATGTATGAATTAATACAGTTTTACTCCTTCTTTACCAATCTAAATGCCTTTTATTTCTTTTCCTTGTCTTATTGCTAGCAAGACTGTCCAGTACAACACTATAACGAAGTGGACAGCCTTGACTTATTCTTGATTTCAGTGGGAAAGCATTCAGTCCTTCACCATTTAGGATGATGTTAGCTGTAGATTATCATATATGCCCTTTATAAAATTGGGAAGGTTTTCTTCTATTCTTAGTTTGCTAAGAATTTTTTTTATTAGAAATGTACATTGAATTCTGTCAGATGCTTTTTCTGCTACTAGATGATCAATTGAGATGATCATCTAGTTTACTTGACATGGATGATTTTTGCATACTAAAACAGCCTTGCATTCCTGGGATAAATTCCACTTTGTATTATCCTTCTTATATGTCATTGTATTTGATTTGTTAAAACTTTCTTTAGAAATTTTGCATCTATGTTCATGAAAGATATTAGTTCATAGTTTTATTTTCTTATGATGCTGTTGTCTGGTTTTGATATTAGAGTAATGTTAGTCTAGTAGAATGAGTTTCTTAAAATGGTGCCTCATCTTCAATTTTCTGTAAGAGTTTGTATAGAATTGGTTTTAGTTATTTCTTAAATGTCCGATAGTTTCACCAATGAAGTCACCTGAGGTTGGAGTTTTCTTTGTGGAAAAAATTTAAATTACAAATTTGATTATTACTGAATTTGGGAATATTCACATTATTTTTCTGGACTAAGTTGTGGCAGTTTACATCTTTCTATAAATGTCTGCATTCTATTTAAGTTGTTGAATTTATAGACATAAAGTTATTCATAATATTTTGTTACTATCTTTTTAAAGATTTAGAAAAAGGATAAATTGAACCTAAATTAGACATAGAAAATAGAGTAGAAATTAAGTAGAAACAAAACAAAACACTCAAATAATTAAAAGAAACCAATGAAAGCTAGGTCTTTGAGAAAATCAATAAAATTGATTAATTGCTTATGAAAGCTGAGGTCTTTGATGAGACCTTTTAAAATATCTAAAATAGGCATTTGTGCAATGTTTTCCCTCCTAAGTGCTATGTTAGCAGAGGCCCACACATTTTGTTGTTTTTTATTTTTTTTATTTTTATTTTTTAGATTTTATTTATTTATCTTTAGAGGGGGGAAGGAAGGAGAGAAATATCAATGTATGGTTGCCTCTCATGAGTCCCCTGCTGGGAACTGGCCTGCAACCCAGGCATGTGCCCTGACTGGGAATCGAACCGCGATCGTGTGGTTCGCAGGCCCGAGCTGTTTTTTATTTTTATATAATTCAAAATACATTCTAAGTTTCATTTTAATTTCTTCTATAACTCATGAGATATTTAAAGTGAATTCTTTATTTTTCAAACATTTGGGTATTCCCAGAGATCTTTCTGTTACTGATTTCTAATTTAATTTCATTATGATCAGTGAATATACTTTGTATATTTGAATTCTTTAACATTTATTGAGCCTTGTTTTACGGTCCAAATATGGTCTATTTTGGTAACTGTTCTATGTGCACAAGAAAAGAATGTGTGTTCTCTTGCACCAGGGAGTGTTCTATAACTGTCGATTGTGTCGAGTCTGTTGATAATGTTGTCAGATCTTGTATTATTGGGGTCTAGAGCTTCATAAGGTTTTTCTGTACGGGGCCAGATAGTAAATATTTTCAGTTTTGGGGCCATATATTCTCTGTCACAACTACTCAAATCTGCGGTTGTAGCAGGATGATACATACATGGGACATACATGAGTGTGACTGTTTTGAACCACAATGAGAAGGATTTGGCAAAGGCTCTGTGTTGCTGACACTTGTTCTCTGGCTTTATACTTTTTTTGGTCTACTTGTTCTGTCAATTATTATGAGATGAGAGTTGTACTTTCTGACACAACTGTAGATTTATCTGTTTCTCCATTAGTTCTATGAGTGTTTTCTACATGTGATTTGGAACTCTGTGACTTGGTACATAAATGTTTAGGATTGTTTTATCTTCTTGATGACTAGACCCCTTCGAAATTATGTAAGACATTCTTTATCCTTGGTAACACTCTTTGATCGGAAATACATTGTGTCTGATATGAATACCGTCACTCCAACTTTTTTCGAGTAGCGTGAACATGGTATACCTTTGTCCACACTATCTCTCAGCAGTTTGTCCTCAGGTCAAACCACTTCCTCCTCTGCCATGAGGTGAGCCAGCTCTCCCTGCCCGGAAACAGGCCTGAGGTTGTCTAGCGTCACCAGTGCCTGTTTAGGTAAGTCTGATCAACCTGAGTTAGCGATGCATTAGGAAACTATTGTGGCTGTGCATTTAACTCACAATCCCCAGACTAACTTTCATCCACAATAAAACCCGTAGACTCCACTGTCTATATTTGTATCAATTCAAAGTTTGGGAGGAGAAGGGAGAGGTGTTTTTAATTGGCCTGCTGAGACTCCTGCAGGGGAGGATGTTGCCTGGACTCTCGCCTTTGTTATCTCATAAAGCTCCGATCTTGCACACGATATTGACATCTCAAATTGTTTAGCAAAAAAGCAGAGCATCTTTTTAAAATTAAAAAAAATTATTTATTTTTTAGAGAGAGGGGAAGGGAGAGAGAAAGAGAGGGAGAGAAACATCAATGCGTGGTTGCCCCTCACATGCCCCTTGCTGGGGACCTGGCCTGAAATCCAGGCATGTGCCCTGACTGGGAATCAAACCGGCAATCCTTTGCTTCACAGTCCAGTGCTCAGTCCACTGAGCCACACCAGCCAGGGCCAAAAAAGCAGAGTATCTTAATGCTGTTGATTTGACTGTAGCAGAGATATAAAAATGATGCTTTTTATTAGCGTATTATTTTTACAATGGATAGTTCTGTATTTTGTTACTAAGTAAAACAACATCTCCCTATCTCCACAATTACAGTCGGTCTGTGAGTCTCACCACACTCCAGCCTCACCCAGAGATCCAGGAACGCTGTGTAGGATGTAGACAAGATGAGGTTCAGAGATGGGGTGAGCCTGAGGAATGGGTGAGGTGTATGGTTCATCTTCCCTGGAAAGAAGAAACGTCAGAAAGTTTAGTGGTTTATGTTTGTAGTCAGGTTAAATGAATAATCTGTTAATCCAGAAGCCAAAGCAGCTCTGTCAGATTTGCCACATGTCTAAGCACAAGCTGGATGGACCACCTTCTTCATATTACGGTCAGGTCCTGTCACTTGGCCCCAAGGTCACGTCTCGGAGCTTGGGTGATCATGTGCACTTGATGTTACCTAGGGATGATTCCAAAACTATTTGGGGGCAAAACAGACCAGATGTCCAAAGATGGGGATAAAACCCCAAACCTTCTGGAGAGTACCAGTAGCACTAACCCAGTTCTCCCTCGTGATTTAGATTCCAAAAAGCAACCATAACTTACACCTTAGGTATTTATTTTAGCATCTATTGAGGTCCATATCTCCCCACACTTCTGCGGAGCTTCTTAGAATCTCTGTAAAACTGTAGGGTTTCTCATCTGGGTGCTTCATCTCAGCCTCCTCACAGAAGTGGCCATTCTAGGTCTTGTGTTTCTACTTCTTGGAGATTATTTAAATGTCTAGGCAAGTGGAAATTCAAATAGATCTTAATGAGGCAATCCGTATGGACTTCTAAGCAGAGGCTTCAGTTCACTGTTACCTTCCAATTGCAAATGATGTGAAAGCTTCACCTAACAAATGACTGGTTGGATGGAAGATGTCAGCTTTCAGTTCCCTAAAAAGAAAAGTCTTCCAAGCTTGTCCAAGGCCAAGTGCACCCCACACCTTCACAGCATGAGAGATATCAACCTGTTCAATATACTTAAAGGGAAAGCAGTGAAATACAGGTTGACAAGAGGAGAGGAATACCCACAAAGGGGGAAAGAGCAGAGAGAGGAATCAGTCACCACCTCAGAGGAAGGAGCTGTGCTGGGTGTCACACTTTGTAAATGTTAACTAGCTCTTCTCCTGACATTGCCAATCTAAAACAATTTGGAGAGACAGCAGGGCAGAATGGACAGAAAACTTATTCTAGCCTAAAATTCTTACAATTCCATACAGCAAATGGCTTATTATAAGAAATTTATTTCCTTCCAAAGTTTCTATATGGATATTTAGTTTTGTTTTGTCCTATGGTTCCAACCTGGCTCCTAATCTTATCCTGCTACCCGGCACTTGGGGACTACAAGAATGGATGGTCCCAGCAAACAAGAGGAAGTCAATTCCAGTAAAAATGGTTTGAAGAAGGCTCTTGTGAAAAATGGGTCCATAGAGGCTTCATCTTTATGTTGGCCACTTATATTTTCCAGAGGCAAATCGCAAAATGAGGCTATTGAAGGACAATGCTGAACTAAGCCCCTTATCAAGGTCAGTGTGAGGGAGGTGAGACGTTTGCAAAGGGGAGAAAGAAGGTTATCCTGTCTGAGGCTGTTGACTGCTCCTTCTCTCCTCTCAAAGCTGGAAGCTGGTGCCCTTTGGCCAGGGTGGTATCTGCATGGAGTTTCTTGGGGCCAGGGAGTTTTCAAAGGAGAGAAGCAGAGACCTTTTTAGACCCATCCAGGAAAGAGACATGATGGGATACTTGAGGATCTGTGGTTCCTGTTCTAGTGCATTCTGTGTTAGAGAGCTGATGAGGACTTAGGGCAGAAGTGTAAACCAGGAATCAAATTTGTATATTTGACTCAAATTTGGCCATGCCAAACTTCTTAGGAATAATATAAACACACACACACACACACACACACACACACACAGGGTCTGGCAGCAGTAACACCTGCTTGAGTATAGTTGGTAGGGTGATAATATGGGTGTAATCATTAATAGTTTTAATTTAAATATTTCACCTAAAATGTCATATGGTATGCTTGAGTGTGATATGGTTATGTTACAGAATTACATGCTCATGATTTCATAATAAAAGATTTTGTAGTAAAAAGGGGGCATTATTTTTTACTGGACTTATGTGCTCTTTCTCACTCTCTCTATATACACACACACTATATATATATATATATGTATATATATATATATATATATATATAATATTANTCTCTATATACATACTATATATATATATATATATATATATATATATATATATATATAATATTATACTATATATATATAAAATGCTCAATGAATGAGAATCTGTCCCATATAATTAAGAGGTATAAGACCAAAAATGAGAATTCCCAACATATGGGACCTCTAAAAGTACTAAATCTGAATTCCTTCCCTTCCACACTCCCCAAGACTGGGCCTCAGGAAAACAGCAAGGTGCAAAGGTGTTGACTGTAGGCAGTTAACAAATCCACTAGTGTTTCTACGTTACTCACTCTTAGTCATCAGGCATTCACTAAGCGTCCACTGTGAGCATGAACAAGACAATGGGCTGTTAGTTTGTGTCATTCCCTGATGTGCCTGCCCTCTTCAACTGCTCCTGTTTCCAATGTCTATGTCATGTTCTTATAGCTCCTAACAATGCAACTGGGTTGGGTACTAACAAAGAAGGCCAGAATGAGCTCAAGGGTATTGCATTATTGCTGGAAGAGTGTTCCCATTAATACAAGCGGGCATTGTGTAATGTCATTCATACATTACTGTACATGAGATGATGCAATGTAATACTGGCCCTTGATTCACCCAGAGCTTAATGGGAGAAATGAGACTGGTCATTCCAAATCCTTGCAATTTTGCCACTGAGAATCATAAAATATTAGAGCTACTTCAGAGAATATCTCGCCCAACCTCCTTTGTTTTACCAACGCGGAGTCTGAGGCTTATGTTATTCTTCATCGAGTCTACCAACTGGAATCTGTCCAAAGTGCCTGTTTCTACTCACAAATGCAACGTTTGAAAACATATTGGGTCCTGCGCTGTCTGCTACCACCCTGGGTAGACTGGAAGACAAAGAATCTAGAATCGTTCCAAACCATCTAATGCACTTAATCTACATTATTAGTATCCTGGTTCTAGAAATTCTTTGGGGGTAGAGTGATATGAGATAAAAGTAGGAAAAATGAAAATCATCCTTGTTATTGTATGACTTCCTCTGATTCATTGCCGCATCATAGTGAGTTTTCTAATCTGGGATCTCAGATCTTTAGGGCACAGGCCCAGCCCTTTGTGTTTCATGCAGAGCTAAGAAGGTTGTCCAGCTTTGGTAGGGATCTCAAAGGCATGTTTGTGTTGGACCATTTTTAAAATGACATAGTCTTTACTGAAGCTTGCACCTGTGTGTTTATTACCTTTTGTCATATCTTTTTAACACGGGAGGCAGGTACAAATAGTCTACCACTTGGCATTAGTTTAAGCTACACAGTCTATACAACGTCAAGGCACAGAGGATGTAGTTCTCAAGCCAGTGTTTTTGCTTGAATTATTTGTGTAATTGTGGAATGGGTTACCAACAGCTTCCCTTAATAATTATTTTTGGCTTTAACAGACTTCAGTCAATGGAAACATGTTTGGCTTTGTGTGAACTGGACTAATAGAGAAGCCATGGACATCATTTTTCTCTAGGAAAGTTTTCAAATGAAGAGTACTAAAATATCTTGGGTGCACAGGTCAGCTAGATCTATTGACCCAGGGTTGGCCACCACAAGTGACTTGTAGTCAAAGACATATTTTCCTGGGTTGGAGCTGCTTAGCGGGACTCCTGAGAATGCCAGAAGGGAGGCTGGGAATGAGCAGGGCTTGCTTCTGTTTTTGAGAAGAGCCCTTCTATGTTTACATAATACAAAGCTTTGGAAATAGAAAACTTTGGCCAGAGAGTTAGAGGCCAAGAGAAGAGGTAGAAATTAAATGAAACGCTTCCTCTTGCCTCCCCCTCAGTCCTGTAAAAATAGACAGAGACTTCCTTTTCCACTTTCAGGTGGGGGGAGTGTTGCCCTGCAGCTAGAGCTGAGTTTCAAGGTGGAGGCAAGTGGGGTGAGTGTTGACAGCTCTGAGTTATAGTCCCCCTGAATCTAAGCCCCATCCCTAAGAGGGTGTTTGGTTCAGGAAATCGTATGACCTCCTGGGCCAGGCACAAGAGTAGGCGGCACTCGACTTAACACTGAAACCTCATTTTTGGCAAGCCACAGAATTTAGTTAGACTCTGCTACTCACTAGAGAAGCTGGGTATTGAAACTCATCACTGTCACTAACCACAGAGAGAGTAAAGCGTGTAACAGTGGTCTTTTGAAAGAGCTGAACTTCAAGAGAAAAGAATGCAGTTTAGCTTCATTTATTCATTTACTTAATAAACATTTATCCAACCTCTCATAATGTTTGTAATTTGTCATGTTTATAAAGAATAGAATATGAAATGATCAAGTCTTGGTCTTCAATGATCTTTTATACTGGTCAGCGAGATAAGACACACCCACAAATAAGGATAATAAAAGGTGGAATGTAACAAGCTTTCTTGGAGTGATAGGAATAAAAAGTCATAGGAATTCAAAGTTGAAAAGGGAAGGCTTCATGGTGGAGGTGACAGCAAGAGCGGTGAGATGAAGCGTTCTAGGTGGTGCACACCATGTGTAAGGACCTCAAAGCCTGGGATATGTTTGGACAATAGTGAGTCCTCTAGTTGGAGGCAATGTAGGGGACAGGATGAGATGAATAGAAGGTAAAGTCCCATAGAAGGTTTTTAATGCCAGGCAAGGCGTCTGAACAGTAAGGGCAATGAGAAAGCACTGCAAAAATGAACCATGCCATAGAAAAATTTATCTGGCAGATGGGTTTAGGGATGAAAGACAGGAAGCCATTCAAACTGTCCAGGCCACAGAAAATGAAAGCCCCAGTTGGGGACTGAGGGTGGAAATGGGACATGGAGAGAGACACTTAAGATAAATAAATCAAGAAATAGCATCGAGAGCATATTGTTTATAAATACAGGTGCCCAGAGAGGCCAGAGCCGGATGAGTTGGGGTGGTTGCCTCTAGGGATCGAAGGATGGGCTGCAGTGGGGCAGAAGATGGTTGGTTTTAATTATACTACGCAGATGAAAAACTCTACAAGTATAGTGTCATAGTTTTTGACAAACAATTAAAATTCCTTATACTCATTCTGGGGGAGAGGCCTGTGGGTGATGATTTGAGTGACTGAAACAGGGCACTTCAATCCGTTTTGCTGCTTTTGCTGAGGATCCAGGGTGGCTTGCTGGGAAGCCCATGAGGTGGAGCCTCAGCCAGGTTGGCTGCTTGCATTCTCCTTTGTTCACTTTCCTGCTGGTCCCCAAACAGCCTGCTCATGTTTCCATCCTGTTAAACACTGCCTTCGTCTTCCATTTGGAGTGCTTCTCCCCACTTGGTCTTGGGCCACCTGGGGAACAGTGTTTCCAGCTCCTCACTCCATTGACGACCCTAAGGAAAGAAGCTCCAAACCCCTTTTCAGTCCATCTCACTGCTCATTATTACCAGAGAGCAGCAAGGTGAGAATCAGAAGGATAAATGCGAGAAAGTGAAAATTGAACCCATCTTTGAGAGTTCTTACACTCGTGGTTTGGGTCTGTGGTTCCTGATTCTCTTGTCTATTCCTGCTTCTCTGGCCTGAACTTGATTGCTCTGTTTTTATTCTAGATGGTCCACCCAGTTAGAACCAAGTGAAGAGGCAGAACAGAACAGTTAGGTGTCACAAGCGGATGAGTTGCTGTTCTGGCGCTCTCCCAAACTGGGGAAAACTGTTGAAGTGGGTATGAGTTCTAGAAAAGAATGATCCTTCCTTCTCCAGACTAAAAAGGATCATCAGATTTGTGGGTTTATTGTGAGCAAATCCTTCTCCTGTTACTTTCTTCCCCTCTACTGAACGTCTCTCCAAAATATAAAAAGGCCCATCACCTCTCCAGATCTGAAAGAAGACAATAACAAAGGTACATCAAAACCAGGTACTTAGAAATGCATGTCCTGCTCCGCTCCATAGGTGCGCAGCCGGTCAGAAGTGTGCTATTGGTCCGAGGAGGAACTCTGTAAGAGGTGGCTGTCATCATTCCCAGACAGTTTTTTCCTTAAAAAAGTCCCCACACTCAATACTAAGTTTCTGCTGAGAAAAGCAAAAGGTTTTCTTTTCCTTTTTCCTCTCCCTCTTCCTTCTGCTTGCATCAACACAGCTCCAAGCCTTCGCTCCGGGGCACTGAAGTTTACAAAGGACCTTTGTCTCAGGCAGAGTAGTCAGAAACGGGGGGCCTCTGGTAGGCTGGCTTGTTATTGATCAAAAGCCCCAGGCACTCAGGTGGCCATATTTCTTTATCTGGCTTTTACGTAGCCAACAATCAGTAATAGGTGGGACATAAATATTCAGCAATAGCTAATGAAAGCCCACACTTCTTTCTTAGTCTTTGGTGCCAATAGTTTAGGAACCAAACTGTTGCTGGAGCTCAGTCCCCACCCAGGGGCGTTTCTCTGTCTCTGGTGCGCCACCCTGCGCCCCTCCTCACCCTGCGTATGAAGGCTGGACTGGGGGAGGACAAAGTTTGCTCCTCTGTCCCCGGATGATGAGCATTTTTGGTTTGTCTTATTTTCCAGTTCTTCGGCAGAGGAACGGAAGGAGGTAGGCAAAGGCTCCCACGCCTTCCAGAGGCCTGTATCCCTGCGCAAGGGAGCAACAGGGACAGGACGTCCCGGCTAGTGAGGCACACCTTTCCTTCTTGTATCTTTTGACACTGCTTCTGGCAGCGCCCAGAGCAGAACAGTGGGTACTTGCAGAAATATCCTACAGGAGTGTCTGGCTGCCACATGCCCAGTCACCATGCATGCCAGTGGAGGAGGCCTCAGGAAGAAGCTTCAGGGACTGGAGAAAACTGCAGTCTGGGCCCTGGCCACCAGCACCTTCACCCTGCCGTGAAGGCCACGTCTTGAGGAAATGAGAAAGGGAGAGAAGCAATTCCCCAGCTGAGCTTCTTCGGAAATATGGGTCCACAGGTCAATGAGAATCTCTCTGGTTTTCTCCCTGACCATTCAGTAGTTAGACCTTTCCAGGCTGGGCTGATATTTCTTCTGCTATATCCCTGCTCTGAGACAATTTAATGATGACTCCAGTTCATTTTGATCTCTGAGTCTGTCTCCGTAAGAAGAGGGGTACCATTCACACACAATATTTCTTCCATATCATGTTTTCCTAGTTTTGGTGGATTATCAAATGGCTCTTCTCTTTTCTGACCATATTTAAGGATCTTCAGTGTGGGGCCTTTGAGATATTGGTTTTGGATGGACCTTATTACGTGTAATTTCCTGGGAGCATTCTAAATGAATATCTGTCTATCTATCTATCTATATATATATAGAATGATATATGTTTTGTGTGTGTGTATCCAGGTCCTGGAAGATAATGTGAAATAAATGGGATTCTAACTACTTATTATCACTGTTCACTATTATTTATGTGGTAAATATGTGCTTTTGGGGTGGATGAGAGACAGACAGATGGATGAAGGGGGGTCATTTTCTGTAGCTTCTGCAAGCTGACATTGCAAAGAATTCNAATGGCTCTTCTCTTTTCTGACCATATTTAAGGATCTTCAGTGTGGGGCCTTTGAGATATTGGTTTTGGATGGACCTTATTACGTGTAATTTCCTGGGAGCATTCTAAATGAATATATATATGTAGAATGATATATGTTTTGTGCGTGTGTATATCCAGGTCCTGGAAGATAATGTGAAATAAATGGGATTCTAACTACTTATTATCACTGTTCACTATTATTTATGGTAAATATGTGCTTTTGGGGTAGATGAGAGACAGACAGATGGATGAAGGGGGGTCATTTTCTGTAGCTTCTGCAAGCTGACATTGCAAAGAATTCCCAAAATGTTTCCCCAGCAATCTGGTCTGCCAGGTCTCCAAACTGGAGTTAGAAGTTGGGGATTTCCATATTTTTAGAGCCCCGCCTCCACTCTCAGTCTTGTTCCAATCTTCATTGTGATGCTTGAGGTTCCTTCTGAGAGCTGATATGTGAATCTCCCTGACTTTTCTAGAGTGAAAGCCCAACTTTTGCTGATAGACAATTGCCAATAGCAATATTATTTTTAGAAGGAGAACCCTTATCTTGATGGCTGCTTTCTATCATAAACAGAGAAAAGAAAATAAAAGAACACCATTTCCACACCGTGCCACGGAGAATAAACAAAAACGTGACTGGTGGCTACCGTAGAGGGGTGTTGGAGGAGTGGGTCTACACGCCCAATTACCTGGCTGAGCTGTTGGCTTGCTTCCTGGCTGCTTTCTTTGCATTGCTTGACCTTTAGACTAATGCCATTAAAATACATCTGCAGTACCACATAAATGGTTTTCAATGGCCTGGCTGCTTAGGGAAAACTCATTGACATGCAGCGCACGGTGCCTTATGCATGTGAAAAAAGAGATTAAGAGTCCTCTTTGACATCAGCTTGCTAGGATCACATTTTGTTATGGCCCCTCTATAGATTAGTGACCTCCCTATGGATTGATGGCCTCAAATGACATTATAGCATCTGGCATCTTCTTCTCTAGCTACCAAGGAAGGAGGTGTATCCGTGGCTGAGGAGTTTTCTGCCCTGGGGTCAGTCTTGAGCTTGGTGCTGAAGCACTGGTTCACGGAAAGCATGGCATTCTATTCCTCTACACTTCTGTGCTTGCCTGGATTCTTCTGTGTCTTTCACTGTATTCTCAGTTTCGTTTGCGTCTAGACATAGGAGTTGTACACTTGGAGAAGATGAAGCTCTTTATTCTCTTCTTATCTTCTCCTACCATTGTTTTTCTTTAAAGGGAAGCAGGTTATAAACCTGATATGGATTCTGACCCTAAAAAATAAGAGAGAGAATCTGAATGGATAAGAATGCCACTGAGAGTGGGCTGTAGCATTTGGCATTCACAGAATGACTTATTCATCCATATACCGTTTTTGTTTTATTTTCAACCCCAGTTTCCATTCAATGCTGTTTCATTTCAGTTTCAGATGTATATAGCAAAACGGCCAGAAAATCAGGTACTCTAGTCCTTCCACTGTCCCAAGCACACATCTGGCCCCTACCCCCGGGATCTCGACATTAGTTCTACTCCCCATGCTGCAATCTGCATATCTTTGGCTATTTTGCAAGTACCAGTTTGTACTGCTTCCTCTCCTTACCTTTTCCACCCAGGCCCTCAGCCCTCTCCCCTCTAACAGCTGTCAGTCTACTCTCTGTAGCTACATTCATATACATTTCAATAACAACCTCATCACATTTCTTTGTATTCATTTCCACCAAATATAAGAAGGAAACAAGTAAATGTAAGACATGTCTTTGCTCCCTGAGATCATTATAAGACACAACATAAAGAGCATGGGAGAGATATAAAGAATACGGTTGTGGAGAGCTGGTCATGTTCCGCAGGAGAGACGATGTTTGAGCTCGGTCCAGAAGCAAAAGAAAGGGTTTGGTGTGTAGGGGTGGATCTGCCCCCACAGACCAGTGGGAGGACCATTTCCTGCAAATCAGGGGTTGTTTTCAGAGAGAGGGGATCTTGCGAACCCAAAAAGTATCCACTGTATTCACTCCTTCTGTTCGAAAACAGATCTGTGAGTGCCAGACACATGGAAATGATAGGCATAAGAGCAAAGGAGGGTAGTTCCCCTCCCATTTTGCCATCCGCTGTCCATGTGGCCAAAGTACCTTGCCCATGCAAATGTATCTTCAACCTACCTACAGAGGGAAAAAATACACATTACACCTTGCACAATCCACACAAAATATATATAATAGCTGACATAGTATAATAACTATAAAATATATATTTATGAATCAATTATAATTGTATATTGCACTACATATATATGTTACTAGAATATTTATATACTCTGTGTTTTACAACCAGAACATTTTGCTCCTTTTCTTATTACGGTTACACCATATTTTCCCATCATGCCCGTGCTGATCTTTCCCCATTTGCTCCGTTTTCCTTTCAGGATCCGTTTCCCCCCTCTCCCGCCTTGCTCTGGGCCCTGGAGGCTGACTCTGTGGACTCTGTTGTCCCAGCTTGCTGGCTGGCTGGCTTACAGTTGGGTTCAACAACAGGAGGCACTGTAGGGAGCTCGAGAGAGGTTTCTGGATGTGTCTTTCTTGCTCCTTCTCAGCTTCGTTGCTCCACAACTATGGCTTCTGTCCTGGATACCAGTTGCACTGGTCCCTCTTCTTTTCTCTTCAGCCCTAGTCCTAGAGAAACAGCTTTCATTTTTCTTCTCCCCGGTAGCCTCAACATCCCTTGTTTATTGCTTCCCTAATCCCTGCCCTTCCCTAATGCCTGCCCTCAACTATATATATTTCTGTCATGCAGTTCTCTTCATTTGAATTATGTGGGGGGTGAATTCTGTTTCTTGCTGAGATCTGTACTGACACAATCCTCCACCCCTTTGTTTAAATGATTAATACCAAAATGAAGTGGGAAATCTCAGAGTGTCCAGATATCCTTTTTTACATATCTAAAACCACGCTGGGAAATTATGCTTTAGGGAAAGTTGATTTATTCTATAGAGTTTGACATTTCCTTTAGTCTTCAATAGAATTAAGTTGCATAAGCGATGCATTATATTATTGCAACTCTACCCCCAAGCCAAATTTCTAAGCTATCCTTGGACCTCATGGAGACTTCTGCAGGTGTCATAATACCCATGACACTGGTCTTACTAATGTAAGACAGATGAATAATAAAGTGGGTAAAGAGATCATATCTTTATTCTTGCAATTTTCTAGGTCTGCAAGGCTGTTCTCAGCGTAAAAGGTGAGAACAAAGTTGCAGAAGTCATTTTGTCCAACCTCGTACTGTTAGGTAAAGATGAACTTCTCTCTGGGAGACATCTTACTGCCAGTAGGCCAGGATACCTCTAGCACTCCAAGTTGTACTTGTTCATCTGTTCTGGAACCTTAGGTGCTATGGCAGAAATGGTAGGAAATGGAAAAAGCTCATATCTGCGCATCTTAATACTTGCCTCCTGCTGCTCTCTGCCTTGCCCACCGGGCTCTGGCCATGGCCCTTTCTGATCTGCAATGCCCGAAAGCCCATCTCAGGCCTTCATGTATCCATTGGCTCTGCCTGGAATACTCCTCCTTTCACCTTTTGCTTGGAAGACTACCTTCCATCCTTCAAGTCTATGGGAATCAATGGTGCCAAGTCTGATTGCTCTTATGGTTCCCATAGTATTCCTTCATAGCAGAGTTGTAATTAAAATGTCTAAATGTTAAGATATATCTTTAGTATTTATCACCCCTATTAATCTGTAAACTCCATGAAACCAAGGATTATGTTAGTTTTGTTCACCTTAGTTTCTCCAAAGCTTAGTATAGGACTTAGTATAGAGTAGGTGCATGACAAACTTGGTTGAATATTGAACAAATTCATTTGAGGAACTTACAATCATAATGGAGAGTCAAACCACGTGCAGCATGAATGAATGAATGAATGAATGAATGAGTGAATGAGTGAGTGAGTGAATGAATAAATTTATTACTAATACATTTCAAATGTTGGAGTAAAAACTACCATCATTGGCATTTTGAGGTTAGAGAGATTGTGTGGTGCTTATAGAGGTCTCTGCTTTAAATAAGTCCCCCAAATTTACTTATTGAAAGAGGCCAACAACAACAGCTGCTTGTCTCTAGTCTGCAGAAACTGGACTTGGCAAAGGCATCTAGAGTGAGACATTGCTATTCACAGATATTCACCCTTCTTTCTACCTCCCTTCCTTTATTTTTTCCTATCCTTAGTTCCATGCCATGTTTACATCTTTCCTGGCTTTGATATTCTATGGCCCCATGGACATGACTTGGTTATCATGATCCAATCTAGAAAGGGACCTGTTCTTGCTCTGGGGGCAGTAAGAATTTCATGCTAAAAGTCATAAGATGGCCATAAAAGTTATAAGATGGACTTCACACAACGGGTCTTGGCATAGAAGGGTGGCCATTTGGGATGCAAGTACAAGCAAGATGAAATAGTTAAACCACAGTTCTTCTGGACATCATTTTTCAAATTGCCTTCTGCTGCCAGAGCTCCATCCAGTTTGGGGGTGACCCTTCTTGATTTGACCCTGTCTCCCTGCTTCCATATCTTCAGCCATTTCGAGGTTTTCACTGACTCCTTCCTGAATTATTGCAGTAGTCATTGAACTCCTTTCCCAGGCTCCAGGGTTACAGTTTCCAAAGCTTATCTCGTACCCTACTGGCCAACTCAAAATTTGTGATGCGTCTAATTACTCATATGAATTTTCAGCCTCTCAGCAACCCTTTGCGAGCTGTCTTCTAAGTCACTTCCAACTGTAATCCATCCAACACTCCCCACCAAACATGACAAGCTCCCATACCTTGAACTCCTATTACCATCCCCGTCCCACTCAGTTTTACTTTTCTGTGGCTTTGCACAACTTGTTTTCATTTCTGAGAAACTTGCCTTCTATGAGCCTAGCTATTCTTCTTCTGAACAACTCTTTCTAATCCACAGAGTCACAACTATGTATTTTCTGCTCTACATTCTCAGGCAAGTTTTTTTTATGAGTAATTTACAACTTGCCTTGTTCTGTAGTGAATTGTTACAAAAAAGCTCAGAAATTGAGTGATTGTTAAATTGAATGAACTAGGTGACTCCTTAAGAAGCAGCCCCGTGGTTCCCCCTGTGGTTCTATGATTAAATTCGAAAAATATGTTTATGTCTTGGATTAGCTTTGTTTTTCTCCAGATGTCCTGGCAGCTGGGAAAAATTGGAAAGAAAAAAAAACACCTATCCATAAAGAGTACTAGAGATTGAGGTTTGAGGTGAGGGAGAAGGAATTCAATGAATAAAATCAGAACCATCAAACTTTCAAGGTGCCCGTCTTCCTGCTTGTTGTATCATCATGTCAACACACAGCAACAGCTTCCTCTTCTTGCCAACAAGGTCTCACAATATCTACCTTTCATGCTGAAAAACAGCAGCTGAAGCACAACCTGAGAACAACACCGCTTCTGTATTGCGAGCCCAGCTCTTAGGAGCTTTAATCACTTCCAAGATAGCATCTCCCCGATTCTCAGAATATCCCTCCGAGGGAAGGAGGAGGCTTGTATTGTTATGGGCTGCATTTTGCATACAGTAAAAACAAGGCAAGCTGAGGTTAAGTGATTTGTCCTTGGTCAGGTATGAGTCAGACTGAGCTAGTAGGAGAAATCTGATCATACCCAAGCCATTGTTCTATCCTCTTGATGTTGTCTTCAGGGTTTGGGAAGGTTATAGAAGTTGCTTGATTCTATAATCAAGTGTTTACAACTGGGAGGATACATGATGTTCTGGGTTGGATGCCATATAACTGATGCAAAAACAGAAATATGAATATAGAATTCTACCTGCCATACTTGTAACCGGTGGGGAAAAACTATGAAGAAAGTGACAATTGAGCCATCCTTATTTCCCAAATACAAATGTTGGCCACTGACACAGAGAGGTCTCATGTAACGGGTGGAAGGGGAGTTGCATGTCTGTAGTTGCTGTGCTTGCATTCCTCTGTAACCGGTATCCTTGTAGGGCTCATGTGTGCCAGGCACTCTGCTAACCACTGGGATATGATGTTGAACGTGGCAGGCATTATCCCTGTCTTCAAAGAGCATCCACTCTAGTGAGATCATACATTAAATAGGAAAATAAACTAATATAATTATCATGAAGGATCAGTTTTCTTTTTTTAAAATTTTTAAAAAAGATTTTATTTATTTATCTTTTATAGAAGTGAAGGGAAGGAGAGAGGGAGAGAAATATCAATGTATGGTTGCCTCTCGTGAGTCCCCTGCTGGGAACTGGCCTGCAACCCAGGCATGTGCCCTGACTGGGAATTGAACCGGGATCGTGTGGTTCGCAGGCCCGCGCTCAAACCACTGAGCTACACCAGCCGGGGGATCAGTTTTCTTCTTTTAAGCAGGCTGTGCCCCTGCGTTAGAACAGTTCTTACTCTTTTTTAGTCCCGAATTCTCACCAGGACATTCAAGACCCATTGCAATCTATCCTCAAAATATCTTCCATCTCCATCCACCTCCTACAGTCCCTTCCTCTCCTCCCACAAACATGTAGGATTCCAGCCCCACTGCACTCTGATTACCATTCCAGGGCCACTCAGTTTTATATTTCTGTGGCTTTGCTGAAATGAGTTGAGGGACCCTTGGATTCTCAGTTGACAAAACTCAGACTGCAGCCTTTTCACCCAGCAATTCCACTATTACGAGTATATCCTAAGAACCCTGAAACACCAATCCAAAGGAACCTATGCACCCCGATGTTCATAGCAGCACAATTTACAATAGCCAAGAGTTGGAAGGAACCTAGATGCCCATCGGTAAATGACTGGATTGAAAAGCTATGGTACACTTACACAATGGAATTCTATGCTGCAGAAAGGAAGAAGGAACTCCTACCCTTTGCAACATCATGGATGGAACTGGAGAGCATTATGTTGAGTGAAATAAGCCAGGCGGTGAAAGACAAATACCATATGATCTCACCTTTAACAGGAATCTAAACAGCAAAACAAACAAGCAAGCAAAATATGACCAATGACACTCAAATACGGAACAGGCTGACAGGGTCCAGAGAGGAGAGGGGAGAGAATCATAGGGGAAAAGGGGAGGGACTCACATGAGTCCCATAATAAGTATAAAGGACACATGGACAATAATTAAGGTGGGGGGGGAATGGGAGGGAGGTGGGGAGCACTGGGTGGGGCAGGGCAGGGAATATAAAAGAGAAAACTGTACTTGAATAAGAATTAAATTTAAAAAAAAAACTCAGACTGCGGATGAGGGTGGAAGCCTTGCTGAGGGAGAGATTAGGTCACTGAAATGCCTGGCCAGTGAACACATGTGTTGTAAGTGAAGAGGTTGGAGGATGGCTGTTACACTGTGGTTGAGTCCTTTGTCTGACATTTTAACTGACAGTGGAAAGAGTACTGGATTAGGAAACTGACACCTGGGCTCGAGTCTTGCCTATATCTTGGGTAAGTCATGAAATGTCTCTAACCTTAATTTACCCTTTAATTACATAAGCAGATAATATTAGTGTTCTCTGAGGACTTCAGAGTAAAACTGCATCTATAGTTCTTCATCCTGGTTTTGCTCGTGTGAAATGTGTATACGTGTGCAAGGGCACAGTGTGATAGGAAAAGAGAGAGTGATTTTTAAAATCTGACCAGTCCTTGGGAAATACTGTTTTTTTTCTAACTAGGTATAAAACCAGTGCTAAGGTTGCATTCTATATTTGTATTTCTATTTCTACATCAATTATATTGCACTGAACTAGGAATATAATGTATTTTTCTTATAAGGACTTCAGGATCAAGCAACTTTTATGGCCTCCCCAAACCCTGAAGACATTTCTATTCCCCTTTCTTCCTGGACCCCTAATTTTACCGGGGGGGGGGCAGTACTACAATTGCCTAGTCCCTCAAGACGCCTAAGTGGTTGCCCTCTGGGGACTGTCAAAGTGTCTCTGATCCTGGACCTGGTTACACAACCCATCAACTCCCCAAAGGAAAGCCAGTGTTGGCTTCCAGGTCACTTAATCAGATTTGACTTGTCACTCATTTGGGGAGAGAAACAATTTCCTGGGCTTTTACAGCTTTCAGGCACACACAGTTGAGCCTTCAGTTTTGTTCCTAAGACACAAGACTATTTCACAACACTGGTGGCCTGGAACAGTCTGATTTCTAAACCAAAGAGCGTGTTGTACTCTTGCCATTACCAGGTCCTTACAGTAGGTTGGGTGGGAGAATCTCTTAGCGACTCCTCCAAACAAGTGCTTGGAGGGTTTAAATCTGCAGGAGGAGTTTTACAGAGACTGCACTACAGCTAGCACTAACATGTCTTCAGGTATTTAAACTCTGCTCTTCCCAAATGGAGCAGACCTTCCCAATGGTTCTTTCCAATTGTGCCATTTATTTCTTTTAACCATTTGAGAGCTGTGTCTTCAGTAGTAGATCTGAAGCAGGCAGGAAAGGTCTGTCAGAAATAGCTTATTGTCCAGTGAACGGTGAGACGGGGTTTAAGCTACAGAGGTTTCCAACTATGGAGCCCAGAAGCCAAGTCATCCTTCTCTGGGCTCTGCCAGGGTCATTTCCAGAGCCAGGAAAGGAATGACTCAGAAATGGTGCTGGTTTCACCAGCACAATGTCTTACCTTCAGGCTCAGAAATCTAAATCCCATCTCCAGAGTGTTGTTCAGGTAGCTTTATTTTTGTAGGCAGGGACAGTAGAGTTGAGGGAATTGTATCTTTTATCCATCCAAGAAGTAGTACGTTCCGCATTTGAGTCAGGGGAGTCAGGTTCCACAGGACCCTCCGCATCTCCCCTTTAAACACAGATTTCTGCTCCTTGTGAAGAGTCTGGAATAGAACTCCCTTTGGAAGAACAGCAAAACAATTGGTTGATGCAAGGTTTTGAATTATATGTGAATGGTAATGTATTCACATCACCTCCAGCCATTTATTCTCATATTGAGGATGGAGGTTTGGGTGCCTTTTCTTATTGCCCCATAAAGAGTGCAAAGAAGACTCCTGGGCCAGCAGCAGGTAATAAAAAGCATTTTGCTCTTGGGTCCTTAATCGTTAGGGACTAACATGCCCAGGTCAACTTTGTATTAGCATGTCTCTTTTCCTTTAGGAAAAAGTTTTAAAACAGTCTATCCAAAGGTCTTCCCATTGCCAGTTCTAGAGATGACTTGTGTTTGAATTTGGCCAATTAACATGACAATGTCAATGACAAGATCCATTTCCAGGGGAAAGAGTTGTTCTTTGAAAGGCAGTGTTTGAGGGTGTCCAGGCTGAGAGGCAGCTTCTCCTCTGGGACTATTTGGATTTCATGTTCCTGAGCTAAAAAAACATTCTCCAGCATTGGCTGACAAAATGGGTTTCAGAACAGGAGTTTCTAAAGCTGCAGTGGAAACTTTAATTATGCAGGTCCTGTCAAAATCCATCTGCTTAATTCGACTGTTTCTGGGTAAGGTACTTTTTATTTTTCCAGCAGTATTTCTTGATGATTCTCTGATAGGAATATGAAATTAGCTTTCTTCATAAGCAAGCATTATTCTTTATTCTTTTCAGCTTAAGAATATTTGTATTAGGTTGAGACATCTTCCTCGAGTTTATTTGCTTGGTACCTGATTTGGTGGAAATGCTTAAGTGACTTTTAGAGCTGAGACGTAGAAGGTGTTACTGAAGGAAATGCTGCTGGAGATTTCAGTGTGATAATGACTTACTGATTGACTAGTGCCCGTGATTTCTAAGTAAGGCATTTCTATAATTTTAGGGTGAAAGGGGCATCACAAGTTGTTTGGGATTGCACAAGACCCACATAGTGGACATGTTCCTGAACACATCTATGGGCTTAACTGTTTCAGTGTGTCTCATCTGAAGAGTTGGAAACCCTTTATTAGGCAATATTTACATTTATGAGGAGACTCACAGATTTGCTTTTGGGGTGAGAGTAAGGGGAGGGTTTGAGGTGGTTGCTAAATGTATAAATATTGAATGTGCCGGCGTCTGGGCTTTTTCAGCTTAAATATCAGACAATGAACCTTATGCAAGCCATTGACTTAATGCAACTATTTGTTATTTTAGGGTGTTTGCCTGGGTAATAAGCTATAGAACAAAAACTGAACTTTCAAAACCATGATCTCACGGGTATTTTAAATACAGATTAAAAAAATTTACTCTGATGAGTCTCAGTTTGGGGAAAACCTCAGTGAAAATACGCACAGTGGGGGAAAATGGGTGTCCAGTTGTGAGGATGTGGAACACAGAGTTTTTTCTTCCATTATTATTGATTGGTTATTATGTTATTTTCCATATGAACTCTGCAGCTACTTTTGCCCACCCCTGTATAAAAAAGGGGGCTTGTTCGTGGTGATAGCACTCCATCACACTGGGTCTGCAGTCAAAGGGGCTTTCAAAAGCAACTCCTCTTTCCTGTGTCAAATAAAAAAACCTTACTAATTTTACTAGATCTTCAAACCAAGAAAATGTCACAGCAAATTTGGGAAAACAGCTCTCTGGAACCTTGAAATGGAGAAGGAAAAATAAAAGTATTTTGCAGGGCTCCTGCTTACTGATTGCTTCTGTGATGGAGCGCTTGCTATATGTGAACGGCTCGCTCTCCTGGGCCTGGCATAGGATGGTGTTCAGTTAATTAAGCGCATCCCTTAATGTTCCATTTTCTTATGTTTTCAAAACCTGAATCACATCACTCCTGAGGAGCGAATGCGAACAGGGCGAGCTTGTTGGCAGGCCTCACTCTTCCCTTTGTCTGCAGTCTGTCCACGGCACCTGCTGTTGCACTCGCTTGCTTTGGAGGCTTGAACTATGCATGGCTGCCTCTTGTTGCAAAGCTCTGATTCCCTCCCCATCAGGCAGGGTGTGCGGCTTCTTCAGCCTTACTAACATGTCTTGGAGGATTGTCTAGTTTTCTACTTATCTCCTCGTTTAAATCTTCAGGCTCCCAAAAAGAACAAAAGATAACCTGATAATTTTCTTCTTTTTTTAAAATAATTTTCTTTTAAGAACAATTCCAATTTACTCTGAGATGTGGGCAACTCAGTTAACATTGCCTGAATTCTGCTTATCTGCTGTTTTGATCTCATGGGCACGTAGCCAGAGTCGTCTCTGGATCTTCGATCTTCGGTGTGTCGGTGAACAATTTCTGGTCCTTTATTAAAAAGTCGTGCCCTGGGGTTCTGCTCACAGATCTACAATGGGGTCCAAGTATCTGTATGTTAAACAGGCTTCCTTGGCGATTCTGATGCTTGTGGTCTGAAACCAGGTCTAAGAAACACTGATGTTTAGAACATGAATGTGGCAAGAACTACGTAACTCATTAGTTCAAACTTTCTTATTTGACAGATCAACAATCTGAGCTTAAACAAGATGATAAACCCACAGCTAATCAGTGGTAGGCCTGGGACTAGAAACTAGTTCTCTTAACTTTTACTTTATGAGGCTCTAAGTCCTTCAAAATATATTTTATTGATTATGCTTTATGGTTGTCCCATTTTTTCTCCCCTTTATTCCTCTCTGCCCTGCACCCCCCTTCCCACCAGCATTTGCCCTGCCTTAGTTCGTGTCCATGGGTCATACAAAAAATTCTTTGGCTTCTCCATTTCCTATACTATTCTTAACCTCCCCCTGTCTATTTTATACCTACTATTTATGCTTCTTTTTTTCTGTACCCATTGCCCCATTCTCCTCCCTCCCCCTCCCCATAGATAACCCTCCATGTGATCTCCATTTCTGTGATTCTCTTCCTGTTGTGGTTGTTTGCTTAGTTGGTTTTTTGTTTGTTTGTTTGTTTGTTTGTTTGTTTTAAAGTTCAGTTGTTGATAGTTCTGAGTTTGTTGTCATTTTACTGTTCATAGTTTTGGTCTTCTATTTCTTAGATAAGTCCCTTTAACATTTCATATAATAAGGACTTGTAGAAGATGAATTCCTTTACTTGACCTTGTCTGGGAAGCACTTTATTTGCCCTTCCATTCTACTTGATAGGTTTCCTGGATAGAGTAATCTTGGTTGTAGGCCCTTGCCTTTTATGACTTCAAATAGTTTTTTCCGGCCCCTTCTTGCCTGCAAAGTTTCTTTTGAGAAATCACCTGATAGTCTTATGGGAACTCCTTTGTGGATAACTGTCTCCTTTTCTCTTGCTGCTTTTAAGATTCTCTCTGTATCTTTAATCTTGGGTAATGTAATTACGATGTTCCTTGGTGTGTGCTTCCTGGGTCCAACTTCTTTGGGACTCTCTGAGCTTCTTGGACTTCCCAGAAGTCTATTTCCTTTGCCAGATTGAGGAAGTTCTCCTTCACTATTTGTTCAAATAAGTTTTCCATTTATTGCTCTTCCTCTCCTCCTTCTGGCACCCCTATGATTCAGATTTTGGAACATTTAAAGTTGTCCTGGAGATTCCTAAACCTCTCCTCATTTTTTTCAAAGATTTTATTTATTTATCTCTAGAGGGGAAGGGAAGGAGAGAGGGAGAGAGATATCAATGTATGGTTGCTTCTCATGTGTCCCCTGCTGGGAACTGGCCTGAAACCCAGGCATGTGCCCTGACTGGGAATCAAACTGAGATTGTCTGGTTCACAGGCTCATGCTCAATCCACTGAGCTACACCAGCCAAGGCTATTCTCATTTTTTTGAATTCTTTTTTCTTCGTTGTGTTCGGTTGAACATTGACTTCTTCCTTTTTCTCCAAACCATTGATTTGGTTTCCTTCCTTTCACTGTTGGTTCTGTGTATATTTTTGTTTATTTCACTTTTCTTAGCCTTCACTTTTTCTTCTATTTTGTGATCATACTCAACCATTTCTGTGAGCATCCTGAGTACAGGTATTTTGAACTCTGCATCTAATAGGTTGGCTATTTTTTCATGGTTTAGTTCTATTTTTGGAGATTTGATCTGTTCTTTCATTTGGGCCAGATTTCTTTGTCTCAGCCAACTTGTTAGGACATAAGGGGCAGAGCCTTAGGTATTTATCAGAGCAGTGCAACCCACTTCACTGCCTTGTGGCACTGTACATGGGGAAGGAAGGGTCATAGAGGGAACAATGCCACTTTCTAGGCTCAGTAGGATTCAGTCACTTCTGCCACTACCCATAAGCAAATCAGGCCCTTCTGGTGCTGATTCCCAGATGGGATTCCAGATCTCATTCTAGGATCCTGTGGGTCTCTCCAACCAACTCTCCTGTGAGTCTGGGAGTTTCTCCTGCTGCTGCAACCCCTGCCAATTCTTATAGCCAGTGGTTTTGAGGCTTTCTTTTCCTGCTCTGGATCCCTGGGTTGTGCAGTCTGTCTTGCTCCCCAGTTGTTCCTCTTGGCTTATCCACATGTAAATGTGGGACCACCCTGTCCACCAATCATTGCCTTGCCACACACCTTCTCAGCTCTGTCTGCCCATCTCTACCCCTCCAACCGGTCTGAATGAATATTTCTTCTTTAACTCTTTGGTTATTGGACTTCCATATAGTTTATTTTTCTGGCAGTTCTGGTTAATTTTTGTTTTTAAATTTGTTGTCCTTTTTTTTTTGTTGTGTGAGGAGGCAATGTGTATCTACCTATGCCTCCATCTTGGCCAGAAGTCAAGGCTCTAAATTTTAAGGTAAGACATGACAACATAGAAGGAAAACAGCTCAGGGTTTGTGGACTGAGCATCATGGCTGACTCCAGAATAAGAATCTGGGGTGCCACGGAAATGTGGCAACACAAGGCCCACAGATTCTTTCCTAAATTATATTGAAGGGGTTTTTTTGGAGCTTGTCAAGTCTACACTTGCATTTTGATTCTTAAAATTTTCCATATAAAATTCTTGCCAAGTGGGCATGATTTAGAGACTCGTTTGAGTGTAAACTTCTAAAGACGAAGACGTTCCAGACCATCCTGAGTCCCTTTTCCCACTCATTTTCTAACAGCCCTGATCTCATTACAAGCAGTTCTATATATTGGAAATGTTTCTCCCTTACCTGTTGCTCCTACCACTTATTCAGGTGTTGCTTTTGAGAGAGATTCGGAACAAGTCTAATTTGATCATGCCCTTTGCATAATCCTCCCTTTGTCTAGGCTAAACAACCCAAAGTCCTTTGGGCATCCTTTTTTTTTTTTTTTTGTAACTTGGCTTTCAGTGATCTTTACTTTCTAATTATTTTCTTTTAAATGCAGTCTGTTTGGTCTCTCTTTCTTTCTTTTTAGCGCTAGCAAGCTTGTTTTATTGGACATGTATAAAATACTGTACTTAACATAGAGAATACATATTGCTTTTAAGCATACAGGGTGTATTTACAAAAATTTACCACATTCTAAGCCACGGAGCATGTTTCCACAAATTTCAAAGGACTGAATTCATACTGACCTTATTCTGTGAGCACAGAATAATATAGTTACAAGTTAACAAGAATGTGTTTATTTTTTAAAAAGTATATTTTGGAAATTTAAATACATTCTTCAGAAATAATTCAGGGGTCAAATCAAAATCTAATAAAAATTTGAAAATACTGAGAATTGAGTGCTTTAAAAATTGTGCATGTTAAAAATTAATACTATAATGAGAATAGTACTTGGATGATAAAATATAAACTTAAATGTTTATTTTAGAAAAGAAAAAAGGCAGAAAGTTATATAACCACAAATTAGGAGAAAAAAAGCAACAGAAGAACCCTAAAGAAGAGAAAACAAAGAATCTAGTAAGAATTACATGCTTCAAGATAGATAGATTTTTAAAATTTTTTTATTACATTTATTGAGGTGACAGTCATTAATGAGATTATATAGGTTTCAGGTGTACAATTCTATAATAGTTCACCTGTATATTATATTGTGTGTTCACTACCCAAAGTCAAGTCTTTTTCTGTCACCATTTATCTCCACCTTGCCCTCTTCTAACTCCACTCACCTCTCTTTCACTCTGGTAATCACCATACTGTTGTCTAGGTCTATGAGTCTTTTTTAATCCCTTTACCTTTTTCACCCAGCACCCCCACAACCCCTCTTTCCTCCAACAGCTGTCAGTCTGTTTTCTGTGTCTGTGAGTATGTTTCTATTTTGCTTGTTTATTTTGTTCATTAGATTCCACATATAAGTGAAATTATGTGGCATTTGTTTTTCTCTGACTGGCTTATTTCACTTAGTATAACATTCTCCAGGTCCATCCTTGCTGTTGCACAAGGTACAATTGCCTTGTTTTTTACAGCTGAGTAGTATTCCATTGTGTAAACATACTACAGATTTTTTATTCGCTCATCTACTGATGGGCACTTGGGCTGCTTCCAAGTCTTGACTGTTGTAAATAATGCTGTAATCAATGTAGGGGTGATTATGTTTTTTCAAATCAGTGTTTCAGGTTTCTTTGGATATATATAAATGGGCTTCAGGTCCTTTGCCCATTTTTTAATTGGGATGTTTGAGGGTTTTTTTTAATGTGAACTGTAGAAGTTCTTTATAGATTTTGGATATTAACCTCTTATCAAATGTATCAGTAGCAAATATGGTCTTCCATTCAGTGGGTTTCTTTTCATTTTGTTGATGGTTTCCTTTGCTGTGCAAAAACATCTTAGTTTGATATAGTACCATGTGTTAATTTTTCCTGTTCTTTCCCTTGCCCATGGAGACATAGCATAACAAATAATGCTGTGAGAAATACCTGAGATGTTATTGCCTATATTTTCTTCTAGGATTTTTATGGTTTTGAGTCTTACATTTGTTTGCTCATCTTTCTTATTTAAGTATAGCACCTGAAATAGTCACAGTACTCAGCATGATTTGACCAGTTCAGAATTCATTACTTCTAGACACTTTGTTCCTAAACATAAAGACTAAAAATACATAATCTTTTTGGGTGGTCCAATCCCATTCGAGTAATAGTCAATTAAAAATTCCAAGTTTATTCACATGTGCTGCTAAAGTCATGCATCCTCCTACTGGTTTTACTGGTGATTTTTTGAAATGTATTTTATTGATTGTGCTATTACAGTTGTCCCATTTTTTCTCCCCCTTTTCCCTTTTTGCCCTGCACCCCCCTTCCCACCAGCATTCCCCCACCTTAGTTTATGCCCATGGGTTGTGCATAAAAGTTCTTTGGCTTCTCCAGTTCCCATACTACTCTTAACTTCCCTCTATTTTGCACCTACCATTATGTTTCTTATTCCCAATAGTGGTGATATTTTTACACCCCTGTGTTTTACTTTAAATTTACCCTAGTTGAATTTAATTTTGTTGGACTTATACCACTGTCTCAGATTAAAGGCACCTTATTTGAGATTCTGATTTTTCATTAATCTAAGATGATTTGACTTTATTAATTTATTCATTCCACAAATATTTATTGAAAACCTACTCCATGCCAAACGTGATACTGGATGTTATGACCAAGATAAAGCTATTCCCTCCCTCATGGAGTTTATAGTCTAGTGACGTATATGAACTAACAGTCACCAATAAGGTGTGGCTTACTTGTTATGAGGAGAGTGGCATGGCATGTGTGGTCACACGTGAGAGTGACAGAGATGTCCAAGGGTGAACATTGCGTCCTGTCGTGGCGGGCAATGGACTTCTAAGTGGAGACATGAAAGACATAGTGTTAGGGAAAGAAGAGTGTTCCAGGCTGGGGAGCCATATGAGTCATGGACCAGAGACAAAAGGGAGCATGGCCGGGGAGCAGGTCATGGTATGTGTAGGTGAGACTGGCAGAGATAAGTGCCAGGAGAAGGGCAACGGGAGAGCCTGTGGGATTTTAGGCTGCCTAGTCTGCTGAGCAAAATGTTGGTCAGCAATATCTGAGACTGGCACCGATCCATGAATCAGCAGCCTTTCGGGGGGACAACTTGCCACAACTTCAATTCCACTTTCTCCATCCCATCCATTAGAATATCCTGAGAAATTTGGTGAAATATCGTGTTGAAAATCAGATATACCATGTCTCTGATTGAGCAGACTAATAATCTTATTATTTTTAAATATGGTGGGTCTTTGTCTGACCTGACTTGGTCCTTGCGAACCTGTGCTGGCCACCCGTGACTGAAGTCTGCTTTCTTGTCCACACGACGCCCCCTGAGATTGGCCCTGCTCTCTGTTCCAGTGGGGAAGCCAGGGAAGAGCCTCTGAAAGATTTGCATCCTGAAATGTCATGGTGGGTAATCATGAAATGTGACATGGAAAAGAATTTCTTTTGTTTGGAAGACCTCAGCTGCATTGTTAGAAGAAGCCCTCACGAGGCACTGTCTGGCTGTTAGAGGAGAGTGGGTAAGAGCCAGGCAGGCAAGTCAGATGACCTGGGTGCAAACCCTGCCCTTCTCAGTTTCCATCTGCATGACTTCGGCCAAAAGCTTGACTTTCCTCGGCTGTAAAAGAGAAAAAAGATGCCTACCTCATGGGGCAATATGTACTTGAAGAAAATGAAACAATGCATGCCCAGTGCCTGTTACAGATTTAGCACTCTTTCAATGTTACTATTTTTTCTAGAACAAATTGTTTTCATCAAATCACAAAGTCTTGTGCCTTCATTTTTTTTTTTTGCCCACATATGGTTCTCCTCACCTCCCATACTCAGTGGAGCAGCCCCCACTCTTATTTGTTACAGCAACTATGAAGTGCAAAACAAACCAAGTATCTGGAAACAGCATTAGGAATTTCTTTTGATAAAAGCGATACATTTTTCTCCTCCTGTTTTTGCAGGACTGGAGCCAGCTAGCCAGGCCAATGTGAAGATGGCTGTGGTATAAGCAAGTTGGGTTTGGATGTACAGGGCTCCACGCCTGCACAATCACCTCCTCCCCCACCCCCAAGTCTGCAGTGAAGGCCGTGGGTGGACCTCTGACAGGAGGTATTCTTTCTCAGTGCTGTACAGTGACATCTGGGTCAAATGGACAGAGTGAGTCTTTGTGATTTTGCAACATTTCATTGTTACTTAGCACTTTAGATTAGCAACTGTTCAGAGCTGATGGGCAGCTGTTCAGAAAGGGTTGCTATTTTGTCGGCTTGTGTGAGTCTCCAATGGACCAGAATTTGCACTTCATTTGTAAATTAGAAAAGTAGAATGAGTCTTTGAGTCCTCCAAATTTGGAAATCTTCCCTCCCATTCCAGTCATTCTCACGATATAATATCTAAAATTCCAATTGGTAATCCAGGGTAATTGGAGATAATCCAGGATAATTGGGTTTTCTTCCATGTTTTGGGGGGATGAAGGTGTAAACAGATCAGGGCTAAGACCAATATTTGACCTCATAGACAATTTTAGGGGTTTTGTAAAGGTTTCTAGAGATCGGACGCGTATTAATGTTCATTTGTATCCTTCCTCTGGCTGCAAGCAGCGTGCCCTCAGGATGGAGTCATCAGGATGTTGTGCGTCTCTGTTCCCATCCTCCTGTCTGAAACAAGGCGAGCCTGTTTCAGGAAGAGACTCGGAGATCGCGCCGTGTTAATGAGAATGGCATGCCTTCTGCAGCCTCCTCAGGCGTGGAGCTGGTCTGTGAGCTGGGAACATCAGCTCTTGGGTGCTGTTGAAAGATCTTAGTGCAAAATCAAGCATGAATGATGTTCTGTGGTTTTCAAAGAGCTTCCTAGGAGGTTTGAGTTGGACAGGCCAAGAACAAACCTATTCACCTGTGAGGGATATAATGAGACTCCAATACCTGGTCGGGGAAAATGGAACAGAATCCGAGAAGGCTGGGCTTCCAATTTAGAACGTTTATAATAGGATGGCCTGGTCCCAAATGCAGCCAAGCTCACAGCTGTGAAGAGGGTAAGTGTGTTTAGGTCTGTTTGTTCATGCCATCAAGTGAAATTAAGTTTGCGCTCTGGAAATCTGGAGGTAACTTTGTCACACATCTAGATAATTTCCCCCATAGACGCCAACTTTTAAACTAATTCATAAAAAGCTCCTGCAACTATCTCCAGGCCTAACTTTTCTCATTTCTTTTGATAAACAAACCTTTTCTATGAATCAATTAGAGGAATCTCCATTTTTTTTAAATATCAGAGAATTGGATTTAAATGGATTGTGCAGGAAATGCTGTCATTAAAAGGGCCAAGAAAAAAAGACATGCTTAATTATTGAGTGGAATATTCATAATTTTTCATATCTATCAGCTCAGTGTGTTCCTCATGTTTTTAAGATATACCAAAGGAACACATATTATAGCTCTTTTTTTAAAAGGAAAGCAAAACAAATCCCAACATAACCCTTGTTTTTGCATACTTCACTTCGCTTGATTTGAACAAAATAATGTTTCTTTTTCCATCCTCTCTTTCAGGGCTACCCTCCACCCAGCCATTGTCTAAAGAGCCTCATGTAAAGGTAAACCCTGCAAGGCCTTGGGGAGGGTTTTGCTACCAAGCTATTGCATTTAATCACAAATGATGACTAGTTCCTACTTTCTCTGCAGTTAATTGTGGATTTCTGGTTTTCCGTCAGGATAAAGCAAGTTTAAATGTCTACGGGAACTCTCAGAGACCCGCAGGCTTGCCGTGCTTTTCTTTGGCGCGCACTCGCGTAGTTAGGATCTTTCTGAATGCCACCCTTAGGTACGCCTGTTGTTGGCCCCAGTGAAAAGTCGATGTAAGAGCCTTGGAGTAGGAAGTTAATAAGTATTGTCAAAACCTATTATTCCCAATAAAGCTTTATCAAGCCCCTGTTCCCAGGGTATCTGGTGGCTTCAATTAGGGCAGTGGCAGAAAAGGGACCTGCCACCGTGGTGTGAGACATCCGATTTTTCTAAGACTGTGGACTAGAGAAGGAAAGCTGCGCTGTTCCTCTCAAAAATTCCTTCCTCCGCTACTACCACCTCTCCCCCTTTCCACCTTCCTTTCCCCTTCTCTCTCTAGCACAGTTTCTTCTCTCCTTCCCCCCTCCATCTCTCTGTCACTGTCTCTCGATTTCTCCTCTCCATGTTATCTGGACTGTTTTCTCCCAGATCAAAGGTAGAAGTGGGGCATTTGATTAATTGCCATGCAGCAGAACCCTTTGCCTCCTTGACACACAAGCCAAGGAGACAAAGAGCGCTCTTTAGAAGCCTTGAGCTGTGTGGGTGCAGGGTGGGGAATTCACAAGCCTGAGAGCACGGAGCCCTCCCAGCAGGGATGTGAAGGTTCCTAAGCCCTACAGAAGAATAAAGTTGCCATCCCTGCACATTGTCTTGGGCCATATTTGCATATGAGGAGAGAGCATACAACCTCAGCTAAGCTATGTGGACTATATGGAAGCTCGAGCCGAAGTTTGAAAAAAAATCTTTAAATTTCTGTGTGTGAAAATTTCAAAGTTCCTTGCATAGATATCAGTACTATTTGAAATGAAAGGAGATTATAAGTAATGGTGACTGACAACTTAACCTTCTTTATCCTGCACTATGCAAATTCCCCAGAACTGTTCTGTCCAATACAGTGTCACTAGTTCTGTGTGGTTATTTTCATTTAAGTTAATTCAAGTGAAATCAACCTTCATATTCAATTCCTTAGTCACACTAGGCACATTGCAAGTGTTGGGTGGCTTCGTGGAGCTAGCAGTTACTCTGTTGGACGGTGCAGGTGTAGGATGTTTCTGACAAGGCAGGGAGCTCTCCTGGATAGCACTGCTCCTGACCCTTTGTTCTCTCCAGCCAGGTTGCTTTGAGGAGGTCATGAGGTGCTGGACAATGGATAGTTGAGAAGGATTCCAGACCTGGCTGAAAAGAAAGAAAACTTTGAACAGAATTCCAAGTTAAATCGTTTCAAGATTTGGTTGATTTAAATGAAATACTGTTTGGGAAGGTGTTTGAGAAGTTGAAAAGACCTACAATATAATAGGAGGAATCACAACAGTCATTGCAATTATTTCTAAGAAAGGAAGGACATCCAGCTGAGGGTGAAAATGTAGTCAATGGCCATGTGCCTTCTCTACCCATCAGAATTGAAATTCAGACCCTCCAAGCCTTGGCTAGGTCTCATTTCCAGCTAGAATTTTTTTAAAATTTGTTTATTTAACTTTTGTTCAAGTACAGTTTTCTTTCTTGTATTCCCAGCCCTGCACCCCCTCAGTGCTCCCCACCCCCCTCCCATCTCCACCCCCCATCTTAGTTATTGTCCATGTGTCCTTCATACTTATTCATGTGAGTCCATCCCCTTTTACTCTGTGCTTCTCTCCCCTCTACCCTCTGGACTCTGTCAGCACGTTCTGTATTTCAGTGTCTTTGGTTACATTTTGTCCAGCTAGAATTTTTTTAAGTGAGCAGCTGTGCCTTCTTTGTAAGGTTAATGGTTGCTTTGAGTAAGTGAGAAGTGTGTAAATTCCAAAAGGGTGAACATCATCTTTCCCAAATCCTGACAGGGCTCCTACACCACTCAATACCATCAGATAGTGATGTCAATAATTAGAGAACAGATCTTCTTTAGACGAACCAATGATGTTCTGTAACTGAGCATAGATCCCACCAGACTTCATTCCCAGACTAACTCATGGTTCAAGTGTAACATAGTGTTTGCTGTTGTTCAAAGAATGGTTGTATAGAAAGACCTTTGAGCTACTGTGTCCAATGTCATGATTGCAAAGACACAGACTATGAAAATGAATTCAAATATCCTGGCTTGAGCAAGGAAGGTTTCCCTGAGGCTGGGTGGCAGTGCCATCGAGACCCAGTGTCCCTGTCAGTAAGAACACTGGGTTCTTCGGAGAAGGTATCTCTGGCCACTGTACCGTGACTTCCTAAACTCACTAACCATTCTGCCCTTCCTCTCCTGCCCCAGGCACTTTCATCTACTTATCATCCCTTTTGGCTCTGACCTCTTGAAGTTGCAAAACCAAATGGGTAAGAGGGTTGGGAAATAATCCACCAAACCCTCCTCAAGCCCTAAGCTCAGGGTTTCCCAAGCATCATACTTTAGTTTTGGGTGTCTGCGCTGGATCCCTCTCACCCATCCTCAGTGAAACGCGTGGGAGGGCAGCCTGGTCACGGGCTGTTTTGGTAAAATCTCAGGAAACTGTTGTGGAGGTCTCACTGCCTCCTGTGATAATGGATGAAGAGAGTATGTGATTAACTGAGAAGCAGACTGAGGTGTAATTAGCACATACATGAGCCTGATTCTTCCCCGGTAGCAATTAGAACTTTGAATGACCATGTTTGTTGCTAATCAACACATATTTGTTGTGCGCCTCCTCTTCATTAAGACACAAAGGAACTTAAAGTCTATTTGTCATGCTTTAGACAAATTGGTGATATGTCATGATCCACAGACTTTGGAAGTTTCAGTTTGTATAGACTATTTTCAAGGTATTTTTTTTTCCTCTTCAAATGTGAAGAGTACAGTGTGAAGAAGGATTTTGGAGGGGGAAACGTCCCTCTTTGTGTTTTCTGGGTCTGGGATGAATTTTGGGAAAAATGGGTAATTCAAAGGATGAATCTGTGATGAACAAAGCCTGAAAATGAAGAGGTGGCTTTTAATTACCTGGCTGTTTCTGCATTGATTAGTTGGTCGTTGCCAGGGTTTTAAGAAGCCTATGCCAGGGTTTTCTCTCACATTCCTGGGATCTGAATTTACATGTCTGGTGACTGCTCTCAGAGCACCGTTGAAACTTGCTTGTCATTTGCCTTATCTCTCCATCTCCAACAACCTGCCTGTATAGTCGAGGGAACCTCTGAATTCTATACTCACTTCTTTATCTCACGAGTGAGAAGTCTGAGGTCTGGAGAAGAGAAGCACCTCCCCCAAGGCGCACAGCTTGTTGGGTAAGACGCTGGACGACTCGACGCGGCTTTCCTGCCTTTGTTAAGGGAATTGTATCCTCTGCACTGGTCTGTCCTGGGTTTTAAGACTGTCCTCCTGCTGGTCTGTTCAGAAGTGACCAATAGGCAAATTTTAAGCTAGGGTATCTTCTTCAGGCAGAACCATTTCTAGAATCTAATAAAATTAATAAAATGAGATCTCCTAGCTTTACCTCCTCTATCAGGCCCCGTCTGAATAACATACACTTTAAAGGCAGCGCGGACAGTGGTTAAAGCATGCATTCTGTCACCCAACCCCCTGGATTCATAGTCATGGCTTTGCCACATATATGTTGTGTGACCTTGGACAAACAATTTAAGTGCCACAAGCCTCAGTTTACCTATCTGTAAATTTGGGATAACGATAATAATATTATTTTTTTAGTATTTATTGTATATTTATATTATAAAGTATTTAGAGTGGTGCTTGGCCCATAGGAGGCATTATTTAAACATTACTTATTTTTTAACTTAGATAAATGCAATGTTTTGTTTTCCATACTTATTTCCTACATTAAAAACATTTTGCAAGTAACAAAATAGGAAGAGCGGGAGAAATCAAGAAAGTGGGGGCGGTGAGGTGATTTGATTGTGCTGATTTCTTCCTCCCCCCGTATAGGCCAAAACACATCACCAGAATATTCTAACATGGCCCAATCAATGGAACATTAAATCTTCAAGAAACATAAGTGGTCACCTGACTTATCCTGCTGGTTTAGGAAAGAACCTGAGACTCAGAGAAGGGTCTACGATCTTAACTATCAGGACCAGGAGCCTGCTGTCCACCAGTAGCCCAGCCAGAGTCACTCTCTCATCTCTCTGCACCTTGAACAAGACAGCACCTAGAGGAGGAGGAGATGGTCCAGACATTTCGCAGATCTTATGAATATGAACACCTTATTTACATTTTCAAAAGCCTTTCAGGTAAAGGGGAGAAGTGGCCTGTGTCTTTTCTCAGTTACACCATAGACACACCACACACACACCATACTTGCCCTGAGCCCTGTTTCTGAGCAGGTCCACTAATATGCAGGAGTTCAGTCGTGTCTGCACTGCTGGCAACGGGAGCAGTAGAATTTCTGACTCAGGTTCCCCATGAAGCACAAACGAAGTTCCTCCTTAGTTGAATGGGGTCCCTTCACGTCTGTTCAAGCTTGGCACCCACAAGCTGCAAAGAGCATTAGATGCCCTTATCCTCATCAAGCCAACGTCTCAAGTTCTCAGCCAAGTTCCCAGTGGGTCATGACCTCACTTTTCAAGGCAGTAACATGGATGAGCTGGGGAGATAATGAGATGACACATATTAGTGATTAACTTCATTTAGGTTAGTATCATCCTTTTTATTGTGAAATAAAGAATACAGTTAAAAGATTATATGCATATATGTTCAACTACAGGACAAATAAAATGAATACTCATGTACCTACCCTGTTTTTAAATGAGAACATTTAAAATAGTTAATATTTCCTTATATGGATTAGACCAAAAGTTCCTTGAGGCTGTGTGTTTATAGTTAATGTGTATGAATATATAATTTTTTAGTATTTGGGAAATGTCACATATGTGTGTATTATATGCATGCATATAAACATACACACATGTGTTTATTTATATAAAGTAAACTGATTAAACAGGTTAAGCAATTTGACCAAGGTTACACAGTTATAATGAGGCAAATGTGAATTTGAAACCAGACATGTCTTAAAGTCTGAGTGCTTAATCACTCCACCGATTGCCTAATCTCTTACACTCCTTCGCTCTCCTCCACAGCCTTTAGTGCAGTGCCGAGTGCATGACTGGCATTCAAGAACCAAAGGTAGGGTTGGCTCAGTGAGAATTAGGGTACAGGCTAAACGAGGGCAACGGGCTGTGGTGTGTTGCAGCCTGCTCCTTCTCGAGAACCAGTTGTGCCCTCCTTTCCCAATTCTGTGTTCAGTGGCATCACACTGGCTGCTTGGACCTGGCTGTGGTGGCAGTATTTTTACATGTTAATGGACTCCCCCTTCCCCTCCCCAAGAGAGAATTTGCCAGGAATCCAGGCTGGTGCTCCTGATCTGAAAACAGACAAGCAGCTTAGGGAGCAGGATGTCAGGCAAGGTGAAGACAGAATGTCCAGTGGGGTGGGGGATTTTAGAGGGCAGTTTACTGTGCCCACAGGGAGATCCTGGGGAGCTCACTAAAAATGCAAAGCCCCAGCCTTAATGCCCAGAGATTTCTCATTGTGGGTGTCTAGATCTCTGTGTTTCCAAGCACCCCATGCTGTTCTGATGCACACTAAAGTGGAAAACTAGTCCAGTCCTTCTCAACCTTTAAGGAGCAGATAGATCATTGCAGGGAATCTTGCTAAATGCAGATTCTGATCAGTCAGTGGGGCTGAGGCCTGAGATTCTGCATTCCTACCAGGCTTCCAGGTGATGCCAGTGCTGCTGGTTCATGGGCCACACCTCTGGAAGGAAGGACTGAGTCCAGGCCTCTCACCTTGCAGATGAGAAACCTCAGGCCTGGAGGAGTTAAGTGATTTACACAGTTAATCTTTTGACAGCCATTTCCTGACTCCTGTGAGGGAGATCCAAAGAGTTTAAAAAACCACTTCTCTTCAGTGTATTAATAAAGATAGGAGTATTTATTAAATACCTCTTGTGTGAGAGATGCTGAGTTACAAATGTTAATAATGCATGGAGCATGCCCTCAGATCGCTTGCAATCTGGTGGAGTAAGAACAGTGTTTTTAGACCTGAAGTAGATAAACACAAACAGGAGGAAGTGAGGGATGATGATAAGCGAGGGCGGGAGACATGGAGTTGATCTTCCCCTGTTGTGACATCGTGGACAATTAATTTAGACTTTCTGGAACCCAACTTGTCCTGTATAAAACCAAGAGGTTCAAAGTCAGAGATCCCAAGGAGCACATCCAGAGTTAGCAGTCTATGAAGTATAAGAGGTTTTATTTTCTTTATTTTTTTTCAAAGATTTATTTATTTATTTATCTTTAGAGGGGAAGGGAAGGAGAGAAGGAGAGAAATATCAATGTATGGTTGCCTCTCATCTGTCCCCTGCTGGGAACTGGCCTGCAACCCAGGCATGTGCCCTGACTGGGAATCGAACCGCGATCGTGTGGTTCGCAGGCCCGTGCTCAATCCACTGAGCTACACCAGCCAGGGCCTATTTTCTTTATTTTTAATTCAAAGACTGAACACTGGTGACCTATGGACCAGATTTTGTTCATAGATTGTTTTTGAGCTTTTACCAAAAAAGTTATATTTTACTGACTCAATTTTTAAACATAAATTTACTTTAGAATAATTTTAGATTTGCAGAATAGCTGCAAAGCCAAAACAGAAAATTCCCACATACCCCTCATCCAATTTCCTCCATCTTACATTTCTATAGTCAAAACAAAGAAACTAATAGTGTTGCATTACTATTAATTACACTCCAGACTCTGCTCAGATTTTTATGTGTTTCCCATCAATGTTAAAGATTCCAAGACATTTCCCAATGTCAGAGATCTCTTTGCTTTGGGACCCAAGCCAGCATACCTCATTGTGTTTGGGTGTCCCATCTTCCCAGTCTCCTCTGGGACTCAGTCTCAGTCTTTCCTTGTTTGTCATGACCTTGACAGTCTTGAGGAATGCTACTCAGGTGTCCTCAGAATGTTCCCAATCTAATCTCGTGATTAGACTGAGGTCACGGACTTCTGGAAAGACTATGACAGGGGTAAGTGGTCCTCAGAGGAAATTTCTAATCCTTCACCCTGTGATTGCCCAGAACACATCATTTGAAGATTACAAACCCGAACCCTCAAATATTAAAGCGGTAAGAGGCTAATAAGGTCACCTGACCCATCTTCACATTCTCTTTAGAAATCGTAGGCCAATTTTGAAAACCTGGGATATTTTACATACACATCAGGATTTCTGCCTTCTTTTGAAAGCTAGAAGGCCTGGCAACACTGGACTTGGAATGACACCAGCAAAAATTGGCTAGAGCTGAGGGAGTTGTCCACTTTTATTGGTGCCTGAATTTTCTAGTTCACCACAGTTCCCATCTCTCACACAACGTACATGCCTCTGAGCTCATCCAATTTTCTCAAATTCCACTGCCCATTTGGCCTCTCCTTGAGGCAGTGGGTTTGTCTTGGCAGTATGGATCAATTTAAAGGTGCAGTAGCACTTGGAAGAGGAGCCAGAAGGACTGGAGTGCTGTGAGAAGTCTTCCTGGAGAAGTATGATTTGCTTTGTACCAAGGAACAGCAGCTCTTGAAGCGTGGGACCACCAGCACCAGCATCGCCTAGAGACGTGTTACAAATGCAATTCTTGGCATCATCTCAGACCTACTGAATCAGAAACTCTGGAGGTGGGGCCTGCAATCCGTGGTTCAACCAGTCCTGCAGGTGATACCAATGCATGGCTAAAACTGGGAGCCACTGTAGAGGCAGGCAGGGCTGAGATGGAGAAAGCCTGGTGGTCCAGGCAGGGCCACTTACACCCTGGTGGTGGGGAACCAGGGGTAGGTATGGACCGTTTCATGGGATCAGTGGCCTCTGGGGTCAGAGCAAGTGTCAATGTAAGTTTTTAGGCCTATGGCCCCTTGGTGTATGTGGACACAGACTTTTCTTCCCACTATTTCTGCTGTTGTGTGTCAGATTCTGAGTGACTACAGCCCGCTTGAGCCGAGGCTCAAAATTCCATGTTTGTCCCCTTCCATGCCTCCTTCGTCAGCCACCCCTATTCTTTGCTCCATCAAAATCTCACCCAGCATAGGAAAAGAGAAAAGAACAATTGTGGCCTCTTTTGATTGGCAGGTGATTAACCTCTTGGAGTCAGTCCTTTGTCCATGTGGCAATGTCCCTTCGGTCTAACCTAGAGTGAGAGGGTTATGTGAATATGAGAGAACGTCAACGCATTTAAAGTATATATCATGTATACTGCCCATCCTCTTTTACTGTCTATTTTAAGGACCTGGCTCACGTTGTTCTCCCCCGAGTCCTTCCGTGAGGAAGACTGCTCCTGTCTCTGCTGTTGTTAGTTCCTCAATATTCACACAGTGTCTGTGCTCCTGCCACCCTGACCTCAGGTCTTCCCTCTGTAACTTCTCTCTCTCCTCCCTGACTCTCTCCTCTCACTGCCTGAGTCTTACTCGTCTTTTAGGTCTCCATTACACACCACCATGTCCAGCAGCCCTTGATGATCTCCAGGGAATGGGACAAGTTGTTATAGTCTGCTGGAATTGCCCAACGGCTCTGGACAGGGCTGGTGTCTTCATCTCTGCCTGGCATCCACTCCAGTGCCTGGTATACAGAAGGGTCTCAATCAACACCTGCTGAATGAATAACCTGCCAGCAAATGCACAGTACACAGCGAGGCCTTCTGGCTACGTTCCCTGGGTCTGGAATTGGTCAGCCTGGGTTTGAATTCACGCTCCACTGAACTGGCTGTGGGCCCTGAGACAAACTGCTTAACATCTCTGAGCTTCCTGTGAAGGACACAGTCCGAGCGAAATAAGCCAGGAGGTGAAAGACAAATACCATGTGATCTCACCGTTAACAGGAATCTAAACAACAAAACGGCAAGCAAGCAAAATATGACCAATGACACTCAAACAGGCTGACAGAGTCCAGAGGGGAGAGGGGAGAGAATCACAGGGGAAAAGGGGAAGGATTCACAGGAACAAGTATAAAGGACACATGGACAATAACTAAGGGTGGGGGGCTGAAGCGGGAGGGAGGTGGGGAGCACGGGGGGGGGCAGGGCTGGGAATATAAGACAGAAAACTGTACTTGAACAAGAATTAAATAAAAATAAAAATTAAAAAAAAATAAAGGACACCGTCAGTACTGATCACAAGGTTCTTTGTGATGACCATATGAGGTAAAATAATGAAAATAGTGCCTNCTAAGGGTGGGGGGCTGAAGCGGGAGGGAGGTGGGGAGCACGGGGGGGGGGGGCGGGGCTGGGAATATAAGACAGAAAACTGTACTTGAACAAGAATTAAATAAAACTAAAAATTAAAAAAAATAAAGGACACTGTCAGTACTGATCACAAGGTTCTTTGTGATGACCATATGAGGTAAAATAATGAAAATAGTGCCTGACATCCGGCAGGGCTCAATATGTATTAGCAGGAAACAGGCTCCTGCTGATCATTTATAGAACTGGACTGATGAGAGTTTCCAGCTTAAATTCAACCTGAGCAAATTCCATTTCTTTAAGGGGAGAGACTTGTGAGACCTGACCAAGTAAAGGACCGCAGGTGTGCCTACTCACTTGACATTTGCTGGACGAGAAGGACATTTGCTGCTCCTTTTTTCTTCTTTTTTCCAGGGTTGCAACAAGTTCAGACTGATCAGGCTCAACAGACAGATTTGGGTAGATGCATTCTGAGAGACAAACCTAAAGTTCAGAAGTATTTCTGCTGTTCAGGTCGACTCTGCATCAGTGTTTGTTCCAAACAGCTTAAAGGTGTTCAATCCATTTGCTTGGTATAGACATATGTACATGACTGCAAGCCCATTTGTATCTGGGGAAAAGATTCTGAATGTGATCCAATTCCTGTGCATTTCACCTATTTTTATCTTGAGTTGGCTGCCTTCTGTGACAGGGTTGTAATTAATATTGTTGTAGAACAGGAGGCTCATTAAATCGGTCTCATTATGACTGTTCAGGTTCTGGGGCTCAGCTGAAAAGGATTTCCCTATTATCAGCGTCTGACATATATTCCTAATCAAGCAGGCCAATTCTCTTCTGTCAAGGACTGTCTCCCAAATGGAGAAGGTATTTATTCTGACTTGTACTATTAGTGTGAGAAATGTTGCCCCTGCTGACAGACATATAGGCCTCTGTCACAGGTGGGGCTCCCTTTGCACAGACATGCAGAATATAGGAATTTATAAAATGATATGCTTTCAGTGGTTGAAATGACCACAGGGTTCATTCTGAAATCTTTGGCTCAGTGAGAAATTTTGAAAAGGGAAAGAAACATCTAATTATAAACTTGTGGAATCTTCATGTCAGAAGAGGCTTTAATAAGTCATTTAATCTTCTGTCCAACCTGAGGTCTTGCTTAGCACTCATGAGTCCTGATTCTCTATTTTTGCTTGATTGCCTCCTCTAACAAAGTACTCATTACCTCTAGTGTGGCTCATTTCATTTTTCAAACCGATCTAAGGAAAATCCTTTGTAGCACTGATTTGAATGGTTTCTCACATACGGTACTTCCCCATTTACCCTGTTCTGCCACCCAGAGCTGTGCAAAACAAGTCTGGCCATTCTTCCTTGAGAAATCTTTCTGAGTGTTTGACATCGCCCTCTCTTTTCCTTCGAATCTTCTCTTTAAATTAAATATCCTCATTTTTCTTTATAGTTATCTGGATCCTTCATCCTTCTGTCCACTGGTTTGAGGCACCGTACCTTTAAGTTTTCCAAAGATGTGGCATCCGGAAGGAAATGGACCTTCCAGGTGTGGTCAGTTCACTCAAGGGCCCAGGGAGTCAACTGCCCCAACAGAGACAGGGTTTCTGGAATTTTCTTTGGATGATCATGTAAAATGGAATGCTCTCAGAATTTCTTCCTCAGGACCTTTGGTTGCAGGTACATGCATCTTATTTTAACCACACCTGCTCAGCATTGTCTCTGGGAGATACAACTGCACTGGGCTTAAGCTTAGGAACTGTGATGTTCGGGTGACTGGATTCACCGTCCAGCTCTGACCCTTGTTATCTGGTGTGATGCTGGGCAAGGTTGGGAATAGGGCCTACCTCCCAGCCTGCCATGAGAACTAATGAGATTATACCTGCAAGGGTTCAGCAGATCTCAAGACAAATGTTCATGATCATCAGTGAGAACCAAAATCCAATCATCTACCCCTTCCTGCTTTCCTTACCCTGATCACTGAGTCTCTTAACTTTGACCTTTTGTGAGTCATTCCAGTCCTGAGGAGGGAACAGATAGGCAATTTGTGGTAATTCCAAATGAATTTGTCTTTCGGTTGAAATCTTTTCCCCCTGTCTCTGGCTCAATACAAATATGCATTGAGAAACTTTCCAACCTAGAATACATTTTATATAAAATCTCATTTCATTGAGAGAGAGAGAGAGAGACAGAGAGAGAAATCCTAAATGTGATGTTCTTTCAAATATTTAGCAGAATGGTCCCTCTTTCTTTCTCCCTCTCTCTCTCCCACCCACCCCTGTCCCCGTCCTTTAAATGAAATCTTACTCAGAATGCCAGTAAGACAGATAATAGATGAACAGATCCCTCTGGCAGTTTTAATCTTCTTTCCTTGGCAGAAGTGGCCTCATTGTTTGGAAAACCCCTGGAGGTTAACAGCGGAATCCTGGGGCTCTGAGTTCCACATTTGAAAACTCCGGGTGAACCAGTTTCACATGCACCTTCCTTCCTGATCTTCTCTCCCTGTAGGCTCATCTCCCTTAGCCTTAGAATCCACTTCCCCCCACCCCACAAACCAATGCACATTGCTCTCTTCTCCCCCTACCCAACTCCTGTGAAATCTTCTTAGCTCAGTCCTCCAAATGATTTTTTTCCCTTATCCTCTTCTGACCTCAGTATCCTGAGCCTTCCTGAAGGTTGACAGCCACTCCCCACCTCCACCATAAAGAAGAACCCCAGTGTTTTAGGGAGTAGGGGTAGGCAAGGGGGAAGGGAAAGCCACACTCGATGGAGGGGTCGCTGGCAGGGGAGAATGGAGAAGGGGGCAGATGGGCCTTAGAACTAAAGAATTCGCCATTCAAGTAACAAACCTCTTTGTAGTCCTGATTCTGTTTTACCTTTCTGTAATGTTCACTCACTCATTCATTCATTCATTCAACAACTATTCCCTGAGTTCCTGTTACATAACGTCACACGCTGTTCTGTGCGCTGGGGTTCCATGAAGGAAGGCATCGTAGGCACAGACACTGAGAAGCTTGCCACCCAGTAAAGAAAACTGATAAAAAAGTTCACTGACCCCAGAGGCACCTGCGAGTCCCTGACCACTTGCCCATTTGGCTCAAGGGTTACACTAAATCATCCCTCATTTTCCTAACCTGATTTCCTCAGAGCTTAGCTTGTGTAATATTGTGCTCTTTAATTTCCTGGGGCCAGACACGTAGAAGAAAAAAACCCTCACATATATTCATAACGCAGATGTTTATATTGCATTCATGCGGTCAGATGCAGTTCCACGAAACTCCACCTTAGCCACAGCATTCCCTTTTCCAAAAACTTCTGAGGAAGTCCTAACTCCCCAGTGCCCAGTGAGCTCTTCCTCTTTTAAACTCGGGGCCATTATTGAAGATGCTGACTGTCAGACAATAAGTCCATTCTTCCTTGTGATGTTGCTTATATTGTTGTCGTGGTTATCGATGAAGTTATTACTTAGCTTCTTATGTATTTATGCCATGCCTTCCTAATTACTTTAAAAAATGAGAGTAATTACAGAAAAAGCAAAAGCCCCCTTTGATCAAGGTCCATTCTCTTCCTTTCCCCTCTCCCAGAGAGAGAGCACATGCGTCACCCTGTACCACTTGAAATCTATACTTTTACATGCAGATGTTATATATTCATAGAATATGCAGAGCATTTTCATCATCTCTGTGTTTGCATAAATGGTATTGTATGATACGCATCATTCTACACTTGGACTTTTTGGCTCAGTATATTTTTGAGATCTATTAACACTGACGTATATAATTCCTAGTTAGTTCCATTGAATTACTCCACTGTGTTCTAGGAAGCCAGTGTGCTGCATTTTATTTGGTCCTTCTCCTCATGATGGATATATAGGTTGTTTCTAATTTTTTCTTGTTATAAACAATGCTTCGGCGAACATCCCATACATATGCCAAACTATTTTTAAACTCAGTGGGAAGCGGGCATGGTGAGTTCTATTTTTTAAGCTCGGTGTCCCTTTTAGCACAAGGCCCTGTCTATGGCATATAATCAATATATTGATTCATACCTACTTTGTGTGATATATGTATGTACACTAACACCTAAGGTTGCCTTGTAAAGTGAGGCTTTAAGGGAAGTACAAATCAGAGCCAACAGTTTTCTGAGCACCAGGGCCCAACCCTTTTGAAGCCCAGAAACTGGGTCTGTTCTCATCTAAGACAGAAGCAGGAAGGCTCTTTCCTTTGGATACAGAGGTGACCCCAAAGAGACCCCGTAGGGGGGATAAACAGGTCACATCTCCAGAGGAACCACTTGCCAGCAGGTGTATTTTCTCACATGTCTGTCCTCCCTCTTTTTTTACCATCTGTTCATTCACTCATATTCATTCATTCATTCATTCATTCATTCATTCATTCATTCCTGATGAGGTCTCTGGAGCTCATGTTTGGAGTACTGAATGCCTTAACATACCACAGCAGCCAAATCCTCCTGCCAACCAGGATGGAAATCTCAGGGAGGGTGGTGGTGGGATGGCGTGAAGGCTTTTGCTTACACTGTGTGTCTCTCCGTGGCTAAGCAGGCTGAGCTGAAGCCAGGAGACTGGGAAACGATTTCAGGTGTCCTCCTCTTTCCTTTCTCGATCTTTGAGTTCATCAGGAAGCTGTGGAGCAGAGGTGGAACAGCGATGAGTCTCTCTCCTCAAGGAGCTTGTGTTTTCTAGGAAAGTCAGGCAGAAAATCGGAATTCCTGGAAAGGAGGGACCAAGTGGAGCACCAGGGTTGCAGAGAGCCCAGGCTTCCCCAGTTGAGAAAGCCTCATTCAGGAGCTGATCTCCCTTTTGAGCCTNAAAAAAAAAAAAAAAAAAAAAAAAAAAAAAAAAAAAAAAAAAAAAAAAAAAAAAAAAAAAAAAAGAAAGCTGTGGAGCAGAGGTGGAGCAGCGATGAGTCTCTCTCCTCAAGGAGCTTGTGTTTTCTAGGAAAGTCAGGCAGAAAATCGGAATTCCTGGAAAGGAGGGACCAAGTGGAGCACACAGGGTTGCAGAGAGCCCAGGCTTCCCCAGTTGAGAAAGCCTCATTCAGGAGCTGATCTCCCTTTTGAGCCTTGCAGAAGGATTCCGGCAAGTGGAATTGGGAGTGGGAAGAAGTAGGGATGGGAGCGAGACCCCTGTGAAGTTTCAAAGGAACCTGAGGCAGTGAAGGGATGCATTTGGGACATCAGCTGATAGCCTAGTTGTGTTTGCCAGAATAGGAGAGAAGTTTGGAAGGCCAGCTGGGGCAGGAGAGGGTAGCAGGGCTGTGTGTTGCATCCCTGAATCCCTGCCACACTGTAGGCACTCAAACGTGTTTGCAAAACGCAGTTATTCTTCATATTTTTTGTTTTACTTTCTGATTGAGGCTTAACATATTAAAGTGCATGGATCTTAAGTGTAAGGATCATGCGTCTCTATGTATGTAATGAACACACAGATCAAAATACAGAGCGCTTCAATCCCCCCAGAAGTCTCCCTCAGGCTCCCTCCTTAACAATACTGAAGCCTCTTGCCACACAAAAATAACCACTGTTTGTTTGTTTGTTTACTTATACCACCTACCTTCGTTTTGTCTGTTAAGCTTCATGTAAGGAGACCCATGCAGAGTGAACTTGAGGGAGTTTCTTCAGCAGCCCTGGACGGAAAGGTTTAAGCGAGGAAAAGGCAGATTGTTGCAGGAGCCTGAGTGAGACATGAAACTGGGGCTTTGGGCGAGGGTAGTGGCTAAGAGAACCAGAAAGAGGAAGCAGGTGCTGGAGACGGCAGGGACGACTCATTCCCCAGGAACAAAGGGAGTGGTGCAGGCTGTTTGTGAGTGTGCTCCACCTTCCTGGGCCCCAGCTTACCATGGCAGCATCCTGTTGCGATGGCCAGGTACCTCCCCGCCAACCTGATTCACAAAAGGTTCTTCACGAACAATTGTAATTGAACAACAATAAAAAAAATTTTAAATGAAGACAAAAAAAAAGAATAACAAATAAAAATCTTCTGCTTTAACTCTAAAGAAAAAAAGGCTCTTCAGAGGCACCCGAAGAAGCAGGGCTCTCGGCTACAGGGGCCTGTGGCCTCTCACCATGTTCCTCAGGAATACATACTGGGGGCCAGCCTGCCGTCATCGGATGCCCCAGCCCTCCTGTGGCTCTGTCCAGCGCAGAGCTGCTGACACAGGCTCCACGTGACGGGTCAAAGAGCAGTCCAGGCGAATCAGTAGCACTGCAGTCTGCCCTGTCAACTCTGCCAAGTGCATGCCGCTGAAGTGGACTTTGAGGTCTGGCCGTTTTCCTCCCCGATGCAAAAAAGGAAGTTCCAGAAAGCAGTCCCCCAGCCACTGGGAACAACTACTCCACAATCTTGGGGTTTAGTAACTGGCAGAGTGGGGGATGCCACTGGGGAGAAGAGAAGAGGCCAAGTGCTTTCTGGAGAAGGGATAGGGAAACTGGTGAGAGATAAGCAAGGAGGGGGAGGCTGATATCTGTCCAGCCCCTAACCCCATATTACCCATTGGGTACTGATTACATAGATGAATCCTAAGACTTCAGGAGTACCTTTGACTCCCTCCACCCGCTATTCCTTTAGGGATAGCCACCTGGAGACCTAGGGGATAATCATCAAATTAATGTCCCTGAAATTTTTCTGTTTTGGAAACAGTTCTACTAGTGTCTTGCTACTTCAAGCTTCAATGGAGCTTTGCTAATTATTGAATCTTTAATTTGCTGCATAAATCAGCATCCTGTATTGGAACAGGTGTGAGAAGAAAGGTTCCAAAACCAAGTAAACAATGAAGAAACCTTCCTTCCCTCATTCATGAGCTGCCAAGATGTTCGGGAGGTGAGGCAGCGGTTGGGGTGGGAACCAGGTGGTGGAAATAGCCTGTGAATGAGTTCAAGAACCCCTCCCCTTCTGGAACACACCTTCCAGCTGGGGAAAGAGATGTAAACAAATGATTGTCTATCAAACACAGTGAAATGATAAGTACAGTGATGCCAATGCTGTGGGAGTCCAGGTGAGGGAGAGATTAATTTTGCTTGGTCAGCTGCAGAAGGAGGGGACATTGGGGCTGGGTCTCGTAGGATGAAGAGAAGTTCACCAAAAAAGGGCATTCCAGGCAAAAGAAACCATGTGGGCAAAAAGGAGTGTGGGTATGTGAGGAATGCTAAGTCTAGAGTCAGGGTCGGGGATAGGAAGGGGAGAAGACATAAGGAAAGAAGACTCATGGAGAGCTGGGAACTTGCTGGGAGGAGGGGGGTGATCTTAAGCAAGTCTATAGGGTGATTGAGCCCGTGTACTCAGAAGAGGTAGCGCTCCAGACAGTGTGGGTGGGAGGTTGTAGGCTAATTGGGCTTGTCCTGGGTACAAGTGTGAAACAGTGCATGTTTCTTCCCATCACTCTCTGGACTCCTTCACCCCCTTCTGCTCCCCACTCCGAGTGTGTTATGCCTTTCCTCTTCCCCCTCACGACAAACCCCAAATGGCTGTGCCTGTCTATACTAAGTCAGAAGAGGTGATGGGTAGGTGCCAGACTGAAGGATCGCTAAGCCTGGCCCGCACTTGCTGGCCATGGATCAGGCATCATGCTAAACTGGTTGTTTTCTTATTGCATTTAAGCCTCACAAGACCTCCACGATGTTGGGAACATGATGCACATGTTAACAGACAAAAACTGTGGCTCAGAAAGATTAAGTAACTTACTCCAATTGATAGAGCCAGGCAGGAGGAGCTGTGATTCAGACCCAAGTTGTTCTGATTCTGGAATCTCAGTGTTCACTCTGACCCCAAGCGAATAATCTCTGAATTATGTATTTGCAGTAACAAAGTTCTCGGTCCCTGGAGCAGTCAGTCAGATAGGGAGGCTGCAGGGCAGGGTTCGGAGGGGGAATAGTGCTGGGTAGGAGACCTTCAGTTTCTCAGATAGGCCTGGCCCAGGGCTCACTCCAGGACACTCGGAAGAGGCTGTGGCAAGAGCCTGTGGCAAGAGCCCGTGGCAAGGGCGTGTGTGTGTGTGTGTGTGTGTGTGTGTGTGTGTGTGTAAAATGTTTGGAGGCCCACAAAAATGTTTGATTTCTTAAAATCAGAAAGCAACAAGTGGTATTTTGGGACAGAATTTAAACGTTTTTTTCAATTACAGTTCACATATAATATTATATTAGTTTCAGGTGTGCAACATAGTGATTGCACAATATAACTGTGAAGTTATCACTTCGGTAAATCTAGTACCCAGGTGGCACCATGCATAGTAACTACAATATTATTGACTGTATTCCCTATGCTGTACTTACAACCCATGACTATTTTGTAACTACCAATTTGTACTTTTTAATCCCTTCACCCTTAAACTATTGCCCTCCATCTGGTGACCATCAATTTGTTCTCTGTATCTATGAGTTTGTTTCTGTTTTGTTTGCTCTTTTATTTTGTGTTTTAGGTTCTACATAAAAGTGAAATCATCTGGTATTTGTCTTTCTCTGTCTGACTTATTTTACTGAGCATAATACCTTCTAGGTCCATCTATGTTGTTGTGAATGGCAAGATTTTATTCATTTTTGTGACTGAGTAATACTCCATTATATATATGTACTCTATCTTCTTTACCAGTTCATCTATCAGTGGACACTCAGGTTGCTGTCGTAACTTGGCTACTATAAATAATGCTGCAATAATCATAAGGGTGCATATATCTTTTAAATTTGTGTTTTGGATTTCTTCATATAATTACTCAGAAGTGGAATTGCAGGGTTATAAGGCAGATTCACTTTTCATTTTTTGAGGTATCTCCATACTGCTCTCCTCAGTGGCTGTACCAGTCTGCATTCCCACCAACCGTGCATGAGGGCTGCCCTTTCTCCACAACCTCGCCAGCACTTGTTGTTTGTTGATTTATTGATGATGGCCATTCTGACAGGTGTGAGGTGACATCTCATTGTGGTTTTAACTTGCATTACCCTGATGGTTAGTGGTGTTGACCATCTTTTCGTGTCTATCAGCCATCCGTATGTCCTCTTTGACAAGTGTCTATTCAGGTTTCATCTACAGGACAGATATATTCATCCTTATGCCAATGCATCTGTAAAATATAATTTAAAATTTTTTAATGAAGGAAGTCACCCTCTAAGGCAAAGTGCCCAGGGTCTTGACCTGGCATTTTCCGCTTTTCCTTCAGCCTTGTGGGCCCTGAGCTCTCTGGCCCCCTTGGCCATGCCACCTTCCCCTTCTCTGCCAACATTCCAACAGGTTGCTCGGGGCTGTCGCTGCTGTCTCGGTCTGTGGCCCTGTCTCCGGCTGCTCTCTCTTTCCTACAACTTCTCCCAACGGGCAGTACTCTTTGATCTCTTTTTGTTTATTTTTGTGACATTTTATTTAGTCCCCTTGTGCCCTCCTCCCTTGATAGACACCAGAGTTTAGACTGTAGCAGATAATACGAGTAAATGTTTATCAGATGAATGAAGCTTTTTTTCACAAAACAGATCCTCAGTGGGAAAACTGAGAAAACTTCAGTTTTATTTGGATCTTTGACCAAAAAAATCTTAAAACAAATGGAAAGCTTTAGATAAAAGTTTGTGAATTTACCCTGTCGATATTTTATATATCCCGGCCAGGACAGGCGAGCAAAGTGACATTCAGAATAAGTGACATGTGTCTGCAAATGCAATTCTTAAGGGTTTTTTGTTTTGTTTCTTCTCCGTTAAGATGGAAGTATCATGTGATATCATATGCAATGAGCAGTTCTTTAGAAAACTGTATTTTGTTTATTCACAAGTACTTTAGGTGTTTCAGGTAAGCACTCCAGAAACCAATGCAGAGAGTGAGCAGATGGGAAAGCAGTTAGTCATTTGCTTACTGCTCAGCACTGAAAGCAATGGCCTTGCTCACATAAATGGTCAGTTTAATAAATCCAACTATGGCGACAAAGGAGCGATTTGGAGCAGGGAGCGGGGCCATTATGTAAGATAGAGGCTGCATATTCAGAGTCTGGCTCATGCTGAAACGGGCCTTCAATCATTTCATGTGAAATAGAAAGACCTCTTCAGTAAAACATTTTGTAGAAACAAAATTAGAAAAAAGTATTTTAAAACATATTTTAGGATGTGGCTGTTAACTCCTAGAAAGCAGTGCCTTAGTAGGAGGGGTAAGAGGCCAACCCGGGCAGGGACGGTACATGTAGCTGGGGTCCAGGTTACACTCTGGTATTACTTGATCTGGGGTCCTTTTTTCAGTCAGCTTTCCAAGAGGTGTTGTTTTAAATGAACTTGACTGGAAACAGTATGTGGAAAAAAGAAACATTAGAATTAGTGTGAGCCAAACGAAATATGTTTTTTAGAAAATATGTGTTGGAATGCAACACAGATACTGAAAAGGGTCATATAACATTAGCGTTACAAAAGGAACACACCTGTGTGACCAGCACTCGGCTCCAGAAAGCCGTAACCAGCTACCGGAAGCCCCTCACGCCCCCTCCCCATCTCAACTCCTCCGTCTTGGCCAGAGGTAAACTCTCTCTTCACTTCTAACAGCACACATTTGTTTGACCATTTTAAAACTTATATAAATGGAATATAAATATTCCATTATATAAAATATTCCGGTATATAAAAATATTCCATTATATAAATATTCCAGTATATGAAAATATGTTAAAAAAATAAAACCATCAAGTTCCATCTGAATAAGAAGAAACATTTTCAAATGTGCCTATCCGCCAGTTTGTTTTGAGGGAGGGGAAGGGGAAGAAGCACAGAGAGATGACTACTTACCCCTCTGTGGGTTTGCCAGGGATGCTATTGTTGGGGCCTGTTAGTAAGTGTTGGTGATCGTGCCATAGAAGCCACCAAATTTTCTGAGTTGGTGGATGAATCATCACTCTGTCCTTTCCGTCTGACAAGACAGAATGCAGAAGCCCTATTTGGTTTTAGCACGTGGATAATAAAACCTGGCGGATTCCTGAGTTCTGAAGCACTGTCACTAACAAAATGGGCTATAAAAAGCTAATTCAATTTGAGGGATCCAATCAGAGCATTTTTTTAAAAAAAGTATACAGTCCATGTGGCTACTATAGACCTGAGAGGCCTTAGGCAGGATTTGGGGCCAATACCAGAACAAAATAGGGATCTGTTAGTACAAGTGGGTTAAGGATGGCTACTGGGGAGAAGCCAACAGTGTCTGCCATGATGTCATTGTCATGATTGCCATTTCATTATCACAGTGACAATAGACAGCCCAGCTCTCAGAGGCTGAAGTGGTAAAAATCTACAAAATGACTTCCTCTGTTTATTTTCCATGAGTGAGAAGAACACCCCCATCCAGTTCCAGGGGTGGGGGGTTGTAATTCATTATTTCGAGCTGCTATATAACAAAGTCCCACCAACTGGTGGCTTCAAACAACAGAAATCTCTTGTTTCGCCATTTTCAGGAGGGTAAAACTCCAAAATCAAGGTGCTCACAGGTCCATACTCCTTCTGAAATCTGCAGGGGAGAATCCTTCCTGTCCTGCTTCTCGCTTCTGGTGGTGGCTGTCAATCATTGACTCTCCTTGGTGCCTTGGCCTGCAGCTGTAGCCCTTCAATGCACCCCCTGACATTCTCCATCACGTGTGTATTTATCTTCCCCTCGTCTTGTAAAGACACCACTACATTGAATTAGGGGTCCACCTTATTCCGGTAAGGCCTTATCTTAATTTGACTAATTACAAATGTAATGACCCTATCTCCAATAAGGTCACATTCTGAGATTCTGGGGGTTAGGGCTTCAACAACGGGTTATCAAAGGCATTTCCTCTGCACTGACTTTGGCAGCCGCAGAGCTAGAACTGGAAACTGGCCTTGGATAACTATTTGTTACCAATCCCTGGACTGCGATGAAGCACCACTCCCAAATCTGCAAGAGGCATAATTAGGAGCAACGAGGAAGCAGTGTGCTAAAACGCAAAATGCTTGACTTTGGAGCTATCTTAGAGAGGGAGAGAATCAAATTTTGCCATTATCTGTAATGTAACTGTTTAGTTTCCCCTCCATAAAATCAGAAAAATAGCAATTGCAAGTGAGTGATGAAAGAGGCAACAGTACTAAGTTCCACATGTGGCCCATCATAGGCTTTCTCCACCGAGAGCTTTCTTCAAGGGATAAAACATGGGAGGCATATTTTATGCAGATATTGCTGATTTGAATAAATGGAACTTTGTTTCTTATCAGTTTTTTCCCCCAAGTTTGTCTTCATCCTATAATTTTGGGGATGCTTCATTTATTTGCCCCTACGCTTACTTTTTCTTTTTTGCCATAGTTTTTCAGCTACAAACTTGTCGCCAACATATGAATTAGAGTTTCTATTAGCTTGATATTACCTGGGTTTTTGCATGTTCTACATAATTAAAGCCAATCTGATAGGTAAGAAGTCTGGTTTCCAAAGTTGGAGTTAAGCAAGGACAAAGATCACTACAGAAAGTGTTAACACACGTTTGAGAAAAAGGCCAGGGCAAAACTCTTGATCTAAAGTGTGCATTGAATCTGTTATATCTTAGAAATCTAATTATAACAGCTGTGTATCACTGAGCAGTTACTATGTATCAGTTGTGATTCTAAAGATTGTAGGTATTTTCATTTATTTACTTTTCACATCTACCTTCTGAGTTAGGTGCTATTATTAGCCCTATTTTATAGGTAGGGAAAACTGAAGTACTGAGAGGTTCTAGAACATGCCCCAGGGCACATGGTAGAGTTGTAATTCTAACCAAGACAGTCTGACTTCAGGGCTCATGTGAACAACCACTATCATATTTTAGCATCTACACAGGAAAGCTCGTGGTAAGTTTGTTGGGATCTGGGCACAGGACAACCAAACACCTGGGTTTATGCCCTCTTCACCTGTCTACAGTGTGATTTCCCAAGGTTAGTTAACCTCTTCCAGACTGAAGTTGACACACCATCTCTGCTGAACCTCAGATGTCTGGCCAGCTGTGTGGTGACAGGTTACCCGCTAAATTGTCCTTGTGAGAAAGTGGGCTGGCTTTGCATGGCCTGGGAGGTAAATGAGCAGAGCCAGTTATCAGCCTCAGTAAGGTCAACCTCGGTGATTACAAATGAACTAGAGCTCAGCATCTGATGGAGTCGTCCAATGGTCCACAGTCAATGCCAATGAATGAGTGCACCAGCACACCCCACAGACATCTGTAAGTGTCTGCTGTGTTCCAGTTATTATGTCAGGTATGGGGGCTGTAAGGGCACATGAGAAATAGTTCCTGAAATCGAGGGCGTTTAGTTCAGTGGATGAGATGGCGAAAGCAGTAAGCAGAGAAAGCACAAGGCAATGACAGGCTCGGTAGACGTTTTGATAAAATACCACAGACTTCCAGAGACTGGAGACCATCTTTGCCCAAGGAAGGCAGGAAAACATAACGAGCTTTTCATCTGTGCCTAGGAGAGTGCAGGAGTGTCCACCAGGCAGGAGAACAGGCTTATCAGGCAGCAAAGGGAACAGTGTGTTTCTCACCCCACATCTCTGAACCTCATCTCCGAAACAGGGCAGGATGCTTATGAAAGAAATAGATTCCTGGTCCCCAGTCTGGACTTTTGAATCTATATTCTTGGCCTAGAACTACCATTTTAAAGAAAGTATGCTGTGAATTTCCAAACTCCTGTCATCCTGCATCAAAGCAAGGGCTCTGACAGTGGCTGCCCTGTACGGGTTTGGGGTGGGGGAGTAGGGTGTTTGGAATAGAGTGCAGAGAGAAAATGCCAAGAAGTGACACGTCAAAGGCAGGTTGAGGTCAGATTTTTTAAATTCCTCAATACAAATTTTGGATTTTGTCTCATTACAAGCAATGAGAACCCAATGAAGATGCTGAAGCAAGGGTGTGACATGATCAGCCCTCAACTTGTCATGGGTGAGAGAGAAGCCAGGAAGGACGATCAGTGTGCTCCACGGGCAGCCTGCTGAGAGGGTGGCCAACCAAAGCTGGAGCAGTGGAGGGTTTTCTTGTAAAGGCAAAAGAAACACATTGCAGAAAACAGAAAGGAGATGAAATTTCCCTATGGTTTACCCACACATTAGGTGTCTTACCCACAGCCAATGACTGATAGATATTTGCAGGATGAATAACTAACTATTTAGTCAGCCCTGTGCTAAATATTTTACATAAATTATCTTACTCAATTCTCAAAACAACATGCTGAGATTGCTATTGCATTTCTCAGATGAGAAAAGCTAAGTCTTAGAGAAGTTAAGCAACTTGCCCAAGGTCACAAAACTAATAAACAGCAGAGCTGAGCTACAAACAGGCAGTCTGAAGCCAGGGTCTCTCTGCTTAGTTAGTAGGCAGACTGCCCTGCCAGGAGCAAGGGTATTTTCTAGCAGTCTCTTTTTACATGAACGTATTTTTATATATTTATCATTATTATGTATAAATTTTTATTGTCTGTTATACCCAAGCATGCTGCCGTATCATAAAATGCTTTCATGATCATCCTCTGAAGGAGAGCAACTGCAAGTTTTACTCGCTACCTTCGTCATTGGTATTTTGGTCCTTTCTCCCGTTTCACTAGTATACATACTATAGTAACAAACATTTTCCTGCATGTAATATACTCCATGTGTACAGCTATTTCTATAGACTAGATTTATAGAAACAGAATTACCACAGGGCCGAAAGCCTAAGTGCCATGGTGAACCTTTGCTTCCGCTTGCCACACCATGTGCTGGAAATATTATACCAGTTGGCACAGCCACTGTGCATCATACAGCCACAAACAAAGTACGAGTATCACTCTCAGCCCGTTCTCACTTGCATTAAGCACTATTTCTTTATAAATCCCCCTTATTTAAAAGTTTAAAGTGATCCATTGTGTGCAGTTTTAATCAGCGTTATTTGACTACCAGGAGGATTGTATAATTTTCCATATCCTTATTGATTAATTACATCTCCTCTGGTGAATTACTGCTTGCGTATGTCACCTGTTTACCCTCTGGAGGGTTTTTTAAGTTATTTTCCTGGTAGATAATCCATATTTGGAGAAGCCCTTGTGGGGAGGGGCTGAATAAGGAAGAAAAACAGGATTTGAGGAAATCTTCATCATTGATTGCCACATGGCCAAAAACCCTCCCAAGATCAGAATCAACCTCATTACTATATCTGGGAACATGATAAAACACCCCCTCTTTCCTCAAACACAGATTGTGCTCCACACAGTAAATAATTTGTGCACAAAAAATTAAATAAAATGTTAACTTGCTTCAAGAAAGACAGCATTGATGAGCATGCACAGGATTCATAATGAAAGACTGAAAGTGTAGAATTGATACACTTATTCCAGTTTTAGGGAACAAAGTCTGATTAATCAGTGCTTCCCAAAAGTGATCTGCCTACTGCAGGTGTGCTGATTTGTGTGGTACCTAAACAAACACTGTTTAGTAGTTATTTGCTTTTTGAAGTATTTTAGACAGAGAGGAAGGGAGGGAGAAAGAGAGGAAGAGAAACATGATTGTGTGGTTGCCTCTCATTCACCCCACACCTGGCCCACAACCCAGGCATGTGCCCTGACTGGGAATCGAACTGGTGACCCTTTGGTTCACAGGCTGGCACTCAATCCACTGAGTCACACCAGCCAGAGCTCTCCTTATTTTTATATGTATTAGAAAACTATACCTGCTCATCAACATGTGCGATTTCACACATAAAATTGCAATGAATGGCACAAAAAATTTTTAAAAGGGCCTGAGTCAATTGAAAGAAGCAAATAATTGTAAAGGTGGTAGTACTTGGCTAGAACAAAAACCTTAGCTAAAACCAAGTTGGCATGCAAGTAACTGAAGTTTTGGAAATGCAGCTTTACAGTACCATGATCAGTGTACATATCTTTAGTGGCCATTATGTGCCAAATGCTGTGCTTAGCCAAGGAAACAGAGATAAAGGGACAGGCTTCTTCCTCTAAGAGTTCACAGTCAAGGCAAGAGAGGACATGTAAACTGGTAAGTGTGGGAAGTCTGTACTTAACAACGAGGCAGAACACACACCAAACAGCTACAAAAACCTTAGACAAGAGTGATGAATTAGATTTAAACCCAACAGCAGTGGCTACACATTGGCATATCACCGGTATCCTTCTGCTGAATTCCTTCCATGATGTTTTTGCCTGGCAAGATGAAACTAATTCCTCCCTTCCTTCTTTCCTTCCTTCTCACCTTCTGTGTTTTGCTTCTTATCCTTGTCCTCTCACACTACCCCTCGAATTTCATATTTGTTTTACTACCACCAGATTTTCTGCCCACCAAACAAGGGACCCAGGATACCCAGGTGTGTGCCATAGACCATTGAGGAGATAAGTCATGTGTATGCACCTGGTACAACAGCCCAAACTGGTAAATCAAGTCTGTTCTTCTCACCCTGATAATTTCCTTTTTAAAATTCATCTTGGAGGAAGTTTTGTAATATTTATTTTCCACCCTGGGCTTCTAGCTCACTCAGCTTTGAATAACAACTGGCCACTTTGAGGCATACGAGCCCTGCTGACTCTGGGGAGGGGGGCAGGGAAACATCTCTTGCTGATGGCCCCCTGGTTATAATCGATAACATGGCCTTGGAAAGGTTACAGTGAACCTTAGAGGATCAGTGAGATGGAGGCCTGTCCGGAAAAAGTCCAGCCATTGTTAATATAACAAGAATAGTTTGTGCAACATTGGTGTAACTTGGCAGCCAAGGGCAGCAGACTGGAACACAACTTCACTGTACAGTCATTGGAGGGGGGTAGACTCCGATGAGTGAGCACATTTTCTGTGTGTCCGTTGCATTCAAAATGACTGAGTGAGAAGAGCAATGAATCTGCATCAACTTTTGCGTTAAGCTTGAACATTCCCCTGTGGAAACTACTCAGACGATTCAGAAGGCTTTGGGGGGCAATGCAATGAGTGCACCACAAATAAAAGTGTGGCACAGATGCTTCAAAGATGGTTGAGAATTTGTTGAGAGTGATCCATCTTCTGGAAGGCTCATAATAAGGGAGACACCCGAGAATGTTGAACGTGTACGGGCTCTAGTTAACAAAGATGGGCAACTGACAGTGCGAGAACTAGAAGCTGCTCCGGGGTTTCCCAAAACCACTGTGTCCCAGAGTTTTTTAAAAAGATTTTATTAATTTATTTTTAGAGGCAGGGGGAAGGAGGGAGAGAAACATCAATGTGTGGTTGCCTCTCATGCCCTCCCAACTAGGGACCTGGCCTGCAACCCAGGCATGTGCCCTGACTGGGAATCGAACCGGCGACCCTTTGGTTCACGGGCTGGCACTCAGTCCACTGAGCCATGCCAACCAGGGCCTGTGTCTGAGATTTTGATGCAGGATGTTGACCTGAAACATGTCATGGCAAAATTTGTGCCACAACGTCTGATACCAGAGCAGAAGGAACACCATGCTGCCGTTCATTATGGAGCATGGAGCCCATACATGCTATAGTCATGTTACATGTACGCAAGGAAAATAACCCTAATTAGGGGAGTGTGTGATAAACGCATGGGAGATATACAGAAAAAACATCATTTCCGACATAGAAGATCTGAGGGAAAGAGGTTTGAGCATTCTCAGTCACACTGACTGAGTGAATCAACAAATGGGCCATGAAGGATTTTTGGAAATGATCTAAACAGACAGGAAATGAGGGCGTATGATTAGAAGGAGGTATACAGAGTGAGGAGGGGGGGAAATGAAGATGAGAAGAGTGGAGAGCACACATTGTATTTGGGAGACAAGAAGTACTTGGGGGAAGTGAGCAGGTGAGGTGATGGTGGAGGGTCTATTTAGGGAGCTAGTGGGTGCAAAACCTGGAAGGTAGACTAGAGGATCCATCTCAGGGGGAACGAGGAGCCAGTCTGTAAGAAGAGTGAGAGTGACATTATATTTGTTCTTTGGGACTCTGACTGTGGCAGCTGACCAGAACATGGGATGGAGGAGGAAGAGACTAGAGATAGGAAACCAGTTTGGCAGCTGTCGCCATGTTGCCACAGCCAGTTAAGAGCCAAGGAGGGATGGACAAGGGCCGTGGTGGCGAACCCGAGAGAGAGGCAATGGCTGCAAGGAGCGTTCTGGAAATCAAAGTGCCACAGCCCAGCAACCAGCTGGGTATAAAGAGCCAGAGAGCATCGGAAGATGGCCTTAGGGTGGGGGCTAGAGAGTAACGTGCCACTTATTGAGGCAGAACTGCTGGTTTATGGAGAATGTTTGAGAGTCTCCTCCATCCGTGCAAGAGTTTAGGCTAAACGGGGCTCCTTCTGACGAAACCATTGGTTAGGGGCTGTGCCTGGAGGAGCAAGAGTATAATGGTTAACAGCATACCGTATTTTTCGGACTATAAGACTTACCCCCACCCAAATTTGGGAGGAATAGTGGTTGGCAATGCTGCTGTTGAGTTCTGTTTACATTTACGTTGGTAGAATATTATGTTATTTATGTTATTAAATATTTTACCACATGTTTTGCTTCAAACTTTTTTCCTCCTATTTTCCTCCTCTAAAACCTAGGTGCGTCTTATGGTCTGAAAAACACGGTATATGGGTGCAGCTTTCTGGTGATGAGAAGAAACTCGTAGATGGTAGGAAAGGGGACTTGGAAAAGTGCTTAAAATGCTGCTAGGTTTTATACCTGTGACTTAAGAAATGAGTGTCTTCAACATGTTTACCTCTATGTTTGCCAACTCTGTGCCTGGAGCCCTGTGATTTGAGATTTCCTTCTTGGAGCTGTTTGCCAACACCAAAGTCAAAACTGACCACTTCTAATGCCCCCCTGTCTGAGGTCCCTAATCTCTGTTAGGTGTCATCCATTCAACAAATAGCCATTAAATGTCTACCATGGCCAGGCACTGTTCTAAACATTTTACTGATAAAATTACGGCAGCAAATAAAACAGACAAAATCCTTGCCCTCATGGACCATAGGTATAATAAATAAGCAAAAGATATATTAGACAGTGGTAAGTGCTACGGAGAAAAATAAAGCAAGGGAGGAGGCAAGGAACCGTTGGGTGGGGAAACTGGTGTTTTAAATACAGTGATTAGGACGGTCTCGCTGATGAAATAATATTTGAGTAAAGACTTGTAGGAGAAGGTGAGTCATGCGTATATCCAGGGAAGAGCATTCCAATTGGAGGGAACAGCAAGTGCCAAACCCTGAGTTGGATACATGCTTGGAGTGTTTGAACAGTAGTAAAGAGGCCAGTAGGTATGGATTAGAATGAGGGAGAGAGGTGTGCGGCAGAACACGTGGAGAGTAACAGAAAATTGTGTATCAATGGACGGCCCGCCTTGGTAATTTCTTCTTAGCTGGGATCTTCTGGAGACGATGCTTGAAACTTGTGATCCTAAGAATGGGAATTTTAGTCATTGGGAAAGAGATGTTCTTGGCCATCTTTTGCTTATGGGTGGAGCTTGCTCAACAAAGAACTAAGTGAATGTCTGTCCAGGTCCAGGCACAGAAAGAAAGAAAGAGGTTTTTGGTCAGAAAACACCAAAGCTCTTGTTTCATTTGGGAGAAGCAACACCAGTGATGGAGTTCCCCTCCTCCACCCCTCTTGTACTGTTCTGGCTGGCAGGAGGCCCGCGTTTTCCTAGCAGTCTCTGCAAAGTGGATACACATCAGTGTTACTCAAAATGGACAGATTCTAAATAAACAAATGTATAAATTACTCTGAAAAAAGTACCCATGCTCCTTAACTCTTTGCATCAGAAGTTGCATTTACAGTTCACTTTTTTTTTTAAAAAAACAAGATAGATACCGAACTGCAAGGTGGGGCTGGGAAAAAGACAACCACGCAGGCAAAAGTCCCTCCAATTCTATACTTAAATTCTATCTCCATGGCAGCACGACAGCGTCTGACCATGTGGAACCGTCACAAATTCTGAAGAACAGGTTTAGAGATACAATCCTTCACTCATCTAAAAGCCACATTTCCTTAATGAAGAGGTTTATTATATCTCCCCACAGCCACTGACCATCGAATTGGGGAGGGGGTGTTTTCCTTTATGTCTCTGAATTGGGCAACTCATTGCTTTTATTCTGGCTGGGAGCCTAAACCCTTGCAAGGGCAGAGACAAACACAGGAAGGGGGAGGGAAGAATGGGACAGAAGGCCTTGCCCATGGTGGAGTCATATGAACTTGTAGATCAAAAGAGCAGTCCTGGCTTTAAAAGACTGTGGCACTATTCATGAACCCGGTGACTGCCCCAGAAGGAACACAACTGCTTGTTGTCACCAAAGATAAAAAGCTGCAGCTGGCTCCCCCACCCCCTACACTCAATCCAACTTAGATGCCCCCTATTAGGAAGGTAGAGGCTTGGACTCTATTTGGTCTTGTTAATTGCTGACAAATGACAGACCCATAGAAAAGGACCAACAAAAGGAAGCTGATGAAGAGGGCCACTATAGCTTCCTTTCAGAAAATGTTCTTAGACCAGTCATGCTCATAATTTTATACATTTGCTCGGTGATGAGTTGTCCTTGCCCTTTACCTTGATGCAGATGAATTCAATCAGATAATGTTAGTCCTTGAACAGACTCCACAGTCTCTTACTTTTGCATTCCCAAATTCCATATATGAGGTCTGTCCAGAAGGTATCCTGCCATGTAGTATGAAAAATAGAGACATTTATTGAAGAAGATACAAGATATAAGAAACATTGTACATAGGGGATTGCACCTCAATCCCCTTCATAGTAGGCACCTTGGGACCTCACACAGTGCTCCCAATTGCCATCAGCTGCCCCCTTGTATTTTCCTGAATCTCATCAATGGTCTGAAACCTCTTCCCCTTTCAAAGGTGATTTTAGTTTGGGGTAAAGCCAGAAGTTGCAGGGCACCAAATCTGGCCTGTAGGGAGGCGGAGTTACATGGGTGATGTTTTGCCAAAACACTCTGCACTAGATGTTGTGTGTGAGCGGGCACAGTGTCATGATGAAGCTGCCAATCCCCTGTTGCCCTTCGCTGTGGCTTTTCAAATCAAATAATTTCCATGGAGGAATGTTCGAGCTTAACACAAAATTTGTTGCAGATTCATTGCTCTACTTGCTCAGTCATGTTGAATGCGATGGCCACAGAGTACACATGCTCACTCAATAGCATCCACCACCCCACTGACTAGCACAGTGAAGTCATCATCGTTTACAGATGCGCATTCCAGTCCACTCTCCTTGGCTGCCAGGTTACATGATGTGGCGCAAACCATTCTCGTTATAGTAACAATGGCTGGTCCTTTTCTGGACAGACCTCATATGTGAATAGATACTATGTGGGGGAAAAGAGGAGAGGTTCCTTAATCAAAAGAATGTTGGGAAATGCTCTATTTAAACAATGTTGAACAGATTTTCTTTACTGCAAGGCTCCCCAAAACTTTTAACATTCCTAAATGGCACCTAGGAAATATCACACCCATTTCCCACACTTGGATCACCCAGCATATTTTCACAAGCGCTCCAGAGAGATAATAAGACTTACCCATTGTTAGAACTAGAACCAGAAACCGAATGACCTGGCCTTCTAAGCTCTTTTCATTTGCCTGGAGAAATATAGAACACAAAAATCTGAAAACAGAGATATTCATGAACCACTATGGCAAAGGAAAAAGTAGTAAGTGTCAGATCCAAAATGTTGGGAGGTCAGACTTGAATGAGACTATCAGTGAAAGTTGTTGAACGCAGAGAGCAACGGTAAGACCAGAAGCCAGGGATCAGGGGCAAGTGGGGCTACAGAAGACGAGCATTGTTCATTACTCCACAGATGTTTACTAAATGTCTGTAAATGTGTTAAAGCCCCATTGCTGGCACTGGGAAAATGGAGGTGAACAAAGGCAGGCCTGTTAACGGCGGCTCCTGGGGCATGCTCACACGGAGCCATTCCTTACAAGCGCTTCCGTTGGACCTCCTGTCCACTTAGGAAGCCCTCCCCTTTATACTGGAAAAGGCTTAGTTTCTACAGGATGCAGGCGAGCACCTGCTTGTAGGTCCAATTTTTGAACTTCAACTTGACCCAATTACCAGGTGCAAGGGACAAACAAGTCTATGGCTTAAATGATCTTCTTAATGCTTTGATTATCACTATGGAGGCAGAACAAGAAGAGTTGGTTGGTCCTTCTGAGCTTGGCTAAAGTAGATCCAGTTGAGCAGGGAGCATGTGCTTCTGTGATGCTGACAGTAAGTGGCAGACAGCCCGAGGATGAGGAGGGCAGAATGGAGAAAGTCTTTGCTGCTTTTCCCTGTATTCCAACAAGTCTGCAAAGCAGGAAATGAATTAAGGTCATTGAGCTGAGAGCTTGTGAAATCCTTGGAAAAAAGAATCCTCCAAGGGGGCTAAGGTACTCCAAGTTCAAGTATGGTAGACCCATCTTGATCATCTCCAGGTTCAAGAGACCCTCCGATATAATGCTTACAGACCATAAATTTGGCTTGGTAGTCAGTAGCTCTTTTTTCCATAAAGGGACATTTCATTAAACCAGTTGAAATTTTTGTATAAGGGTTACAGTGAGGAAAAAAAGGATGGCCCTGCGGTTTGCATGGCATAAAAAGATAGGAATGGCCATATTTGAACATTTATTTCTTCCATCAATAGATGGTGAGCAGTGGAACGTGGCATAGGGGTATATTTTAGATTCTCCAAAGCTTCTTTGGTCACCAGGAACACAAAAAGAGCCAGCTACTCCAATGGTTGCAAACTAAACTGGTTATAGAGGCCAGGTAGATAATGTAAATGCAGTAAGTGACTTAAGTGTCAGACAATAGGGAGAGGTGGGGACTATGTCAAACTAGGGAGCAAATAATCTCTTAGAGGAAGGAGGGCAGTTGCCACTCAACTCTAGCTGATTGTTAGCTATGTGAGTGCAGTTACATCTGATTTTTCAAGGGAAGCTGGATATCGAGATCTTTTTGTGTGTGAAATTTTCTAATTTTTAATTGTTAGCAACCAGAGTCAAACATAAAACAGAACGAGATATACATCTTACTGCAAAAATGAACACATTTAGAGGCTGGAGGCAGCTATAAGCTACCCTCTGCTACTAACTCCACTGTGAATTCCTTGAGCACAGAAAATGCAACTTCTCCATCTCCACTGGGTAAAAGTCAAGTAGTTGGGATCTGGCTGGAACACAGACCACAAAGGCAATAGGCAGAGAGGCCCAGGACAAGCTGAGGGTGGTTCCTGGAGCAAAGTGGGAAAGCTGCCAGAGTCTCCTCTATGGAACAGGGACCTGGCTAGGCTGGCAGGCTGGGGATGGCCAAGGCAGGCAGTCAGAGCTTTCTGTGGTCAGGCTATCTGGTGTCGGAGGTGCATTTAAAGGGCTGTGTATGCACCTAACTGCTAAGACTTAAGAATGTGTCACACTGTGGTGGTCAAGTCCAAAGTCAAAGTAGTTTCTGCCTTCACATTCTGGAGTCTCTTTTCCCAGAACTACGCAGGTTCTTTCTTATGCTCTCTACTTGTAACTGTCCTTTTCTGAACCAAAGTCTCTTTTCCACTAGAATTCTTTATGTGAAAATTGTTGCAAAGTATAGACATTATAATATATTTCACTTACTATTTATTAATCTTTACTTTTTGTATAAAAGAACAAAATTAGATAAAGACAAATACAAAATTTGGTCAAACTATGATAAAACTCATAGAACTGTGTAACAGAAGGAGCGAACCTTAAAGTATAAATTTTAGTAAATAACAATGCATCAGTATTGACTCGCCAATTAGTTATAAGAAATCTACCATGCTAGTGAAAGATGTCAATAATGGGAACTATGATCAGGGTGGAAGGCAGTGTGTGGGGACTCTTTCTATACTATCAGCTCAGTTTTCTGTAAGCCTAACACTATTCTTAAAATAAAATCTAATAATTAAATAAAAGAAATGAAACTTGACCACGGTATCAAAAGAAAAAGCACAGGGAACCTTTTCTTTCAATGAATCATGATTCGTTTGGGAAATAATGTGTATATTATTTATTATATGTATTATAATACATACAATACATATGTATTATAATTTGATATAGTATTTGCTTTTTGACTTTTATTATCTATTTAGTAATAAGGCTGGTAGCAAATCATTCTCCTCACATTTTTCTGGAAAAACTCAGTTTGTTCAGTAGTTGGGCATTTGGCCTAATTTTCCTAAGCATTTTGTAGCCACATCACTGAGTAGTACTCCATTTGAATTACTAAGAAAGAGTAAGTGGGTTCAACACTCACTAAAGCTGTTTCGTGATATGCAAAAATCTTCATTTGCTAAAACCTGCCCTCCATCATGGCCCAACCAGTGGTGAGGATGAATTGGCACTTTTAAAGTAAGGCTGGAATAACAATATGCACACGGCAAAAATGATTTCTGCATTTTTAATTGTTTCTCATTTGGAGGCACTTTCTCCTTGCCCATTAGGCTAGGAAGTTCTCGTTAAACTGTGGTTTCAGGACACGGTGCTCATTAAGATCACTGCATGAGAAAGAAGGATTCACACTTTGAAAGGAAGCTGTGGCTCCTGTGAGTAACTTTATTTATAACTTCCGCCATCCAAATCCAGTATTAATGATAGATGATGGATCCTATCCCAACGTACCTCTCTTAACATTCTGTGATTTAGACAGTTTAATGTAACTCATCCGTGAGTAGCAGATCAAGATCTAAACCAGAGTGAAAACCACTGTGAGTGATGTGCTTTCTCAATTCTCTTAGCTTGAAATGAAAGTGAAAACTTTGAATTATTTATGACTTTTACATGTGGCTAGAGGAACACACAATTTTCAGTGCTGATAGGTTTTGCCTCTTTTTTTTTTTAAGGAAGAGTGTCATGTAAAATAGTGGAAACAATATACTTAAAACTAGAACCAGTGTTTTGAATTAGAATCTTTAGGGTTTTTAAAAATTATTTTTTACTTTTCTTGGACTCATGAACTATTTGAAACATTTTTAGCCTCCTTTCAAGAGAAGGGATTCATTTCAGGTATCTTGTATTTAATATAATACTGTTTGTACTACAACTTGACTAAATCATCAAACTATTGTAGTGACTATTCATCTATGAACACAGAAATATTTTTACAAGAACAACTTTCCTCAAAAACTGGAAAATCATCAGATGTGTTATTTATAGAGTTGATATGAGTGTACGATTAGAATCAATCGTCATCAATATTTTGATGAAGTTAGTCATCAGTTTCTAGAAAAAAGTCTTTGAACTGGTAGAATTTTCCATCTCTGAAGTTAATATTAGTGTTATCAGCCGACATGCTAACCATTTTATCTACGGGTGCACTTCACGCAGAGCAGAGAAAGTCTTTAACTGACCACTTGTCACACCTGGCCGGACATCAACTCCAAGAACTTTTACATTATCTGCAGGAATAATCAAAGTGGTTTCATTAAAATAACCTACTAATATAACGACGACTCTTTTATTTCTGTGGTTAGCTGAAGCTGTCATATAGCTGAGACATGACGGCTCTACTCGGTTCTTGTTGTTAAATCTTTTGAGGTACTGGAGCAAATTTTTTAACATTATACCTTTGGTGGTGCTGATGGAAATATTGAAGTTCAAACACCATGGAACGGAGATCAGAGATGCAGTCTGCAGATCTGAAGCCATGAGCATGTTCGGTGGCATTATATGGAATTGCTGCTTCCTTCCTGAGCATCTTTTTCTGAGCTCTTTCATCACTGAATCATGGAAGCCCCAGATGTGGCAGATAATCACCATTTCCTTAAACTGCAAGTGCAAAAAGGTAGCAGCTTTGACCTCAACATTTATCTCACTACCACATAAGACACAAAATTCTCTGTATGGATTGACACTTTATTTTATAAAAGAGTTCTTCTTTTGCAAACCTTATTCAATGTTTTCTTTCCTTCCTGACCCCCACCTTGGCAATCATTTTAATACTAAAATAAAACAGTTTAAATAGTTTAAAACACAACTCAAAAAGCTCTAAAACATAGAAAACAGCAGAAATAGCCACGGTAATTATCACCCCGTATCATGGGAATCTGCTTTGCCTGATAATCACTCGCACACTTACATAAGCACCTTTGAATCCACAGAACATGGACTGGTACCCATCTGAATGTTCACGGGGGCACCAGCTTCTCCCTCTCTGCTCCTCTTTCTCCCTCAGTATCCTAAAGCTGTCTTTCTTTCCTTTAGAGGAGGGGAGCCCCTTGCTTCCCTGCCCCCCATGCCTCACCCCAAGGTACCTATGGATCCAACAATAACCCCTGTGAGATATTTTACACAAACATTTATGTGTTTTGTAATAAATTATTAGCTTAAGATATTTCATCTTTTGTAGTTCTCAGTCTCATATTTCTTAATGTTTTAAAATAAGCATTACTGATTGATTCCTTTAATCACTGTCTTCTAAGATCTTGGAATTTTGGAAACATTCCAATTTTTATGCAAAAAATGGAACAACATATGTGAAATAAAAATTTCATGTAAACAATGACCTCCTTCCCAGCCTGTGTATCCAGGCTCAAGTGGTTGCTCCCTCCACCTCCCCCTCACCCCTATCATTTTATCCCATTATCTTGTATTCCGTCTCTTTATCGTACTTACATAAATGTACCTTACATTTCCATGTATTTTGTGTGTATATGTTTGTGGATCACAATTCTTCTTTCCTTAGAAGCAGGGGCTTCATTTTGCTCAGTGCTGTTCCTGGGTGCCTAGCACGGTTCTGGCACATGCAAAGCACAGACCGGTTGAAAGACAGACATACACTTCACAGGCTGGAGGCCAGCCCCCATCTCCGTAACGAGGACACCCACCAAGGACTCTCGAAGGTTTTTTAGGATTTGATTTTTGCTACCTCTGGGTGCCAACACTTTTTGTAAAGTGTTGCCTTCTGACTCCCATAGTAAAACAGAATGCTTTGCCAGGTATATTTTTACCTATTTAAAAATGATAGAAAGAAGCTCCATAGTAGTAATATAAGGTTACTGAGGTCATTTAGAAATGAAAGGCCAAGCAGAGACCTCATCATAAAAGATAAATGAATCTTTTTTTAAAGATTTTATTTATTTTGTTTATCTTTAGAGGGGAAGGAGAGAGGGAGAGAAACATCAATGTATGGTTGCCTTTCGTGCGTCCCCTGCTGGGAGTTGGCCTGCAGGGAACTGGCCTGCAACCCAGGCATGTGCCCTGACTGGGAATCGAACCGCGATCATCTGGTTCACAGGCCCGTGCTCAATCCACTGAGCTATACCAGCCAGGGCTGAATCTTTTTTAAAAAAATATATTTTTTATTTATCTTTAGAGGGGGAGGGAAGGAGAGAAATATCAGTGTATGGTTGCCTCTCATGAGTCCCCTGCTGGGAACTGGCCTGCAACCCAGGCATGTGCCCTGACTGGGAATCGAACCACGATCGTGTGGTTCGCAGGCCTGAGCTCAATTCACTGAGCTGCACCAGCCAGGGCAAATGAATCATTTTTTAGCACTCCTATTAGTATGTTTCATAAACAGAGCTGCATAAGGTAACATTTTTTAAAACTCAGAAATAATGAATAGTAATGGCTTGTGGGTTTTTTAAAAAAAGAAATTTGTTAAGCATTGAATTATGTTACAAAGGCCTGGTTTCTAATTCTACATACTGCTTCAAGAAGTATTTTATAGCATCTCTTAAGTCCTGGTCTATTGAGAATATCTGCCTCTGGAAATCTAAAGTATTAATATGTGTGTGTTAGTTTTATCTAGAGTCATAGATATTATCATTCATTGTCAGATAGGGAAGTAATACAGACTGTTGGATAATCAACCCACTCATTTTTACTGATAAAGATTCTGAGGGTCAGAGAGTAAGGAGATTCAATCCTTACTTTCTGATTCAGAGTCAGAGAGTAAGGATTGAACTCAAATACTGTGCTTTATCATCTTCATTTGCCCCTTAAGATTCACTGTCTCTCCTTTTCTACCTTGCTGTATGATCAAGTCCTCCTGCCTTCTGGCTTCCCCCTGGGTTCATTGGATGGGAAACAAGGGCAAGAGGTTGGTGGATGAGAGGAGGGCAAGATCGGGCTATGTATTCCCACAGTGGACTCCCTCCTGGGTGAGGGCAAACACCCGCCGGGCAAACCCTGCCCTATAGGCTGCCTGCTTTCAATTGTAGTAACCATTTCCTCCACTTGTTCCTACAGACCTAGGGATGATACAGCAGTTGTTTCTAGCCTCAGGATGCTTCATTAGACATTGCTGGCTCCCCTTAATCCTGACCCTGCTTTTGTTAAATAGTCCCTTTTGCTTTAATAGTCCATGAATACGTCATGGGTTTCTTCCGCGGGCTCCGGCCACACACATTTGAATCCAGGTCTGCTGACTCCTGTCCAGTGCCCTTTCCCTTAGACCCACAACTACGTAAGCTGCTTTGGAAATACATGTGACTCTATGTGCTCAGGTTATTTGGAAACATTTTTAAACACTTTGATGAAGTAGTAGAAACTGAATTTAAAAGTATGAGTAATGAGGACCACAGAAAGGGGAAAGGCTGACTCTGTGGAGGCTCTGCAGGAAATCTTGCAAAGGTGAAATTTGACTGGGGCCCGAAGTGGAACTGCGTCGAGAAGTAGGAGGGCGACGTGGTTCCTGTGTGGTTAAGAGAACGGGCTTGTAGCTTTCGGTCCTGCAACAGCTGAAGTTAACCCACTCCAGGTGCGATTTTCTGAGATACGTATTGTTCATCTAGCACGGCCCTTAGATGGAAGCTAAACCCTTTACCTGTGCTCAGCAAGCGAAGCAGCACATCTTTCCAGCACTGCGTGAAGAACTAGCTGGGCGGGACTTACTGAGAGGAGTCCAGGGGCTTCCAGCAAGGTACCCAATTGAGATACTTTCGAGGGTAAAGTGGACCAAGGCAGTGTTCACCTTATATCCTAATTCCACCAAAATGTCATTTTTACATGCTGGTGTTTCCTCTTTATTCGCTCCCATTTGCTCCTCTTTCCCCATGTGAGTGAATCCTTGAGAATAGAGAAGGAGGTTTCCTGAATAGAGCTCTTCCTTAGAAGTGAAAATAACTCTGTTCTAGTCTTGACTCTGTCACTAACTTTGTGTGACCTCATTCAAGTCTCTGAGACTCCGCTTCCTCGGAGTACAATAAAAACACTAGTTGGAATGATGAAGGAGGTCGCTTCGGTTTCTCAGATTCTATGATCCTCTTAAGAACTGGACTAAAGGAGAGCATCTTCCATCGTGAGCTCTCTGCCTGTTTGATGAAATAGTTCGCGCCCTCAAGGCCCCTTCAGTCTGGATCTTGGAGTCTGTGTCAGAGAGAAAGAAAGAAGGTCCTAGCGCCTTCAGCACTCCTGGATCTCACAGCTGGTGTTAGATCCAGAGACCACACTTTCCTGGAGCTCATCCTCCTGCCACTGTTTCTCTGGAGACGTGTCACATAGGAAACGGAAGGCAGAGGGTGAAATGTTCCACTATTTGATTACACTGTTGGGAAGGCCAAGAGAATCGTTCTGAGGTTGGCTGAGTTACCCAGATCATGTTTCCATTCTACTTGACTCCAACTGTCAACATGTGTGAAAAAAACATCAGTCCAATACTCCTTCTTTTGATCTGCCCAAGGTCAAATAACGATTCTGGCTAATGTCTTCCCTTGCTAACCAGTTGTTTTGATGCCATATGGACGCAGCCTATGGAAAACTCAATTTTAATGTTTGTTTTCTGCAAAGGCCACTTAAAGCAAGTGCCTTTAATCTCTTTTCTGCCTGGCAAACTTTGCCCCATAACTTGAAAGCATAGATCAAATAGCTCCTCTTTCCTCTGGGAAATGTATGTTGATGACACTCGGGTGGAATTAGTTCATGTCCTCCTTCTCCGCTATAGCTCTCAGGCACTATGCACCCATCTCTTTCCTGGTATTTATCACCTTGTACAGGAGTTACTTGTATCTGTGAAAGAGGAAGTCCTGCTGGAGGTCAGAGATAAGGTCCTTGTGCTGCTTAGAGTAGTAACTGAAAGGACAGAGGGAAGGAAAGAGAGAGGGAAGAAAACTTTCTGCTTGCCAAATACTTGCAATGTGCTCTCCTCACACACATTCTGAGTGGCACACTTCACAGAAAATGCATGAACATCTTTGACAGTGAAGAAGAAACAGTTGTGGCAGAGTATTGCTGAGTGGTTTGTTTTCGCTCGCTCCCCCAGACCTGACTTCCCTGTGGCTTGTCTCTGGGTGCCCAAAGTTGCTCATTAAAAGAGGCAGTAATTCTGGGGTCAAATTGCAATGATACTCATTTTGTTAGATATCTACCAAAGATGGCTTTCTGTTCCAAGAGGATCTTAGTCACAGTGTAAAAAAATTGCTGCATTCAGAATTGGGTTTTTTTGGCGGGGGCGGGGGGGGGGGTTGGATAAAGGAGTTGTCTGAAATCTAAGCCTAGGCCTAATCAACGAAGCTTACTTTGGGCAAGATAATCCTTTCCGAGAATTAGATGCCAAGGTATTCACCAGGGAGTGGGGCAGCCAGGAAAATTAGGATATTCTCTCCGCTGGAAGTCCATCAGCCCCAGTTAGCCTTGGGTTCAGTGTTCAAAAGCTATTGGCTCATGCAATCTACAAGTGTCTCCAAATCTCTGAAGGTTCTTGCTCTTCCCTTCTTGGTGGATAAGGCAGTTTCCACAGACTCTTGCCTGTAAGAAGGTGGGATATGCTGTCAACTCCTCATTTGTTGTGATTTTCTGATACTGAACGACCTCTTTGTTCAACTTTTCCAAGTGTGACTGAACTGGTTGGTGGTTTTGGCATTGATAACATGGGGGTCACTGCTGATAACATGGGGTGCATGTGCAGTGTCAGTCCACCTGTTTACGACAAAGTGTTCTGACAGAGTCTTGAAAACTCAGCACGAGATCTAGAACCAGAAGTCAGTTATCTCATCTAGATTTCCATACGGTGTAAGAATGAAGCCATGAGAGATGTTACTGCACTTTTGATGACTGATGGGAAAACGAGTTTAGTCATTTTTACCTAGCCTTGGAAAATATATAAACACCTGTATTTTCCAAGGCAGGGTTAAGTGACTAAATACAAAACACAATTCATTCAACCAAGAAATATTTACTAAGCATCTACTGTGTGCCAGACACTGTTTTATGTGCTTGAGGTACATCGATGAAGCAAACAAAAATCTCTTGCCTTCATGGCGCTTACATTTTCTTAGGAAAAAGACCAGCAGTAAACAATAGATACAGTAAATAATCATCTAATACGTTAGAAGATGAAAAGTGCTGTGGGAAAAAGGAAAAGTAAATCCTGGTAAGAGAAACTGGATATTGAAAGGGCAGGGAGTCTGAAGGTGGTAGTGAGTCCTCAGGATGAGTTCAGGAGATAATAATATCTAAGCAAAGATTTTTTTTAAAGATTTTATTTACTTATTTATCTTTAGAGGGGAAGGAGAGAGGGAGAGAAACATCAATGTATGGGTGCCTTTCGTGCATCCCCTGCTGGGAGTTGGCCTGCAGGGAACTGGCCTGCAACCCAGACATGTGCCCTGACTGGGAATCGATCCATGATCCTCTCATTCACAGGCCTGTGCTCAATCCACTGAGCTACGCCAGCCAAGGCCCCTAAGCAAAGATTTGAAAGTAGTTAGGGAGTTAGCCGAGCAGATATCTGGGAAAAGAGGGTTCCAGAAAGAAGAAACAACTAGGACAAAGATTGTAAGGTGGGAATGTGCCAGTCTTGTTTCAGGATTGGCAAGGAGGCCAGAATAGCTGGAGCAGAATGAACCAGGAAAGAAAAGTGGGAGACAGGCCGAGGAAGGTCATGAGGAATCTGGAAGGCTTTACACTTCGAGTGATAAGGGAGCCATTGCAGGGTTTTGCACAAATGTGACGCAACTCTGCATATGTTTTAAAACCATTACCTTGATCTCAGTGTTGTGAGTGGGCAATGTTACAGACAAACCTAGGCTGCTTGGTTCCACCTGATAATGGGACACTTCTCTAAGAACATTCACAAGATACCACCTTCAGAAAAAGCTTTTGGATTCGTCATCCAAAATGTCACTGTGGATGTGCTACCATGAGTTTGACTGAAACAGCCACTGTATCCACACTTGCAACAGACAAAACCATTTCTCCAGACTCTCTTGGAGTTGTTCTTGTTCATTCACTACACTGAAATAAAAAGTTACATTCTTATGCAAAAATCCTATGCTAGTTACAGAGTATGAGAGTCAAGGATGCAAAGGTGGACAAGCTATGGTCTCTGCCTTCACCTATAGTTCCCAAAGAAAAAACTGTAACCTTGATCTCAAGATGCTGTATCTCTCTGCTATATGTCAGGGCCTTTCTCCTCCTTCTCCTCCTTCTTCTCCTTTTTGTGTGAGATAATCACTGATTTTTTTAGTTATTGGGGACCCTTGTTTCAAGTAGAATTTAGTTCCAGTCACTGTAAGATGAGCATTTGAACTGTAAACTGTCATTTCTATAAAGTTGCCAGGCTCTCAACCCATCATTCTTCAGGGAAAGAATGTGGCTATAGATGAGAGGTGGTATCTGAATAGAAAATTTAAGGTTTGTAATTTATTATCTCTAGATCTAAAGAGCAAAGTTAAACCTAAGAGTGCTATGTAGTGCCCAGAACATTCAATAGACACTGCTTGGGTCTTGGAGAGCTAACAATTTTTGTGAGGTGGGTATAAGTCATCTTAATAAGAAAAAGAAACAGATAGTGTATCAGTTTGCCAGAACTGTCATAACAAAATACCATAGACTGGGTGATTTCAACAACAGAAGTTTATTTTCTTACAATTCTGGAGGGTAGAAGTTCAAGATCAAGGTTGGTGAGTTTGATTTCTGTGGTTGCCTTCTCCCTGTCCTCACATGGTCTTTTCTATATGTATGTGAATTCTGATGACTTTCTGCATATCCAGATTTCTTCTTCTCATAAGGACACCAGTAAGATTAGATAAGGGCCCACCCTAATGACCTCTTTTTAACTTAATCACCTCTATCACCAACTATAGTCATACTCTGATTGAGAGTGAGAACTTCAACCCACGAATTTCAATGGTGGGTAGTAGAGACACAGTTCAGCCTCTAACAGGTAGGACAGTCTCACTGTCTTAAGTCCAAGACTAATATCTTGGGACATGTAGGCATTTCCAAAAGGAAGCTTCTGTGTTTTGGAGCTGACTTTCTGTGCAAAAATATCAATATAAAATCTGCTGTAGGCAGGACCTAGGTCTGAGTTAGGTTTCCATGAGAAATAATATCATTGTGTACTCTTCCACTGAAGCCCCTGGGTCTAGCCTGTGGCTATAGAACTCACTTACATGGAGGACTGAGACAACGGTGGCCATAGTGTGGTTCCTCAATTAACTGGCTCAACAGACAAAACCAAGCAGGAAAACCAATTGAAGGATAAATGGGTCTCTGGCCAATATATGAGACATTCTGAAAGGGCGTCACCTAGTAAGCACTCAGTTCTTATCTCCTAATGATGACTCTGAGATGATCTCAAAAATAAGGCACAAAAAGAAGACATTTATGGTTAGGTGCCCTGTGATTGCTAGTGTATAGGAATTTTGCTTTAGCTTTTGAGCACGTTCTGACAGACAAAGGTTGTGAAAGAGGAATGGGTTTCCATTAAGATGGATGGACATATTTTCATGCATACTAAGCAAATGCTCTTGTTCTCTGACTTCTATTCATGTAGCAAGGGGCAAATATCTCTGAAGTCATAGAATCCCAGGTTTGGAGTTACTTCAGGAGTCATCACAGAAATTCAAAAGAAACAAAGGTACATGCTCTCTTATTAAACAGAGATGACGAATGAGTTACCTGGAGGTTGGAGGTTCAGAAAGCTTTTCAATGAGGTTTCATTGAGGTTCAGTGAGATCCACCAAGACATCTTATCTTGATGGGTCTACTGGAGTCCAGGGTTTGGTCTTCAGACCTTAAAATATCAAAATACCTAATTTGTCATCATATTGGAAAAAAAGACATTTTGTTTCAGAGAAAGGATTATCAATAACTGAATTAATGATACTTACGTATAAATCCAGGGGGAAATATAACTATCAAGAGGACTAGACACTCCTGCCTGCAGCAAAGCCCATTGGGTTTCTGCAACCTCCATGGGAAACTATGTTATAATCAGGAGGTTGCTTGGTGAGTCAGAGACCTAAACAAAAGGAGTTACTTATACAATTCAAGTGTTTAGATGCAGGCATGAAAGACAGATTTCATTTCAGGAGCAACTCTTATTGATTGTTAAGGGCTGTCTGGGGTGTTGAGAAGTATGAGGCCATATTTAGACTTGGTGGGAAAGTGACAGTTGATTAGCGATGTGTTCCCTGGGCACGGGAAGAAAAAGAAGTGGCATATGTTCTGTGTTTGAGCCATCCCTAGTGTAAAACCATCGGACAAAGATAGCCTTAGGAACTGACAGACACCCAGGCAAGTGCACACACACACACAACAGCACACACGATTAGGACTGGGGCCTCAGCCACCCTGGGCAGTACCTGGACCATCACCATCCCTTTCCAGTGCTTCCACATGTGGAGGGTCTTCCTTCTGGCCAGCCCAGGCTTCCCTCAGGCGTGTTCGGTCAGGTCAGAAGTAAGCGCTGCAGGTCTGAGAGCGAGCAGGGGTCTCCAAAATGCCACACGATTCTGCTCTGAGCCATTTTAGGCTGATTGATCTTTCTGCTCCCAGAGGGCAATCTTACTTACCAGACTTGGACACCTCTCTACAGCCCCTGTATAAGAAAAAAAATAATCTACTTTAGTGGTTTTCATATTTTAGGAAAACTTTTTCCAAACCCAATCTTACCTGGAACCCTGATGTATTAAGCAAATAAGAACAATGGGCAGGTTTCTCTGGAGTCTGGCAGACACTATTTTTCTGTATGTAGAAGCCAAGAAATGCATTTGTAGTGAGTCCTGGGGATGCATGGAGTATTATCTGAAAACTACTTACCTGGTTCAAGTCCTTCAGTCCAGACATGAGAAAAATCCAGGCATTGGAAAGTAGAACAGTTTACTCAGAACCACACAGCATAGAAGGGGCTATGCTGGGATGAGGAACCCCCATCTCCCAACTCCTTCCTGGTTTCTTTTCATGAGCCCCACACTAGCAAGTTTGGGAAAGATTCCCGGTTGACACCCCAGTGGCCCAGCCTAATTTAATCTGTGAGTCTTCAAGGGAAGGGACTGGCACCTGAAGGGACGTACTGAGGACCCCATAGAGAAATATGTCTGCTGTGTCCCTCCTCCATTTCACAAGTGAAACCTGACAGCATAGATTAGAAAAATAATAAAAGGCCATCTCATCTGGGTTCCTTATTTATTACACATTATCCAGGTATCTGGTTGCAAAACCTGCACTCCTACTCCTCTCTCATTGTTAACAGTGTTTGAAGAGAACACACTGACCTGCTTCATCAGATAACATCGGCATTTCAGAGAGTGCTCCCTGCCCAGGTGACTGCCACCCTCCCTCTCGGTGCCCCCTCTCTTCACTCCCCGAAAAAATTCAACAGGGGGAACACTTTAATTGGCAGCAAGCCACCCTTCCTTTACTTGCTATGACTGCTTTGATATTCAATAAAGGGAAAAAATTCAAGAAACTAAAATTCCACCCCTTTGAAAGAAAGGAGACTACCTAGGCTGAGGGTCAGACAGTGGAGCCTGGAGGAATGTGACCTACTTAATCAAGATGGGGGTACCTCAGTCTTCCTCTTGTGGTTCTGCTCTATGTCCCTCCCCAGACTATGGAGGACACCTAACTTGTGTGAGAAACCAGCTTGTCTTCATCTTTTATGAAAGAGAGAGAGAGAAAGAGGGAGAGAGAGAGAGAATGTGAGGGAAGAAAGGGGAGAGGTGAGAGAAGGTGAGAAGAAAAGGGAGGAGAAACTGAGGTGGTAAGAACAGAAAGTCAGATAGAGATGAGAGACAGAGAAAGGGTTGTGAAGAGCCAGGAAAGACGGACGGCAGGAGATAAGGAGAAAGACAAGGAAGAAGAGCAGGAGACGGAGCTTTGCTTTTCAAATAGATAACATAAACACCAAATCAAGCAGTCGCAGCTGGAGCTGCCCCATCGAGGCTCCTGGAGTGGAAAGACTGGACACCACGTGGAGAAATCTGGGTTCCAGTCTCACCTCCACCACTGAATCTCTATCACCTTGAGCAGGTCCCCATTCCTCTCTGAAGGGTACATGAGAGGCCCTGAGTGTCTCCCCACCTACCCCCACCGACTCCAACTCTCGCCCTGGGGCAGTCTTAACTCTGTGCTAAGGAGATGCCAGGAGAACAGAGTCCTTTGTGGCTGACTGGAGACCGACAACTTGAAAGGCCATGGGGGCAGAAGAATTGAAGCATTTTTGTTGTGGAGGAAAGCGTGGGCTGCAGGCAGGGAGCCAGAAACCGCTGACATCACCATAATACTTGGAACAGGCCTCTGAGAGGTGGGTGGGAGCCTCAGGGATTGGGCAGAGTTACCTGGTGAAGGGATGGAGGGCCTGAGTCTGGCCCAGGAGCAACAGGGATGCTTGGAAAAGTGACTCCTCACAGGATCAGAGGACAGGCATCCATGAATGTGAAGATAGGGGAAAATAGTGTGAAATTTGGGAAATCATTTATCTTCTCAGTTCCTTGGATCTTGAACAGAAGATGAGTAGGGAAGGTGAGCATGGTCATCTCTAGGCAAAAAAAAAAAAAAATCCATTCGCCCTTATTGCTGGCCCTTAAATTGGAAATAGTGGATGCAGTAAATGTTGATGTCCACCTTCTCTCTTTGGCTCCCCAAGCCTGTCCATCAGGGAATGGGACTGGAGGCCCCCTATGCAATAGGGTTACAGGGGTACCAGGAGTTTCTTCTTTGCTCCCATATGTGGCTTCCACTAAAATACCACAGTGCTGGCAATCTCCAATATTATTAAGCCCCCCCTTTTAGACGAAGCATTGCCTTCTTCCCAGACCTTTTGTAAAAAGAATATCTCATTCTTCTACAGGGACTTGCACATACTAACACCTTCAAGCAAACTCATCAACTCTGTGGTCTGTGCTCCACAGTTGAGAATGTTACGAGAGACTTGTTCGAGGCACTACAGATGGAGGTGCTGAAATAAATAGGAAGCAGACCATGAGCTCATTCCTTTGCCCTGAGGAAGCTGGTTTCTGTCTACGCTAACAGGACTCCGGAGATGTCTTACTCTTTAGGATAGGCTTTTCAAGATCCTCAAAAGTCACACCCCTCTTCTGCAACCTCTTCAGTGGTGGGAATCTCATTACCTCATGAGACAGCTCATTTCATTGTTGAATGACCTAAGTGGTTAGAAAGTGGTCAGCTCACACTGGGTTGAAATCTCTCTGCTTGACAAGTCCTCCCATTAGTGCTGGTTCAGAGAGCGTGTCTGCTTCCTCTTCCCCCGTGTCAGCCTTTCAAGTTGTTTCAGATGGCTATCATGGGCCTCCGAAGTTTTCTCTTCCCTAGGCTAAATATCTCAGTTTTTCAGCTCTGTCTCGTGTGACATGGCATTAGAACTTTTATCATACTGAGTAACCCCCAGGTTGTCAGTGACTGTCTCAGGACTAGTGCCCCAAATTAAAAAATCTGTGGTATGACTCGTACAAGTCTATAGAACAGATATTTGTTAAATTGAATTGATTATTTGATCCTATGATCTGGAAATTACCCTTTCATTTGTGTAACCAAAGAATTGTTTGTTTTTTTTTAAGATGCTGCTTCATCTTGTCTTGTATTAAGCTTGTAGTCAGCTAAGATCTTTAGATTGCTTTTGCATAAGCGACTGCCCATCCTGTATTCAACTGGTAGGAATTTGTAAAACTGATTACCACTGTTGTTAGGTAGGAATGTGTACACACTGTCTATTTGTGTGTGGTCCTGTGTGGGTACTGGACCAGAGAGATAAGGCCTTTAGAGAAATATAATTTGGAACTCATTCATTCAACACATATTGTTCGTTCTGGCTTTCTAGTGGACAATTTGTCAGCATCAAAATTTTATATGTTCTTAACATTTGTCTAACAGTCTACCCTTACTTTATAGATCAGGTCACTCATATAATGAACATAATGATGTATGCACAAGGATGTTAATTGCAGCATTAATTTTAATTATGAAAAAATAAAGCAAGCTAAATTTCCAAGGAGAATGGCTAAATATAGTATAGTAACTCCATAAATGGAATATCATGAAGCCATTAAAACTAATGAGTTATATCTATCTGTAATAATATAGGAAGATCTTCAAAATATGTTTTGTGAAAATATATGTGAAAAACTCAAGTCACACCAGAATAGATATACTGTAATCTCAGTTGTGTTTTAACAACTAAATTATCTTCAGAAAAGTACTTATAGATATTAAAATATGAATAAGGATTCTAAAATACATTTATTATTAATGGATGTTTCCTGGTAGAAGAGTTAGAAAGAGGAGGGTGGGAGTAGAGAATGTATTTTTTTCCTCTATAGATTTTGATGGTTGGATTTTTACAAGCAAGTATTCCTCTATTACTCATGGGATTTTAAAAAGTTTTTTTAGAAGACAAAGAAAATAAACCCCAAGCAAATACTGGGTAAGAGTAAGAATTCAAAAATGGAGAAGGCGCTGTTTCTTTCCCTCAATACAAAATAAAATCCATTAGGAAGGATAATGCAGCACACAGATAATGATGGCCCAGTGCCACGTGAGGTGCTGGGGAATCCAGGTGATGAGACACTCCCTGCACCTGCAGCAAGGAGAGATCGGGGGTGGACCCCAGTGGATGGCAGGGTTTTAACAGGGGATGGCATAAGGTGGGGGGAAATTGTAGCAAGATGGGAAAGCCTGCACCTCCTCTGGGTAAGACAATCAGTCTACTTTGTTGAAAGTGTAAGGTTTTTGTGAGGCACTGTCAGCAAAAACTCTAGAAGAGAAAGTTGGCCCTAGATCTCACGTAGCCTTTGATGTGTTCCCTTTGGGAGCCTTGGGAAATGCCCCTGGGAGGCACCAGAGGGAGATTCGTTCAACTGCAATGGGATCAGGGGGTTGAGGACAATGAGACTGAAGGCACAGAGACAACTTAGGAATTTATTGCTATACATTAATTTTTTTCCCCTAAGTCTTATTCAAAGTTAACAGTGTTTCCCCCACCCATGTCCCAAAATATGTTTAGCAGCTCAATAATCTTGGAAAACCCGCACATTTAATCTCTTCATGGAGATTTGTAATACTCTTAGCATGGCATAGGCTCTGAGAAGTCCTGCAGTAAAGATTTACTTAATTTTTATTAGCCCAGTATTTTTCAAACTTATATATTTAAACCTAGAACATTCAGTTTGCAGCCTGTATTTTTCACAATGGCATTCTGAACAACAGCAAGCTCTTTAGCAGTCTTCTACCGCAGAATGGTGGAAGTCTGAATGAGGGTGGCGGCTAAACGAGGGACAGGAGAGACGCACACGACTGTCCTGGAGGAGGAAGAGTTGGGAGGACTTGGCATGTCGTTTGGATATGGGATTGAGACAGCCATGTCAGACTATCTGAGATTTCCTTACCTCTGCCATAGTCCCTACAAAAGCCGTGAGCATCAGATCTGGCCGTCTGAGTGACTGATCACACACGAGGCCATTCCTGTTTCAGTGGGCTCAGCTTAAATTGGAGGCCTTGGGCGGGGGTCAGAAATCACAGTTTCCTTAGGTCCCCACACCTCGTGAAAATATCTCATCTACAATGAGAGGTAACACAGTCAGCGGAGTGAAAAGGCAACCCACAAAATGGAAAAAATTGCAAATAATAGATCTGATAAAATATTAATATCCAGGGTCTGGCAGAAGTAACATCTGCTTGAGTGTGGTTGGTAGGGTAATAACAGGGATGTAATGATTTATGGTCTTACTTTGAACATTTCATCTAAAATGTCATATAGTGTGCTTGAGTGTGATATTGTTACATTACAGAGTTACACACTTATGATTTTGTAACAAAAGAGTTTGTTATACAGAAGGGGTGTTACTTGTGCTGGACCCTGTACAAAGAACTCCCAGGACTCTAATACACACACACAGACACACACACAACAGAGATGAAACAAGGGGGTAAAGGACTTGAATAGACATTGTCAAAAAATGTACAAATGGCCAAGACATGAAAACATGGTCACCATCACTAACCATCAGGAAAATGCAAATCAAAATCACAAGGGGATAGCACCTCACACCCATTAGGATGGCTATAATATATAACAAAATAAAAATTAAGAATGTTGGTGAGTATGTGAGGGAATGGAATTCTGTGTACTGTTGATGGGAATGTAAATGGTACAATCACTATGAAAAATTGTAGGGTAGTTTTTCAAAGAATTAAACATAAAATTACTACGTTATCCAGCAATTTCTCTTTTGATATATACCCAGAAGAAGTAAAAGCAGGGACTCAAAAAGGTGTCTGTACATGAATGTTTAGAGCAGAGTTATTTCACGATAGCCAAGAGGTAGAAGCAACCCAAGTACAAATGGGTAAACAGAATATGGTAAATATACCATAGAATATTTTCCAGTCTTTAAAGGGAAGGAAATTCTGACACATGCTGCAATATGGATGAAACTTGAAGGCATTAGGCTAAGTGAAAAAGCCAGTCAAAAGGACAAACACTGTATGAGGTCCCTGGAGTGGTCAAATTCATAGAGACAGGAAGCAGAATGATCCTTGCTGGAGGCTGGGGAGGGAAGCAAAGCGCTATTGAGCAATAGGTACAGAGTCTCAGCTTTGCATGAAAAGAGTCTGGAGATGGATGATGGTCATGATTGTGCCACAATGTGAATATATGCCACTGAACTGCACCCTTAAAAAGGGTTAGTGGTAAATTGCATGTGCATTGTAACACAATTTTTAAAAAATGGTAGGATATAGAATTTTGGTTCTTGCAGTCAGAAAATGCTAAATCTCCTTCATGGGCTATTTTATCTTTTTTACAAGTTATCGCCATTGTACGAGTGGTCTGGAGTTTTGCAACCTACATACACAAACTATCAGCTATAGAAAATTCAAAAAATACAAATGCAACACATTACCCACTGTAGTAAATGCGAAAAATACAAAAGTATGAAAAGCAAATGACATCATCTAGCTCCTTCCATCTGGCAATAACTGACCAAGTTATTTGGAAGCAGCGTTTTGGTGGATTTCCTGTAGGCCTTTTCCGCTAGCACATCCCTCCCTGAACCCTCAGTGCCTACATCCTCTCTTTTCTCTTTCTCTCACTCACGGTACCACGGGCATGACAACCATTCATGATATAGCTATGTTTGGCAGGTCCTAACCCAATCTGTGGCCAAAGTCCTGGCTATATCAACCACCGAGTAAGGAACAACTAGAGACTGTTTCTCTCAGGGAGATGTTCGGACTGCTCATTGATCATCACAACTGTGCCCTGCCCAGGCTAATATGTAAACATAGTGAGATTTAGAAGGGATTTGTCATACCAGGAATTAATTAGACTACTGATTCCCAAGTCTAATTGCTTTCGTGCTCATTAAACTTTATTTTAATGAGTGGTTTGATGTCTATTTCCCACTAGAATATAATGTAGGAATTTTGTCTGCTTGTTCACTCTTGTAGCCCATTGCTAAGCAGTATCTGGGTCATATGAGGTGCTCAATAAATTATGGTTAAATGGGTAAACGAATTAATAGGCACTCATAATTACATTCAATTTTACACGAGGATAAAGGGGAAGCTGCTCAGAATATTATTTAAGATCACTGCTCCTGGACTCACATTTGATTTCAAGATTGTATAAAGTTGAGCTTCTGGATATTTTTTCTCATCAGTAAAATGGGGATAAATATATTATCTATCTCATAAAATTAGTGTAATCATTAACTGAGGTAAGCCATTATGAATCATTTAGAATGATTCTGGAACATAATAGTCACTCAATAAATATCATGTGTTAACTTTAGCTTTTTGTTTGGGATAGTTTTATGAACATTTCCTGTTTCATTACATTTTTCTGAAAAAAATTTGTGAGTATGTACGATTCCATATTGGAAAGTTACCATCATTTATGGACATTTATATTTAGGTGGCCCATATGTTAAGTAATCCTTGGATGAACATTCTCATAATTGGGTAGGAGCATAGGCTCTGATTCCAGACCTCCCGAGTTCACCTGCTGGACCCCATCTTACAAGCTGTGTGCTCTGGGGTGTTTAATGTCTCTCTGCCCCTTTCCTATTGGTAACTACGGAGAGTAATAGCAATTCACAGGACAGTTGGGAGGATTAAATCAACTAATACATATAGGCTGCTTATAACAATGTCTGGCAAAATTTAAATGTTTGATAAACAATTGCTATTATATTATTATTGTTGACCTTTAATTTTATTTGTTAATTCTTAGGCAACTAAAGACTTGTTGAATTTGTGAGGGGAAAACAGGTGTCTCTGACTCACAGACTGAGAGCGGAATGACAGGCAGGAAGGGTAGGAGGGAGGGAATGAGCAAAAAGGAAAAAGGACTCATGGACCTGGACGACAGTGTGATGATTGCGAGGGTGAGAGGGTGTATAAGGGGACTAGATGGTAATGGAAAAAACAGAATTAAAAAATTATGAAAAAGAGAAAATAGGTGTCTTTTTATATTTGCTCAATAGGATGATCATTTATTGTAGTCTAGACAGGAGCCCTTAACCTAAAATATGGTCTGGTTTTGGGAAAACCTGGGCATCATTAATTACAAGAACTGGTGTTAATTGTGACCCTTGAGTAGTTAACTGCATTCAGTTTGATATCTTGAAAATGCTTTTGCACCCTTGATTGTCTATAACTTGAAAAGAGTAGCTAGGTGTTAATTCCTAAATATGATCCTCTGCAACTCCGTACAATCTTTTATCTTACATAATTACCTTAGTATGTTCCTAAAGAGTGTTTAATATATGACTGTATGTTTAATAAGAATGGCATCCTAAATCTATCTTTGTGCCTTGGATATTAGTAACAATGCTAGTATATTTATATGATTTATAAATACATTAATGAATTTATTTGGTGTTACGGACTTACAAATATTTAACTAATGGGGATGCTTAATTTAAAAAATGATTGGTCTGTAGGTGAAAGCACGAGTCCTTTAGGATGGAGTGAGAGACCTGGCCAGCCTTGCCTCAACTCACTTTTTACTTGCACCTTCAAGTCCTCCATCCTTGTCCCTGTCCGCCAGGCACACAAACAACTGTAATTTCTTGGTCGTGCTGGGAATATGCTCTTCTCTGGATCCCACACTGACATACCCATGTTCTGGATTGTTCTTCCTTTTCTCCTTTACCCGATGAACTTCAAGTCACAAGTTAAGTAGCACTGCTTCTGGAAGTCTCTTTTGGGCTTTTCTCAGGGAAAACTGTACCTATACCACTTTATTGCAATTTACCTGTGCCATTTTCACAGCCGTTACTAGTTTCGCAGTAAGTTTTTGTCTGTCTGTCTTCTCCATTAGCCTGGGATCTGTACTCTCTATTTTCTTGGTTATAGTCTCCTTGCTCTTTTTCTCCCTTGAGCCTGGTAAGATACCTGACTCTTTTCAGGATCCCAGTAAATGTTTGCTATTTATTTTGTATCTTATGCTAAAGTTGGTTAGACTATCACTCCTAAGAGGGTTCAGATGTGAATAAGTCAGCTTGATATCCTCCCAAATGGCTTTTCACAAGGTCATTCTTTCCCCCAGCATTTATAGCAGGGTCAAAAATGCAAAGGACCAAAGTGAACAGGAAGGTAACACAAGTGAGTGAAAGCAGACTAAGCAGACAAAAGGTCGTCTATAGGACATGGTGAGGCCTGTGGCAGAATGGAAAGCAGTTAAACATATTTTGTTTAAGAGGGCAACTACCTCTGAACTCTAGTCTACTGTTGCTGTGTGGGAATGCTGGCCTTTTGCTGGTGGATTTGATAATACTTTAGGAGAAGCTTGAGATCTGAATTGTTATATGAATGTTTTTAATATTAACAACTAAGAAAAAAATTAAACACTGTGCAAGATAAGCCATGCACTTCTGGGGGATGCATAGGGGGCACTCAGCTCCCATGGCCAACCCTTAATAAACAAGGTCTCCCATGGAAACACCAGGTCGAATTTTAGTTTTTGCAGATTGAGTCTTTCCCAATTTTTGTTCCGTGTGACACTAGTTCAGAGACACAGTATTAAGTGAACTTTGAATAAAAGGTCCCACGGGTGAACAAATATGTGACCTGATGCATTCAGTACAGTTTGGCGACTTCCCTCCTCCTCCTGCTTCTTCTGCAGTCATTAAATCTAACAATCACGGGGAATGTGTCTGGGTGGACAGGGATCTCTTAAATCTCTTAGATGGGTGTTCCTTCATTCAGCCCAAGGTGAATGAATACCTCTCCCTATCTCTCTCTCCTTTTATCTGCACTAATACTCTAACCATTAGCCTGGTAGAGACGGACCTGGATTCATGTTTGGACACAGCCATTTTCTACCTGTGTGACAATCCGTAAGCCAATGACTTTTCCGAGCTTTGCTCTTTTTCGTCTGCAAAATGAGAGTAAGTCGCAACTCATGGACTTGTTAAGAAGATTAAGAGCACAGAGAGCAGCAAGTGAGAATTCAATAAATGTTAGTTCTTTTCTTTCCCTCAGGGTTAAATATGACAGCAACAATAACAGCAATAACAATAGCAGCTAACACCAACATACTGCTGAGGGCCAGACACTGTGCTAAAGTTACCGTTGCATGAGTTACCCCATTTAATCTTTACTACACACAACCCTAAGATGTAGATACCATAATTAACTTCCTTTTACAGATGAGGAAACAGAGGCACGGAGAGCAATTTACTAAGCATCAGCACAAAGATTCTGGCTCCATTTTGAAGGACTGGCTGTGGGTTACTGGGTTAGGTGCTGGAAAAACTGCAAGGTGCCTGGCAGAGGCCTTTGTCCCTAAGAGGCTTATGGTCTAGAGGGAGAAAAAAGAAAAGTAGATATGTGTGACCAACACAGAACCCTTGCCCCAGGAGCACATGGAAGGCACTCATCACACAGAAAGTGGTGGTTAAGGAAGGCAGCCACACTTGTCTGGAGTAGCATTGTAGGCCTCAGAAGTAAGCAAAAAAGAAGACACCAGTGAACAGCCTTATCTGTTTCTTATACACAGATAGAAGAATGTTGCCATTTGTTTCACATCAACTTGATGGTCTTCCTTGTGTTAGGAAGGCAATTTTAACTTTCTAGAGCCTTTCGTGTCTCTTTGTCATGAGAATTTCCTGTCAACTCCGTAAGGTAGAAAAGGAAGAAATTGTTCCTATTCTAAAACGATTGAACTAAGTTGTACACTGATGTGCTTGAGGGGACTCAGTGGTTCTTTGAGTCTTTAAGCCATATTGTGGCTGCGAGACTTGAGGTGGGGTAGGGGGCTGACCGTTCATTCAAAAGAACCGGAGCTTACAATAAAACATACCAAAATGAGTGAGCTGATTAGCTCACTGATTAGCTCAGGCTGATTAGCTTCAGCCTGCCATGAACTGGAGGCTCCATGGATCAGTGTGTTCCAGCCACATTACAAAAACCTTTCCTCTCGTTCGGATCATAGGCAGCAAGACCGATGTGATCCTCATGTCACAGGCGGGGAGATAGGTAATATGTGCTGGCGTCAGGATTCAGGTTCCCATGGCTCCAGAGTCCCTTGGCGGGAGACGCCCCTATGGTCCTGCGCGATGTGGCTTCAGGTGGTAACAGTTCTTCAGAGTGAGAAAAGAATTTCCTTTTAAATTATCTTTCCATCCACTTGGTTGCATCAAAGAAATGGTCTCCGTGCCAGATGTGTTTGCCAATCTTTCTTTATAACAAAGGGCCTCAAGTTCAAAGCCTTTAATAGGCAACAAGATCTAGTTTCAGTTTGAAATTTTGTTTTGTTTTCCATGAATAGATGTTTTCTTTTTCTTAACCATGCATAAGAATATTGAGAAAAATGAAATACCCTTGTACCCATCACATGGATTAACATTTGCCACATTTAAATTGGACTTTAATACAGATTCTGCTTTTAGATAGGTAGACTCTTTAGCTGGATTTTCTATTTTTTCAGTCTTATCATTTCTAACATCTAACCAGAAATTTAGTGTATTTAGAGATATTGCCAGTTTTGACTCATATGGACTATTTCTATCATTGTATTTTGAGTGTGCTGTTAATGATACATTTCCTTTTTTCTTTTTATCTCCACTACTGACTTCTTTTAGATTCACTACTTTCTGTATTATTTTCCTCCTTTACATTACATTTCCCCAGCAAAGGTGAAAGCTATGGATTGTATGTGTGTATATTCAGTTATACATGTGCACACACATACATGTGTCTGCACACCTATATATGTACATATGTAGAGCTGTGTACACAGAAGAGTTTTATTTCACATACATCAAGTGCACAAACCCTAAGCTTACAGCTCGGTTAATTGTTACCAAGTGAGCACACGGACACAACCACCACCAGGATCCAGAACACTATCGACACTCCAGGGGCCGCCGTCATGCCCCCTCTTGGTGATGGCTGCCAAGCCAAAAAGTCACCACTATTCTGATCTCAATCATCACAGATGAGCTTGGGCTGTTTTTTGAAATTTATGTAAATGCACTCGTGCGTGCACTCATACATGTCTTATTTCACCCAGTATTACATCTGCAAGATTTATCCACACTATCGCAAAGGGTTTTTGGTAGCTGGGTAGTTGGTTGTTCATTGTTTGCATGTACTAAAATTTATTTATTTGGTCTTCTTCTAATGGACATTTGGATAATTTCCAGTTTTTTCCAGTAATGTCAAGGTTCCTTTCTGACACAGGGATAGCTAATTGGTCTAGCACCACTGATTGAAGGCCACCATTTTCCCATTAGAGTCTAGTGATACCTTCGTCATAATTCAGATAGGCAGGTAGGTAGGTAGGTAGGCAGATAGATAGATAGATAGATAGATCCTATTGTATTTCATTGGTCTGTTTGCCTATCCTTCTATCAGTACCCCTGTTTTGTCTTTTCTTTAACATAATGCAGTGTTATATTGTCTTGATATCTGCAAGGTATGTCTTCCAACTACATTGTTCTTCAAAATTATCTTTCTCGAAATGCATTTTTAAATTGCTCTTTAAGTTATGTAACAGTAAATATTATGTTGAAAATAGAAAAATTTTGCTCTTTCTCTATAATGATTTATCTGGGTATAAAACCTTAAGTTGACTATTATTTTGTTTTCTAATAGCACTTTTAAGGTTTATTTCCATAGCAACTTCTGATTAAAGTAAGTTTAACTGTAACGTTAGTTAACTGTAGTAATTTTTACTCTGGTTGCTTTTAGGATGGTCTCATTATCCTTAATGTTTTACAGTTTCATTCCAGTGAGTATTTATCCTTGCACTTAGTCACTTGAACTTTCTTTAAAAAGTGAACTTTTAATTTTAGAAAAGTTTTTTATTTGCAGAGGTACTGAGGAGAGAGTACAGGGAGTTCCCATATACTCCGTACCCAGTTTCCCCTATTATGCATATCTTACATTATTATGGCTCATTTATTCCCAATTAATGAACCAACACTGATGTATTATTATTAACTAAAGTCCAGACTTTATTTAGATTTTCTCAAATATCACTTAATGTCCTTTGTGTGTGTGTGTCAGAACACCACTTTGTGTTTATTCATGTGTCTCCTTAGGTTCCTTCTGTTGTCTGACATTCCTCTTCTCATTTTTGATGACCTTGACCGTTTTGAAGATTTTGTACAGCAAAATCTTTAGCAGCATTTGGGGCAGCATTTTGTACAATGTACCTTAAAAGGAATTTGTCTGTTGTTTTCCTCACAGTGAGCCTGGAGTAATATGTTTTCTGTAAGATCAAACAGTTAAATTGCCACTGTCATCTCATCATATCAGGGGCACATACCAACAACATGATTTATCTTGTTGATATCAACCTTGATAATAGGTTAATACTGATATTAACCTATTATATCACTGTTGATATTGATCATCTAACGTAAGGTGGTATTTTTCAGGTTTCTCTGCTATGAAGTTACTCTTTTCCCCCTCCCTGTCCATACTGTCCTCTTTGGAAGGAATCAGTTATGTGCAACCCACACTTAAATAATGAGAAGTGATGCTCAACAATCTAAAGGGCAGAGGACCTACATAAATTATTTGGAATTTTCTACACGAGAGATTTGTCTATTCTCCACATCTGTTTATTTTATTCAGTAATTTATTTATATCAATATGGACTCGTGGGTATTTTTAGACGTTGGGTTAAACGTAATACTTTACTTCCGTTGTTTAAGCTAGTCTACCTTTGGGCCCTTGTAAGCTCTTCCAGCTGGCTCCTCTATCCCTTGGATACGCCTCCATCAACATATTCTTTTGTTGCTGTTGTTCTTATGTCCTGAAACTCCAAGTTATCCCAGGCCCATCTCCTGTATTCCCTGCTGCAGTCCCAGAAGCAGCCATTTCTCTAGGGAGCCCTAGTTCCTTTTGCTAGAGAATGGTATTAGAAGCCAAGATCTGGGGACCGGGGCTGCTCTGCCACACACTATTGATCTTAGGTTGTCTCGCTAAAACTTGCAAGCATTATGTCTTTGTACAATGCTTCTCCGTCATTCTTTCCACTCTTTTGTAGTGAAACTTATAAAATGTTGAAGAGTGTCAATCTATCCTTCATGTGAGCTTACTTTTGGCTTTCATATTATTTCCTCTTTTTCTACCTCATCTTCCTCTTTTTTTGTCTGTGCTATTTTCTGGTGAGTTCCTCAGTAATATGTTTCCATTAAATAATACTCTATCTATCTCTAGTCATGTTTTTTACTCCATTACGTTGTTTTATTCCACCTACTAGCATATGACCACGACTTTTAATCAGTTATATTTTCTTTCTTCCTATGGTTATTTCATGCACAAATCAGACCCACTAGTCAGCTGGCACCTTGATTAAAAATCCTAGTACCAAGGCTATGTCTATCTTCATGTATTTCTTTAAGCCATAAACTCAGATCGTGGATCAGCAATTGTTTTTTTCTAATGCACATTATATGAAATGGTAGGGAAGAGCTTCCCTCAGCTTTTGGTCTTAAGTAGTGAGCCAGCTCCTGTTCCCCACATTTAATCCTTTTTTACTCCCAGAAGCTGAACTTAAACAGCCACTTCACTGTGTTGGCTAGCAACCTCAGTATTTTTATTCTTATGATTTATTTGTTTAATTTTTATTTATTTATCTTTAGAGGGGAAGGGAAGGAGAGGAGAGAAATATCAATGTGTGCTTGCCTCTCGTGTGTCTCCTGTTGGGAACTGGCCTGCAGCCCAGGCATGTGCCCTGACTGGGAATCAAACCGCAATCCTTTGGTTCGTAGGCCCGCACTCAATCCACTGAGCTACACCAGCCAGGGCTGATTTATTTTTATTTATGCCAAATGCTCCAAGTTTCTGTTTTTCAGTAGTAATATAAAACTTTCTTTTAAAAATATAATTATTTATTAAAATAAATATATTTTAAAAGTAAATAATAGTACAGAATAAAATAAAAGAGACCTAGCACTGAGAGAGACCTAGCACTGAGTCACACTGACAGTCCTTCACTCTAACATTGTTGTCAGAACAGGGCCTAGAAGCCGGATATCTAATGGTTCAGGCCCTTATTCTGGCCTTTCCTGAAGAGTAATCAGTACGGATTTTTCTGTTCAGCAAATGATGGCCTGTCACTGTTTGGCAATAGGAGATAGGTTTGGGGCATCACGTGTCCAATATATTAAGGCAGTGAACATAAAAGCCACTGCTCTGTGAAGCATAAACATTGGAGACCTTCTCAGAGGCCTGCTTGCCAGGACCCCAGCAGCTCACACTGACTAGCCAAGAGCAGCTGCCCCGCATGGGGAGGAGGTCATAGTACTGATGTGTGGTGTTCGGATGGGGAATTCTGGATCCCCTTCCTGGTACAACGTTTCAGTCTGAGGTTTGGGGATAAATGACTTGACTGCTTCAGAGGTGACTCACTGAAATTTGGAAATTCTCAGCTGCAGCCTGCACTTTAAGAAAAATTATTATTATCATCTCTGACTAATAACTAGCAAACTCAAAATGAAAAATAGCTCAGTGGACATAAAGAGAAAGTTCTTTTTTTTTTAATCTTTGTATTGAACTGCAATGTATAGTTAAGGCAAAAGCATAGAAATGTGGATAATAAATCTTAAAATATTAACTCGGTAATTATGCCAATTAACATTTAATTTTATCTATGCCCATCACATTTTATCTATAATAGCATCACAAGTAACAGTTATTGCTGTAGACTTCTGAAAGTTAATTAAAATCACTGAGACAGAACCAACAAAAGTCCATTCTTCTTTTTTTTAATTCATTGAAGTTTAAGTAGTCAATTTTTCATTCTGAAAATTCACTCTAAATGGAAACTTTCAGAGCTAGAGACAGGTTTCTTTCTTCCTTCAACTGCCTCATCACGAGACTGTCGCTGTTACACTCCTGGCGCTCCCTGAGGCACAGTCTCCCTGTGAGGCAGTGGTCATGGTGGGGCTAAGTCCCTGTGTCCCCGAGCTCCCGAGTTCTAGTCTGCCAGCCTAATGCAGAGGGCTGCCGGCCATGAAATGGGCTTGCCTCAGGCTCTCTGCACTTCCCGCCTGCAGCTCAAATAAGTCCCCAGCTCTCATTCCGTCCAGAAGCCCCATGAAGGTGCAAGTAGAAGAGACCAGCTAAAATGCAAAGGTTGATCATGCATCACAGTTCATTTCTAACAGGGCCTGTGGATCCCAGGGGAGCTGTCTGCATGTTATGTACAGACCAAAGATAATCAGGTGAGACAGGGAGCAACTGTGGAGGGTCTAGGAACCAGGGCTTGACGCAGGTTTCTTTGGGGGACTGCCATATCCTGGGGTTGGCAGGGCCCTGTGCACAGGCTGATTTTTTAAAAATTAATTTTGAGAGACAGAGAGAGACTTGTTGTCCTACTTATTTATGCATTCATTGATTGCTTCTTACATGTGCCCTGACCGGGGATTGAACCCACAACCTTGGCAGATTTGGATGATGCTCTAACCAACTGAGTTACCAGGCCAAGGCACAAGGATGATTTTTTATTTCTATTTAGCTACTAACAAAACCAAGATGGCACAGTTGAAGGCCACCTTCTTCTCTTACAGAGCCACGTAAACACTTGTAATGCTCAGAGCATTCTGATGGGAAAAGAAAATCTAGCTGCTGCTAAATGCAACCTCCTTCGTTTTTGAGTAAACTGCATGGATGTGTATTTCTCCTTTCTTGATTATAGGGTTTCATAATCTTTGCCAAGAAAAGTAAAGATGATAAATATGTACAGAATTTATGTTATGGGTCTCTGAACTATGGTAGCTACAATCTTCAAGTCCCCAGGATCCATTAATTCTACCAATTGGTTGGTATAGCATATGTTTGGAATATGTTCTCTTTTCTTTTATTGAATACCAATCAACCAATCAATTTATTGTATCACCCACCAAGATGGAGGTGTAGGTGGAAACACTATGCCTCCTTGCACAACCAAAATTAAGGACAACAAAGGTTTAGAAACAAAAACACAACCAGAACAGAGAGAAAATTGAATTGTACAGAAGTCCAACAACCAGTCGACCAGACCAGTAAGAGGGGCAGAGTAGGTAGCCAGGGGAAAGGGGTCTGGGCCAAAAAGGCGGCGGCTGCCAGACCTGGGAGGGCAGGCAGCACAGGGCTGGCCATGGTCACACACTGGCTCGCAGATAAACCAGGCAACAATGGACAGTGAGACAGACCGCACAACCCAGGGCTCCAGCGCCGGGAAATAAAGCCTAAAAGCACCAATTGAAAAGGTGGCGGGAGAGACTCCCAGCCTCACAGGAGAGTTCGTTGGAGAGACCCACAGGGTCTTAGAATGTACACAAGCCCACACACCTGGGAACCAGCACCAGAAAGGCCCAATTTGCTTGTGGGAAGCAGCAGAGGGGACTGAAATCTGAGAGAGAGCAAAGCAAGTACCATTGTACCCTTTCTGACCCCGCCTCCAGATACAGCATCACAACCCAGCAACTGGGTTGACCCACCCTGGTGAACACCTAAGATTCTGCCCCTCACTATGTAACAGGTGTGACCAGATCAAAAAATTAAAAAATGGCTCAAAGGGAAGAACAGATCAAAGCCCCAGAGCCAATACATCTAAGCGACCAAGAGATAGCCAACTTATTTGAACAAATAATAAAGGAGAACTTCCCCAATCTGGAAATAGACTTCCAGGAAATCCAGGAAGCTCAGAGAGTCACAAAGAAGGTGGATCCAAAGAGGAACACACTAAGGCACATCATAATTACACTAACCAAGATTAAAATGAAGAATTCTAGAAGCAGCAAGAGATAAGGGGTCAGTCACCTACATAGGAGTTCTCATCAGACTGTCAGCTGATTTCTCAAAAGAAACCTTACAGACAAGAAGGGGCTGGAAAGAAATATTCCAAGTCATGAAAGGCAAGGACTTACATCCAAGATTGCTCTTTCCAGTGAAGCTTTCATTTAGAATGGAAGGGCAGATAAAGTGCTTCTCAGATAAGGTCAAGTTCAAGGAGTTCATCATCACCAAGCCCTTATTATATGAAATGTTAAAGGGACTTATCTAGGAAAAAGAAGATAAAAATATGAACAGTGAAAGCACAGCAAACTCACAGTTATTAACAACCCCACCTAAAACAAAAGCAAACTAAGCAAACAGCTAGCTCAGGAGCATAGCCACAGAAATAGAGGTCACATGAAGGGTCAGCAACAGGGGAGTGGGAGGAGGAGAAGGGGGGAGAAGGTACAGAGAATAAGTAGCATAGATGGTGAGGAGAAAATAGACAGGGGGAGGGTAAGAGTAGTGTGGGGAATGTAGAAGCTAAAAAACATATGACACATGGACATGGGGGGAATGTGGGTGGGAGGGGGTGTGGAGGGGAATGAAGTGGGGTACGGGGACAACTGTAATGGCATAATCAATAAAATACATTATAAAAATGATCACATCAATGTTGGTTGGTCGCCTCCCACAGCCATGCCACCACAGTAGGTGCAGGGTAGAGGTGCACTGAGCTACAAAGGACATGGCTCCATCTAAATCTGAAAAATGAGTAACCTACACGTGCTTTGCTTTATTTGATCCCCGTTAACACACTTGTCACTGTTCTCTCCCTTCTTGGGACCCACAGCAACCTTGCTGAATGTGTCTGATAATACCATGTCCTTCACGCATTCTATTCATTTGTGTACTTGCCTTACGTCCTTCCTGGACTACTGGTTCTTGGAGGCAGGGCCTCTGTCTAATTCATCTCCCATTCTCTGTAACCTCTGGCATGGTGCCTAACACCCACTAGGTCTCAAACATGCTCAGTGGGTTATTTTGTCAGCATTTCCTTCTGCCCCAATTCTAACAGATGACATTTGTATAACGGGCAGTTATAAGTTACGTCTGACATTTTTTAATCCATTGGAACACTGTACTTCCTTATTTGCACATTTGTTTTTTCTTTACATCATTTATTGATTTCTGTGTGTGTTTAAAATAACTGGGCCCCTATTAAGCTAACCTATTCTTGATCAACTTGTTCTTGATTTTCTAAAAATTATATAAAATGTAGTTTTATTTCTATAGCCCAAATTAAAATACATCATTGAAATTGAAGAAGCCTACTGGAGTGCCATTAGCGCATTCAAAGCCCAATGTTGGTAATAATGGTGTTTACTTACTGAAATTTAACAGTATTTATTCAAGAACAACATGCAGCCTTAACTGACTTAGACCAAAAAATACAAGTTGCTCTAGGTTTCTGTACTCTAATCAGGTAGAAAAAAACATTTATTTTATTAACTGTCTCCTTTCCACCGTATTCCACACCATTTTAAGCAGACCATCCATCTGAAAGAATTAATGGAATCTTGAGGTCTTATCTGGAGTTTGGAAAAGTAATAAATCACCTTTATTCATAAAAGTAAACTGAAGCCCCGATGGGTGTGGCTCAGTGGGTTGGGCATCATCTTGAAGGCCGAAAGGTCACCAGTTCGATTCCCAGTCAGGGCACATGCCTGAGTTGCAGGCCAGGTCCCTGGTCGGGGGCACGGGAGAGGCAGTTAATTGATGTTTCTCTGGCACGTCAATGTGTCGATGTTCCTCTTGTTCTCTCTCCCTTATTTCTCCTTCTAATAATAAAAAATACAATCATAAAAGAAAAAAGTGAAATGAGATTCTGGTAATGGCAGATTTAGTTGAGTCTACTGCCTAAGCATAACTCAAGCATACCCTACTTGAAAGAAAGCATTACCCTGCTTTCTTTATTTTAGAAATTTCTACAGGCTGTTGCCTAAATAATATTTTTTCAGGAGGAGGCAAAAGTAGGTTAACAGATGTGAGTATGCGAACGTTTATTCTTGTATTATTACTATTTATTTATTAATTATTGTATTATTTATGACTATTATTAAGCTACTTCGCTCCCCTGTATGTGGAAATTGATTTGCTCTATCAATCTGCAAGTGCCTTGGCATGAGCAAGGCAACAGGATTCAGTCAAAAAGATTTCATGGAGAACAGTTTCTACCAGAATTCTCTGATCTTCTCCTAGCAAAAAGCAGAGGCTGATTTTTCTTTTTTGAGGTGGGAGGCCCCTTCTATGGGCCTAATTTGTTTGCTTTATCATGACTTGAGATACTGCCTAACCTAGAAAAATCACAGTCCAGTTTAGGGTGATGGTGAGGCTGAAGCCTTGGACTTCCCATGGGTCTTTAGGGCCAGTTAATAACTGACTGTCAAAGCTGCATGGGGCCTCAGATGCTGCAGAAGCTAATACACTTATTTTACAAATAAGGCAACTGGATGGACCCAGGGAGGAAAAGGGACCACACTAAGATAGCAGATCCCACACCTGGCTGATCATTGTTCATTTGCTCCATTCATTCAACAAATGCTTACGGAGTATTTCTTCACGCATACATTGATAGCTAAGACAGTGAGGCTCCTTACACTTGCGGAGCTTCTCCTCATGAAGCACATCAACTTAAGGAAACCAAGCATAGTGATGGACAGGTTGACTAGGGAAGAACGGGGAGGACCAGGAAGGGAAGGGTTGTGCTGAAAGTTGAATAAGATGTCGGTTTGTGCTGCTGTATCCAAATACCATAAACTGGGGAGTTAATGAACAACATACATTTATTTCTCATGGTTCTGGAGGCTGAGAAGTCCGTGATCAAGGCACCATCAGATTCAATGTTTGGAGAGAACCTCCTTTCTGGTTTACAGATGGTTGTCTTTTCCTGTGTCCTCACATAACAGAAAGGACAAGGGAGCTCACTGGGATCTCTTTAATAAAGGCACTAATCCCACTCATTAGGGCTCCACCCTCATGACCTAACCATCTCTCAAGGGCCCCACCTCCTAATACCATCATATCGGGCATTTGATTTCAACATATAAGTTGGGGGGCAGGGAACATACACAGTTTGTCCACAGCAGGACTACACATGAGATGATCAAAGGCTTGGGGCAAGGACCATTCTGGACAAAGGGAGTGGTGAGCACACAGGCTGTGAGGTGAAAAGGAGCTTGAGCCGTTTAGGAGGTGGCTGAGCACAGTAGCACGGGGAAAGGGGAAAGAGCTGTGTTTGGAGGGGGGAGGACAAGACCAGGCCGTGTGAAGACTTACAGTCATGATAAGGAGCGAGACCTTCTAAAAAATTGTACTGGGCTGTCAGCTCATCATCAAATTTGATGGTTTAAAAGGGCATTTTCTTTGTTGTCGTTATTGTTTTAATATAGATTATTGGGACTAGGCTGCTGATGAGTCAGTTCTGAAGATGGATCAGCACGGTTACTGGCCAGTTCCTGGGTCTGCAACTCAGCTCCTTCCGTTTTATTAATGACCCTCTTGTGGTCCTCTGGGCAAAAACGAGTCAGGGCAGTGTTATCAATTAAACAAACAGGTTAAAATTGGCCAAGTTTTAGCCACAAGCAAAGAAGATTTCCCCTAAACATACTATTGTAATAATATCTTGGCAGACTGTGGCATAAGTTACCTAAGTTTTGAAAAAAAAAAAAAAAACCCATCAAGGCCTTCTGTTGATGAAGCTAATGAATCTGTCTCCTCCCCCTGGTCAGGCTAGTCACCCCAGTAAGGTGGACCCAACCACACTTAAGCCACCCCACACAGATGAGAATCTCTTCTGATTGCACCAGAGGCTGGTAACCTGGAAAGTGGTAATCTTAGTGAGTCAGTGCCAACCTCACAGAAATGGGACAGATGAGGACTACAGGGAATGGACCTGGGGCTGGTGGCCCAAAATTCACTTCAATGTCCTAGAAGGCTAGGAGCTGGCTGGCTGGCTGTTGTTGTTTAACTTTATGCTACCAGTCTCTACCCATTGGGGTAAAAGCTTGGGGATACAGAACAGGGTCAGCACACACCTGGGGAAGAAGACACATGACCTAAATGTTCACTGGCTACCAGCCATGAAAGTGTCTGAGGGATTTCATAAGCAGTCACATGCCTGGGCCACCTCAATCAGTAGCTGAGGTGCACATTACACAGACAGAGCTCTCCACATCAGCGCTGAGAGACCTGGCTAGGGATGCTTGCTTTGCTCCCTTACTAGCTGTGGAAACTGAGGTAAGTCGCTTGGTTTCTCCGTGCCTCGCTTGGCTTCTGTGGGCAGTGGGAAGGGTGAACATGGTCCTGCCAACATCCTGGGTTTATATTTCAAGTCCTGAAGGAAGTAATGTGTCCAAAAGGGACTTGGACGGGGTAGAGCGCTGCATGAAATGTCATATTAGGCTTTACCGGCACTGGGAAGTGTGCGAAATTAGGACGCTCATCAAAGAGCTGACATGGGTAAAAGGATCAAAAGGCAAAAATACTAAGGACAGGCTATAGAAACTGAGATTTTTCCACAGTAAACAAAGAAGGTTGAGGGCTATCTTCCAGCTTATGACTGGTTTTTACTCAGAATATCATGAATAACTTCTTTCATGTCTCCTGAGGAGGGGGGAACAAATTAAATGGGTAATTGAAAAGGGTGGTTTTTATCTCGGAAGAATGCCTTGCAAGAGTAGTGAATACCAGAATGTGTTACTAGAGCAAGTTTGGTATTCTTTCTCTGATTATCTTAGGAGAGATTTGTACCGGAGTGTGGGTAGATTAGAAGTGATTTTGGCTGAGGGCAAGAGAAGATACTACAAACTGAGTTTGCCATTTTTGGTTCTTGGAATTAAATTCACAAGAATTTTCAGGCTGTAAGCTATGTGAAGACAGGGAGTTTTGCTCACTAATGCATCCCAAGCACCTAGCACAGTACCTGGTGTATAGTAAGTTCTTCATGAATAAATTAACAGAACACTATGAGCTTGTACCAGCATTTGGAAGCAAAACAGGCTGGTCCTTACGTATTCACTTGCTCTCTGGTTCACCCACCCAAGCAGCCCCATCCCTACCATGTTGTGGGCTTGCTCCATAAATCACAGCAGTGGCTTCCAGACCCCAGGGAACTTGCATGAATAAAGGGAGTCAAACCCACTCCAATTCAACTGGTACCACCCAGCATTTACCACATATGCATGTGTGTGTGTGTGGGGGGGGGCTCGCATTTTCTATTTTGGGGGTAACATTCCATTTAAGTTGGCATTCTATGAGAGAGCTTTGTGCTGAAAAGCCTGAAACATAGGAAAGGCAGGGGGAAAAGTGTCCTATTAAGACACCTTCCATCCTGAAGATTCCTCAGTAACAGATGAAGACGAAAATGGTCATTTTGGTCATGTTTTTGGTGTCTCTTGTTTCATAAAATCAAAGCAGAGAAGAAAAGGTATAAATTACCCTGCTTTCTTTCTTTTAGAAATTTCTACAGGCTGTTGCCTAAATAATATTTTTTCAAAAGCAAACTGTCTAATTCTAAAAGGCTGGGAGTTGCCAGGTCTCGGGTGAGGCTCTGATTACGTGCTTACAAGGGCATTGATTAAAATTGTTCTGTGACCAGTGGTGATTGCATTGTAACCACCATATTTTCTCGGGCACAACAGCCCTTGAGCAGAAACATGCATTCTAGTTAATTATTAGGATTCAAGAAGGAGTGTGATCATGTGTCTAGGCCTGTTATTAGCATCGGGAGAAGCAGACCTGCCGGGGTCTTGTTGCAAAGCCTCTGGGGTCCACTTCCCCAACCTTAGTTCCAGGTAAACAGGAAGTCCACAGAGATATGGACTACCCTCCAGTGTGAAGAGAGAAAAGGAGGCCACTTTGAAGGGCTTGGGAATGATCAGCTGGCAAACAGTTTAGAAGTTCAGTTTCACTGTTGGTGCCTTGTCCCTGACCTGGAATTACAAACATGTCTTCCTGTCTCATCCCAGTCCACATTCGCTGCTATCACTGAAGGTCCAGAAGCTCAAACAATCGTTCTAAGAGATAACTAGATTTGCAGTGCGTGTGTGTCCTGCTTTTCAGAACATGTTCTTAATCCTTTGATTCACCTCAGTACTCTGGCCAAGGGCATTTGAGGCAGGCATGCCTAACCCCAATGTAAAAATGAAGAAACTGAAGCCCAGAGAGTTTAAGTGGCTTGTCTAGTTACACAGAGGAGGGTGGGGAGGGCAGGTACTGGGAGCACAAGCAATGAAGTTGGTCTGCTTGGGTTCATATCTTGGTACTTCCACTTAATTAGCTTTGTGGCTTGGGCTTTGGTGACTCAGTGTTCTCGTTTGCAAAGTGTAAAGAGTAATGTGCTTCATGGGGTGATTGGTAGACTAAGACATAAGGCAACATAGTCAACGGAGTGCTTAGTATCCTTAGTATCCTCAAATGTTCAATAAATTATCATTGGAAACGTGATCATAATGGAGGGACACCACTGAGCCTGACTTTAATCTAGTGATTTTTCCACGACACGGAGCCAGGCCTGACCTCTAACCAACCCCTTCCTGCTGCCCCGACCACCGTTCTCACTCCAAATAGTGAAAACTTACTCTCTTTAGAAACACCGTGGCCTTTTGGGATGCCACTTAAAATTCTGGGCAGATGTGGTGTCTCTACAACCATGTGGCATATAGTTAAAAGTTATCATCAGATATGGGAAAAGAGCAGCCTGGCTCCAAAGGCTGCCACCGAAGACTAGAGCGATGTGAGTATGGGAAGCTCAGCTGATTCCTTCCAGCATCAACCATCAACCCAAGAGGCAGAGGCAGAACTGAAAGGCGGGTCTTGGGCTCCTTGGCCTGAGTTCTTTCCATTCCCTTCCTCCCCAGCTGCTTACAGGTTCCTGCACCTGTGACCAGTAGTATGTGGTTGAACGGGGTCGGGGGAGTCAGGAAGGAGGGACTTTTGAATACATGTCTCCACAGCGGTCATCACTGCTGGCTGCCACTACCTCAGTGGCATTTGCTACACTGGCAACAGAGGGTGACAGCTCAGAATTTCATAATTTAAATCACCAAAAAAGGTATATCTGAGGACAAATCCTTCAGAGGGGGTTTCCTGGGGTCCTTGCCCTACCTCGGACCTCCAACATCTCCTGGAGAAATCATTAGAGTTGATAAGTCATGGGCTGCATGGAACTAGTTGGTTAGGAGTCCTCTGACAAGATAGCTCGGCAATTTTCACCCCTTTTCATCTCATGGCACACATAAACTAATTACTAAAATTCTGCAGCACACCAAAAAATGTATTTTCTGCCGATCTGACAAAGTAGGTACAATGTTGGCTCAGTCACACAGGATGGCCATTGTTGTGCGGGCTGTTGTCATTTTTTTAAATGAGACAATCCAGGGGAAAAGAGGTCAGTGCCCCTGACTAATAGTCAGGTATTGCATGTTTCACTCTTGCGGCACACCAGTGTGCCTGCTGTGGCATACTGGTTGAAAATCACTGAGATAGCATATAAAATCTCAGAGGGGCCAGGCCTCATTTCTTCTCACTGGTGGGAAGACATATATTGGGTTCTTATCCAGAACTCTGCTTGTTAGAATGCAGACAGGGACCATACTTCAAGGTCCCTGCCTTGGAGGAATTTATAATGGAGTCGGAAAAGCAACAGACTACATGAGATAACAGCCTAAGGCAAGTCCCCTAAGTAGGTTACACTTAGGCTATGAATGTTTCTCTTTTTTTGGGGGGGGATGTCACTTACGGAGCACTATCTCCAGATTTTGCAGGCCACTCACTAACCCACTCCTAAATTTTCAATTTCTATTCTACATTTTCAAACCTCCTTAGAAAACAAAAGTATTATTAGTATGCATTTTGATCTCTCTGGGAAAAAATAGATGTTCTGTCAATTAGATTATTATTATTGTGGAACGTGTCTTTCGAAGCTTCAATATTTTCCACAAGGGTATAGCTTGTTATAAATTACATGCACATAACCACTGCTTTCTGGACTGCCTTTTCTCCTTACAACTGAAACTCAAACCTCCTCAGTAATTCTATCATTGTTATTCTTGAAAGCTGAAACTCAGATTTCAGGAATAAGAATCATGAATGTATATCAATATTTGAAACACAGCTGCTCTTGCTTTTATCTGCTATAGGTTGCTCTGCATACATCATGTACTTGAACGATGTGGGCTTTGGCAATTAAGAGACTAACATTTGCATTCTGGCCCTGCAAATTCCAGTATAAATCCAGGGAAGCTCTGTTTCTTCTCTGAGCCTCACTTCTCTCATCTGTAAAATAGGAATAAACAGCCTTACTTTTCAAGGTGGTTGTAAGGAATAAAACAATAAACCTAGAAAAACATAGTACCATGTCTGTCTTCAAAGTGGTATTCAATAGTAGTAACAATTTAATAGCTAACAATCAGTGAATACTTATCATGTACCAAACAATGTTCAAAATGTTTTACATGTATCTCCATGTGTAATCCTCAATACACCTGAGATATGTACAATGATTTTTTCCACCCTACAGATGAGGAAACTGAGGAACAGAGAATTTACATAACTTGTTTAAAACCACAGAGGCAGGTAAAAGTTTGAGTCAGGATTTGAACCCAGGCCATATGGGCCTCCGGAGCTCACAATCTTAAACACAATAAATGGTGACTATTCTTATCAAGATTATTCAGTTAAAATATGAAATGTTTGTGTGTGTTTTCTTTTTTGTTACATGCTGCAAAACAAGTACTCTGGCAACTGGAGTCAGTACTCTCCCCATCCTTTTCTGCAGACTGGAGCAAAGCTTCTATGGGAAACCTGACAGTATTCAGAAAAGGAAAAATTATTTTCTATAATCTGTACACAGGCCAGTGATATGTGCACTTAAAAAAATCCAGGAATTTCCTACTTATAGGTAACTTCATTTTTCACAAATTAAATGTGTAAGTTGAAAGATTGAAAAGGTAAAGGCATTAAAATGTGTCATTGGAATGGACATCTTGCTTCAAGCCTTTGTGATCAGACTGACACATTATCTCTTATAAACCTGGGCGCCAGGGTGATATTTTCCTTGTCTTAAACAATTGTGATAAATAACACATTGATTTACCTTTGATTTTTTGTCAACAATCATAAAATAATCTGTAGATTTGACCTGTTTCTACTAGAAAGCTGTATTTCTCTATTCATTTAAAATGTTTTTAAAATTATTTTTTATTGATCCGAGAGAGAGAGAGAGAGAAACTTTGACTTATGTTTTGCTTATTTATGCATTCATTGGTTGATCCTTGTATGTGTCCTGACCAGGGATCAAACCTAAAACATTGGCATATAAGGACAATGCTCTAGCCAACTGAGTTACCTGGCCAGGCCTATGCTGTTCATTTTAAAAGGGACAAAATTTACATTGTCATCTCCTTAATGAAATAAAATTTCATTATTTCATTAAGACTGCCACTGAAAAACAATGCTGATGTCAATAATCATTTCTGTATATATTCTCTCTTCCTGCTGAAATCCTGTGGACATATTCTCATTCATTTGAAGAAGCCAAATGCTAAAAATAAATATCAAATGTAAAAAGTATAATGGCATTGTCATCAGCAGAAAAGATAATGGCAGGAAAAACAAGAGAGTTGTAGAAGTTAAAATATTTTGCGGGATGGGTGCTTCCAAGGAGGCTGTCTGTAGCTGTCTGGCTACCCTCAGCCCTAGTGAACTAGGCTTGGAAGGTGGCCTGGCAGTTTCCACCCACACTGCACTTTCGTTACTCCATGGACGCACTCAGCTTCCTCCCACCTCAGGGTCTTTCCATACTTACTCTGTGTCCCTCAGAATGCCCGGTCCACTAGCCTTCCCCCAATTCTTGCACATGCTTCAGATCTCTGTCCACTTAGGGAAGCCTTTCCCAACTTTCCTGGACTTGGCTGGGTCCTTTGTCCTCTTCCTTCATTGGGGTCATCCAGTGTCATTACTTGCAACTGTACATTCGTATGATTGAGTACAAGCTCTGTGGGGGCAGGGACCAGGCCTGGTTTTAGGCACCATCGCTTGTCCAGGGTTTGGCACAGCACTCGGCACATACTAGATGTGTCAAGAAATACTTGTTGACTGAGTGATAGTTCACCCGAAAGGGAACCTGAATAGCCTCTGCTTAGATCAGTGTTGTTGCTGCAACAAAATAAGATCACAGGGTCTTATTTCTTCCCGGCCAGATTATTTATGCCAATAAAACATGACTTCGGTTTCGTATTTGGCTGATGTGAAGCAATGCTTCTCTCACACATAACCTGGGTTTGGTTTATAGCCTCCGGGATTTCCAGATTCATAGGGAGTTGCTAAATGTAGGGAGTCATTGATCAGTTTTCTCAGCACAAGGGCACCTTTAAGAAAGAGTTTGCTGGACGGCAGATTTGGCAATTAGCCTGATTTTTACTGAGACGTGTATGTCCTACACCATTCAAGTTCATATCCACACCCTGTGTGTGTGTCCACAGTTAAGGGCAATTCTTCGTTTCCCACTCCAGAAGTAGCAGTATTAGAACAGAAGTGGGTGAAAATGACAAGTGGATGTGCAAAATGTTTCTTAATAAGTCAAAATGCAAATGTTATCAAATTATTTATAACACATCTCATCACTCATTATAATTCTCAGTCCCTGTGGTAGGGGCAAAAAACAAGTTGAAACTACTCACAGAGGGGGCTCTGAGGGCCAGCCAGGACCTTCAGGCTGCTTCCTCTGCTCCTCACCCCTACCTAATCCCCCACCCCTAGGGGCACATCTTAAAGGACTCCTATGCTTCCTTCTTTTTTCACTTTCTGAATCTGGAATTAGGACAAAGCAAATCAGAATGTGACTTCAAGTTACCACTCTTTTAATAACTTTGATAAACAGTGAAGCATCCCATATACCTGGGCATTTTGACAACTCAGTTTTAAAGAAGAGCATTTATTTGTTCATTTTTTATCAAAATAAGTTCAAGGACCTAACACTGGAGACCATGGTACATTACATTTCTTTATTCAGCTGCCACATTCCTCCTTCCTGCCTCAATCCCCTTCCCAGCACAGTATCTTACTCTGTAAACAACTTTGGAACTTTCCTGTCTCTACCTATTTCTTTTCTCACTTCTTCCCTCTAGGAAGGATATTGTGAGGTTGGCTTCTCTTATTACAGGGTTGATTAGTAGGCTAGCTCTGTGCCAACCCAGTCACTCCACCCATAACATACGTCTGGAAAGCCCACGAATTCTAATTCTCCCTTCTCCTGTGTGTGTGTGTGTGTGTGTGTGTCCATGTTAGTCCCTTGTCCCCTGGCCTTTGAAAGCCCTGACCTTAGCTTTCCTCTCCTCAGAAATGCCAGAGACAAGAGATGAAGTTGGAGAAGGCAACCTGTTTCTTCCCTAGTGGGCTGAGCCAGGCTTCCAGTCCTCAAAGAATTGTTGCACTTCCAGAACTGGGTTTTCCTGAGTGAAAGATGTAGCGACCAGAGAAGTGTACTTGGACTCAGAAGACTTGGTTGCAAGTTTGGACACCACCACTTACCAGCTGCGTGACTTTAGGCAAGTCACTTTAGCTTTCTGAATTTATTACCTATCCACAGGGTGGCTGGCTTTACATGAGTGTGCCTAGACTTTGTTCCATTACATTCATTAAAAAAAAAAAAAGGAAAAGAAAAAGGAAGGAAGGTAGCAGTATCTACTGACCCGTTTCCAGAGGAGATTCAGGGAAGGCCTCCCAGAACTGGGCCCAGGCACCCTCCCGGGAGCCCGCACAGCCTCTCTGCAGCTCTTGGTTGGCTCTGCCCCCAACCCTCTCCTGACACGAGGTGGCTTGACGTGGTGAAGCTCTTAAGGGAGGTTTCGGTTGTTGGAAAACTCCGTCCGAATAATTCCAGAGGATCAGTCACTCCCCTTTAACTTGCTTTTCAGACTAACCAGGGAAGCCTTCCCTTCCTTGCTGGCACTTCCTCCCCCATTTGACCCCCGACTCAACCTCCTCTTTCCGGAAGGGTGGAAGCCGAAAACCACGCAGCTCCCCCTGGCCAGGGCCGCCCCCAGCCTGCATCCTGCCCTGGGCGCTTTGCTCACCCAGGCACTCGGGACGTCCAGGAGCTCCCCCTCTGGGCGGCGCTTGGTGGCTGCCGGCTGTGTTGGCAGCAGCGCCAGCCGCGGGGCGGCCCTGGCTACTCGCCCGCCCGCCCGCCCACGTGCATGAAGAGGAGCGAAGCTCTAGCTGTCGCGGCGCCCGCGCTCGCCGCCGGTGGATGCCTCACCTCGGAGGCTGGCGGGGGCCGTAACCCAAACCCGGCTGCCACGACCTACATTTGCATAACTCGATTACCCCCCCACCCCCTTTTTCGGACTCAGGGGCTGGAGATGCGAGTCGGGCTCCCCTCCGAGGCGTCGTCTTGCAGGTGGTCAGCGCGGGGTCCGCGGGACCGGCCAGATCGCAGGCGGAACGGGCTGGCGCACGTGGTAAGAGCGCAGTTTTCTTTCCTTATTTTCTTTTTAAGAAACGGAACTTTGCATATTTTTGCCGAGGGTAGAGTACCTACAAGGGTGCTAACCTTGCTACGATTTCCTTTTATTTTTATCTCCAATTGGAAAAGCGCGCAGCACGAGCCAGAAACTTTCCCAAAATTTTTCTGGGCGTTTGAAGTCAGGAATATGGCTGGCCGCCGAAGATTTCGAGGCGGACAAGGGGAGAATCAGTGCCGAGGTGGAGGAGCAGAGGCCGCTCCTAGCCGTCCTGGAGTTCTGACCTCCGAGCGCGGGGCCGGGCGGGAACGGGCTAGCTGCCGCTGCGGCCGGGGCAGGTGAGCGGAGGGAGTGCCGCCTGCAGCGCTGTGCTTCCTCCACGGCGTGGCGCCGTGGCCCCCGCGAGGACGGTGTGGTCCCGAACGAGGGGTAGAAAAGGGACTGGCTGAGCCCTGGAGGCTGCGCCCGCGCTTCACCCCAGGTTTTGGCGGCTTTGGGGAGAGAAAGGGCCAGGCTGGCGGCGACGCGCGCCAAGCTTGAGCACTTGTGACAAGTCTTCCACTGGCCCCAGGCCACGCCCGGAGCTATCGCGGTGCGGCCGTGGTGCTCTGGTAGATAGGAGTGGAGCGTGCAGCGAACCAGAAGCCCTCTGCCACCTGGACCTTTAGAAAAAAAAGTTTTTAAAAATTGTTTTGGGCACTAAACAGAAAGGTTTACATGGGGGTCAGGGTTTTTTCCTTTTCTTTTCTCGCAAAGGGAAACTCCTATGGGGTGAACGGTGGCTCAACACTGGCATAAGCGATGCTGTTTGCTTTCAGGTCCTCTCTGGCTGGGCTCACTCTGGCGACTCTTGACGAAGAAAGGGAGAATATGCCTTCTCTGAGTCGGGGAGTAGGGTGCGTGCGGACAGGGCGCTCCTCCGGAGTATAGGCTCCGTGGGGTCGGGGGCTGCCGTAGCAGTGGGTCCGTATAGGCAGTAGGGTGAGGATGGGTGTCTTCGAAAAGCACTCTGTTCAGCAAGTCCGGGCTCTCGCTCTGCCTGTCGGCAAGGCTGGCGCACCGGCTTGATGTCAACAGAGAGGTGCGTAGCATAAGGTGTGCAAGTGGGTGTGTGAAGAAGGCAGCGGGGGCAGGAGTGTATGTATCGGAAGTGCAGCGCGCGTGTGTGTGCGTGGCGGGGCAGGGTGAATGTCCAAGCCTCCATCTGGACGCCCCCACACAACCGACCGCCCAGACGCGCCGGGAAGGGCGCCCGTTTCGCGCAGCAGCTGAAGTGGGGTGGGGAGAGCGCGGGCAGATTAGGGGGGTTGACTCCGGCACAGGATTTCTCTCGAAGCTCCCTACAGTTATTATTCTCCTCCTAGGGTTTACCACCCCTCCCCCAGCTTCAAGGTGCCCAGAATACTTAAACAAACAAACAACTCAAAACCTGTTCCGTTTTCGCTCCTGTATAAATAGAACAGACTTTCCAAAAAAGCAATACCGCATTCACTCTTATCATCAGCCACTTCTTTCCACCAAGTAATTCAGAAAAAAGCAGTCAGCTTCCGTGAATGCATGAAGCTTTTTTTTTTCTTCGCTGCCTCCTTTGCTTGCGGTTTTCAGCTGCCAAGAAAGTGAGTAGGGGTTTGACTGTAGTGTCTCGGCTCCGCTCGGTTTCTTTCCGAAGTTTAATTTTCCGGAATGGCTCCCAAACAAGGGCTGGGGAGGTGGAGCCGCCGACACCGGATCTTCGCCTTTTTTGGAAAGTCCCGGAGAACCGGAATTCCTCCCCGCCCCAAGGGGCCGCGCCGTATCGTGGACCCGCTCGCTCTCCCCCGGTAGCCTGCGCCAGAGCCGCCGCGCGCCCCTTCCCCACCAGGTCCCCTCCCCCGTCCCTCCGCGTCCTAGACCCGACCCGAGGCTCGGGTCGCGCGCCCTAGACCCCGGCGGATATTCTCGGGCTGCGAGCCGGGAGTTGCAAGGCTCGGTGGAGCCTTGGCTGCGGATCCTATATGCAAATTAGCCATGTGACGGCAAAAGCCTCCTGGCCCAGCCCTGTTCCTCAGTCCATATATGGGCAGCGACGTCACGGGCATTGAGGACCTGCCCATAAATACTTACACCAACACTTTCCATCCAACGGGGAGAGCAGCAATTGATTAATAGCTCGGCGAGGGGACACACTGACTGTTATAACAACACTACACCACCAACTCCTGGCTTCCCAGCCGGAGCACAGGAGAGAGTCAGTGGCAAATAGCCATTTTTCTTCTTTCTTAAAAATATAGCAACTTGTTTGCTAGTTTTATTTCTGTTGGATTTTTCTTCTCTTTTTTTTGGTGGTTGCTTTTAAGTGTGGAGGGCCAAAGGAGATACCAACGTAGGCTCAGTCCAACCCCTCTCCAAAACGGCTTCTCTGACACTCCAGGTAGCGAGGGAGTTGGGTCTCCAGGTTGTGCGAGGAGCAAATGATGACCGCCAAGGCCGTAGACAAAATCCCAGTAACTCTCAGTGGTTTTGTGCACCAGCTGTCTGACAACATCTATCCGGTGGAGGACCTCGCTGCCACGTCGGTGACCATCTTCCCCAATGCCGAACTGGGAGGCCCCTTTGACCAGATGAACGGAGTGGCCGGAGGTAAGCCGCGTGCTCCCTTCTCGGGCCGGGACACACGCAGCTCGTAGGGTATATAGATAGGGCGCGGTGCGTGTGCAGGACTTAGAGGTTTGGGGTGCGAGGTGGATGATGTCGACCGAACTGGCTTTGAAGCCTGGAATTGGTGCAGGAGAAGCCCCGCGGTAACGGGGAATCGGGTGGTGTAGCCGGGCGGGCTGACAGAAGTACCGAGTCGCCAGCGAGCCGGTGTGCGCCGCGCGCGCCCAACCCCCGGAGGAGTCGGGGATGAGAGTAGAAGAGGTGCACGACCGCACTTTGGGGTTTGTGCAGGCCTTTCGGCCGGCGGCACTCCGGCCTCCCCTCTCCCAGTGTAGGGGCAAAGTGAGGAGAAAGTTCGGGGCTCTGGAGGAAAGAGCCGAGCGGCGGCGAAGCCCCAGAGTAAAGAGTCAGCTGCTTGTTTCCAGGCAGAACAGACCCGGGGAAAGTCTCCGAACGCACGATCTTTGCAGCCTTAAGGAGCGCTCCCACCTGCGCTCCGCCGGAGAAGTTGAGGGGGTTGGCAAGGCGGGAGGAGGGGTCGGAGGACGAGGGCGGGACACGGCGGGAAACGGCTCCTTGGCTGCGGAGGGAGGCCTGCGGGGGCACTGGTGCCGCTGGTTTTCTTGGCGACGCGGTGAAAAGTGGTCTTCCGCGGTCCCAGGGCCTTTCTCGAAGCCCGGCCACTGGGCTTGGGCTGGGCGGGAACGCGCGTTGGTAGGGCAAGGTTGGGAGGGAAAGGAAACCTATCAACTCCTTCCTCCGCAGCGCGGAATTCCCTCTAGCAAGCAGCCTTCAGTAGAAGCACTGCAAGAAAGGGAGGGAGGGAAGGCACCGGAGATAGGGGGCAGCGGGGAAGTCACGGACCCCTTATGGGCTTCTGTGTAGAGCTGGGCACCTTTGCGGCACGGGCTGGGATTAGTCGCTTGAGTGGTGTCTGCCCGGCGCCCTGGTGGGACCCCCAAGCAAAGGAGAACGAGAGAAGTTCCAAGCAGATGGGGAATTTTTAATATTGTGGTTACTATTATTGGGTGTTTTTATTGGGGACTAGAGCCACAGATGGCTGTGTGTGGGGAGTTGGGGGTAGTTTGAGTCCCAGACTGCGCTGGCTACCACAGTGGGATATCGAGCTAGGCTCTTCTCACTACCTGTGGACAGCGATTTCCCCATCTATGCTGGGGGAAAGTGCTAGGTTGAAAGTGCTAGGTTGCTAGGCCTTGGGAACGGACCCGTGTGAGAGGAACAAGAAGGAATTCTTGGCTGCATTCTCATTGTTCCACCTCCATTCTTCCTTTTCCCCAGATGGCATGATCAACATTGACATGACTGGAGAGAAGAGGTCCTTGGATCTCCCATATCCCAGCAGTTTTGCTCCCGTCTCTGCATCCCGAAACCAGACCTTCACTTACATGGGCAAGTTTTCCATTGACCCCCAGTACGCTGGTGCCAGCTGCTACCCAGAAGGCATCATCAATATTGTGAGTGCAGGCATCCTGCAAGGGGTCACCTCCCCAGCTTCGACCACAGCCTCATCTAGCGTCACGTCTGCCTCTCCCAACCCACTGGCCACAGGACACCTTGGTGTGTGCACTATGTCCCAGACCCAGCCTGACCTGGACCACCTCTACTCTCCACCACCGCCACCTCCTTATTCTGGCTGTGCAGGAGACCTCTACCAGGACCCCTCAGCGTTCCTGTCTGCGCCCACCACTTCCACCTCCTCCTCTCTGGCCTACCCACCACCTCCTTCCTACCCATCCCCCAAGCCAACCTCGGACCCAGGTCTCTTCCCCATGATCCCAGACTATCCTGGATTTTTCCCATCACAGTGCCAGAGAGACCTACACGGTACAGCTGGCCCAGACCGGAAGCCCTTTCCCTGCCCCTTGGACTCCCTGCGAGTCCCTCCTCCACTTACTCCACTCTCCACCATCCGCAACTTTACTCTGGGGGGCCCGAGTGCTGGAGCTACAGGGCCAGGGACTAGTGGAGGCAGCGAGGGACCCCGGCTGCCTGGCAGCAGCTCAGCAGCAGCAGTGGCTGCGGCTGCCTATAACCCCCACCATCTGCCGCTGCGGCCCATTCTGAGGCCTCGCAAGTACCCAAATAGGCCTAGCAAGACGCCAGTCCACGAGAGGCCCTACCCCTGCCCAGCAGAGGGCTGTGACCGGCGCTTTTCTCGTTCGGACGAGCTGACACGGCACATCCGCATCCACACCGGGCACAAGCCCTTCCAGTGTCGGATTTGCATGCGCAACTTCAGCCGCAGTGACCACCTCACTACCCACATCCGCACCCACACTGGCGAGAAGCCCTTTGCCTGTGACTACTGCGGCCGCAAGTTTGCCAGGAGCGATGAGAGAAAGCGCCACACCAAGATCCACCTAAGACAGAAGGAGCGCAAAAGCAGTGTCCCCTCCTCGTCGATGCCAACGGCCTCTACGGCGTCGTGCACCGGGGGCGCACAGGCTGGAGTGCCCCTGTGCAGTAACGGCAGCACTATTGGAGGCTCCCTGGCCACTTGCTCTTCTAGGACCAGGACACCTTGAGATGAGAGAGACTCAGGCTGACACACCAGCTCCTTGAGGGCCCCAGGCCCTTGGTCCACTGGAACTGCACAACAAACACTACCACCCTCTCTTGCCTTCCTTCATTGGGTGAAGGGCCTTGGTGGAGCCCGGCACTGCCCCCCTTTCCACTTAGAAGCAGGTCCTTCCTAAACGTTAGCCTATCTTAGTCTCTCTTTGGTGAGTTGACTATCAATCACCCCCAAATCACGGGGAGGTTCTTAAGGGGGTTTGGTGGGGGTCCTTTGGCCTAGAGGGCTGAGGGCTAAGCCTGCTTTAAAGCGTTGTTTGACTAGGTTTTGCTCCCCCTTTCTTATTTTGACCAATTACAGGTTGTTGACTTTGAATGTCAGAGTTGACCTGAGATGTTTCCAACAGTGGGTTGGGAGATGCTGATCCCTTCAGGTGGGGACAGCAAAGACAAGAAGCAAAACTGAGGTGCACTTTATGGCTTGGGACTTATTTGGGGGACGCTGTACAGTGAGTGAAGCATGGTCTTTGTGCTGCATTCGTGGCCCTAGAACAGTGAATCAAAGCTTATCTAGTCCTCTCAACCCTTTAAGCAATATGTATTATAAACTCAGAGAACAGAAGTGCAATGTGATCTAGGAGGGACATAGCAATATCTGCTCCTGTTTGAGTTGAGAAACCTAGGCTATTTTTGCAGTGTATATCCACTCAGATTTTGTGTATTTTTGATGTGCACTGTTCTCCAAGTTCTGAACCTTTGGGAAGAAAAAAAAGCATTTATAACCTCTTGAAATGAGTCAGAGGTTAACTTATTTAAAAGGAGATGTACATATATTCTCTGAAACTAGGATGCATGCAGTTGTGTTGGAAGTGTCCTTGGTGCCTTGTGTGATGTGGACAAATGTTACAGGGTCTGCATGTAAATGGGTTGCCTTACTATGGAAATGAAAGTGACTCCCTGGGTTTAGTATGGCTGTATATATCTGCCTATTAATATTTGGAATTTTTTTAGAAAGTATATTTTTGTATGCTCTGTTTTGTGACTTAAACGTGTTACCTTTGTAGTCAAATTGCAGGTAAGAATGTAAATAATGTTACCAGAGCTGACTTGTTTGGTTATTAGCTCTTAATAGTTGTAGAAACATAATTGATTCAGTCTAACATAAAACCACTAACTGAAGTTCAGATACTGGATGTTTTATGACTATGGTGTAAATAAATCCTTTTCGACAATACTTTTTGGCTCTAGAAATCATTTCTTAAAGATTTTCTGGTGGGAATTCAATAGTTCATCCAGTGATTTTTAGTGCTCTGACCAAGCCAGGATATCCAAGTTTTCTTTGCTAGTCTTTCCACAGCAGCCCTCTCGCCCCAAAGCCATCTCCATTCATGATCAAACCCTCGTGTTCTGGGGATTTCCCCAATGCATTAGTGTAAAAATGGGGAGGCGTTGTTTTGACTCATTGTTCCGTCCTCCATCACAGCCTATAGCTTCTCTCTGTTCCTGAGTGGGCTCTGGAAAATAAATACTTACAAACAAGTGCCCACTCGGAGACTGCACATGTGCAACTGCCTTCAGAACCCTGACCAGGGCCAAGAACTCGAGACGAAATGTAGCTTTGTGGAAAGTGTGGTGGCGTGGTCAAGCTGGAAATGACTTTCAGGTTCTTGGCTTAGTGTCATGACCACACAAAACTTTTTGAAAAGTGCTATCACCTCTTCAGATCAAAAACCCATTCACAGACACGCCGATGACAGCATGGACGGGTTGCCAAAGGAATTCCCCGGGACTCATTTCCTTCCCTGAGTACCCCTGTATTTGGAAGGATCATTCATCTGCCATGGTTGGGGGGTCTAGAGATGACCGAAATACTCAGCTCATTAGATAGGTGTACACAGGTGTACACCTTCCTGAAAATCTCAAAGGAAGTTTGAATAGGCAAATGTTGTCCTCCTTGGTACTGGATAATGGTTATTAGCAAAAGTACATTATAGGGTTCATTTTACAGTGAGCCTTTTGTAGTAATTTTAAAAGTCACCAAAAAAAGTTGTCTATCATACAAAGCAAGTGATTGTCATTATTAAGCCACGTTTCTCTAAGATTGAGCCTTAAAGGAGTAGCCGCCTCCACGGATCCCAGCACCAGTGTTAGCACCCGAGTGCCCCCTCTTTAGCTCCATCATCTGCAAACTGTCCCAGGTCCTGGCTGATGATTCATGGCCTGCATTTCAGCAGAGGGACAGCTATTCCTGTCTGCCCTACCAGCACTAGGATTTGAGATCTAGTGTGTGAAGGTGATTAATCTTTTTATTTCTTCTCTGCCCAAATTTGAAGACATAGAATACCTCTTTCTGTAACTACTGAATGGAAGTTTCTAAACTTCAGTGTCAGATTGTTCTAGTGACTGGTGGTCTTGTTAGATTCCTACTTCCTATCTTGTCAGTGTATTATCACCCTTGTTTGGCCAATCTTGTTTAATATGTATAAAATAACGCCATGTTTTGACAATTGTTTTAATGAAGTCTTCCCTCCTACCCAAATTTTATTGTATTAAAATATAGCACACCTGCAGTTTATAAGATCTGTAATTATCTTAGCAAATTTTAATTTCAGAGCAGTTTCAGTTGAAATGTCAACAACTGTTTACAAAGCAACAGACTAAAGAAAGATTAAGTACATTTTTATGACTCAAAATTGGTTACATAATTACTTTGACATGGGCCTGGTCAAGTAGTAAAATATACCGTAAGTGTTCTTTCAGAGTCAAACTTGTGGCTTTTACTTCTCAATTTCAACAATCTTTAATCACATTTTATTTTTGGCTTGAAACATTTCACAGGTCTCACTTTTCACTCTACTCAAGAAATACAAAGCCAAGCCTGTTCCTTACTATATTCGATGGTTTATGAGTAATTGTATTATTGGTTCTGCTGCTACTTGGTATTCTTATTTAAAAACAAACTTCTGGAGGGTAACTGGGAAGACCATAATGCATTTGAGATGGTTCATTGCACATTAAAAATAGATCTATTAAATCTAAATAAGGTCTTAAATTATTTATAAACAGGCCATTTAAATATCCTAATTGCTTATGAAATTAAGGCACCTCACTTGGTATATATTTAAAATAGCTATAGTGATATTTTAGTCCAATACAATGTGTGTGTGAAAGAATGGTCAACTTCACTCCAAGTGCCTAAAACATCTCCAGTCCAAACAAATTTTACTATAGAAGGAAAGACAAGAAAATACTTAAGTCCAAGGATTCTTTTGTGTGTGGATGAAAGTTTTTCCTGTACTAGCTTATTTTTTCTTACATTAAATGAAAAGATATTTTCTGTTGCAGCAAAATAGTAGGATTAAACATTAAATAGTTTCAGGTATGTTTCAGAGTGTTTGCTTCAAAGCTCACTCTCAGGAAATAAACTTCAGAATCTGCAGGTCACCCTTTTTTAGCACAACACAATCTTACAGTATAGACCATGAACTTTTAATAGCCGTTACAATAAAGTCACTATAGCAGTATTTTCCTTCTCTGTTTCGCACTAGTCAAATAAGATTTACCTCTAAACAATTTCAAACATGCCTTTATTTTTCATAAGTACACTGATTTTAATCCAGAAACGTAAACATCCCTGGATGTGAAGATTCAGTATTTATATGGGACTTCACCTATGATTTTCTTCACTGACAGTAGACGCCTCTGCTCTGAAGGGATCAGTGGTCCGGAGTTCAGACCAGAGTTACAAGAGTGTTACTGCCCTCAGGTTAGAGTTGAATTGCAGTGAGCAGAGCCCTGAATCAAAGATGTATTGCTTCTTCATTGAGCAGAACCATAGCACAAAATTCAGTCATTTGGAATACATCAGTGATGACGAGTCCTCCTGGAATGCCGAGACTGAGGCACCTACAAGGGGATGATGCAAAAGGAGGAATAAAAGATGCAGCTTTTGGGAGAAGTTCAAGGACATTGGTGTTAAAAGGTCAAGGAACCCACTCCTGTTGACAAACATGTATTACTTTAAAAAGAGGCTCACCACTTTCATTAATGAACAGCAATTGGTATAAACTCAATCTGTGCAAATCAGGCTTAGTAAAAAACCACTTTTCATAAAGTAGTAGGCAGGTACACAATACTCTCCATTGATATAGTGGCATTTGAAATAATGAGAAAATTAAAAAGCTTTAGAAGTATTTAGACAACTTCTTACCCATGAGAGGAAGTTATTGCATTGTTATTCAACAGGAACATTAAGTGGTTAGTATCATTGTGCTCATTAGTCTTTATAGGGAAGACAACTTTTTCCCAGTCGTTGTTAAAAGTCTATATTGCAGAAATACAAGGAAACACAAGAGCAGCACAGGAAGACAGTCATGACAAACAGTTTATGCAGAAATGTGCAAGTTTTGCACATTTGCCTTTGTAGTAAGAATATTCTTTTTAGCGGCTCACTGTAACAGGTTACATTTTGTGTTCCCCATTAATTTATTCAGAATTTATTAGTGAACCAAGAGGTTCACTGTTCTTTTTCAACTGGAGATATTATATTGCTGTTTTGGCCTGCAACAATTTCAGTTTTTCTTTTGAAAAGCACCTTAGGTTTTTGGGTTTTTTTCCTCGTTTAGTTTACTTGTACTTGAGTACTTGAAAACTTTTCATAGTGAAGTTTGGAAAAAATTTCTTCCTTTATTTCTGACCCATTGCCAGATTTTTTTGTCAGTGAGTTTAATGTACTCCAGGTTGTATCATAACATGCAGATTACTATCCACAAACTTAATAAATTAATCATCTTTTTGTTACAATATAATTAAAAACTGGTAGCTATGTGATTGATAACCAAACACATGCATACTGTGCTATGAAAAACACCCATTTGGTGAATACTTAGATTCTAAGAAAATCATAATTTGCATATGTAGAACTTCTTTTCAAACTGAACACATGAAAAACTACTTCAAACTGTCCCCAAGACATACTAAATCACACCACAGTGTGAAGCTACCATAAAACGTTAGTGACCCTGGAGAAAATTCTTGGCATTATATCCATCATGCTTTATAACATAGAGAGTGGCACATCACCTTCAATAAGCAGCCTTTTTGTAAATAAAAAAAATCATTCATCAAGAATTTATCTTTTTTCATTCTATCTTTAAAATTGGGAACAGATATTCCTTCACTCTGGGCCTCTGTAATCCAGTGTGCATAAAGAAGCAAAGGCACATTTTTTTTTCCTGGAGGGTCCACACCTTCCACCAATAGCAAATCTCTCTTTATTACAGATATTAGAACTGGACTGCTGCATAGGCAAGTCAATCAACAGGGCTTAGACAACAGCTGGATAAATTTTAATGTATTTATTTCTAATTCATTTTACTTAAAAGTTTGTGAAAAAAGGGGATCCTATAAATAGTAGAAAGAGAGAAATAGTGCTCCATAGCCTGAAGCGAACGGTGTCAATGTGTTTGTAAACAGGGCCAAGCTGCTTGGCCTATTAAAATGACAAAAAATAAAGCCAGTCAAAGATAGCTCAACTGTTACAAGAAGGAGGGTGTGGGAAGTGTTTTGCCCACAGTTTTGAAATCCTAAAATGGCCAGCAGTGGAGTTAACTCTCAATTCTGTACCCCTGACCAGCAGTGCTTGTCTCTTCCTATAGAAAAACACACCCGATGAAGCCAGCACTGGCTCTCTCCTGCTTGAGGGAGTGGGTTCTGAGAACAGAGCTGCCAACAACACAGCTGGAACCACCAGCCCTCTGGAATATTAGGGCTGAGAAAATGTGAAACAGTCATTAACATTTTTCTCTATTTTTACAGGAAAATACTGGAAGTAAACAGGGACATGGAATTCAACCGCTGGCTAGCGCTGTTTTACATTCAGTTGTTTGGAAGCATGCAGATTCAGCATCTCTGAATCTTCTGGTTAGAAAATACAGAATTACCCTATCACCTCTCACACCGTGACAAAATATAACTTCAGGTAAACACAGTTTTTGCATTAAATGTGAAATGTGCAACAAAAAAAAATCTGCTCAACTCACAGAGCTGCAGACTCTTGGGGAAGATAAACTGTGGCAATTTGTCCTGAAATATGTACGTGTGAATTCCTTAGTAGGTGCTGTTGGAGTAAACCAGATGTAGCTACTGGGCAAGGGGAAAAAAGAATATCATGTCCTCTACATGCATAGTCATGTTTTGGGGATGATCCCTCAACTCTGGAAGAATGATGTAATTTTCACAATGAATTAATCAGACAGGATGGCTCACTTTAGACAACAGCTCCTCTCTTTACCTAGTTTTTAACCAATGACCTAACTTAAACCAAAACCAATTAAAATCCACTGGGTCATGCACAGTCAATAAGTTAAAACGATACTACGGAGTAAAGGACATAAGAACCCAAGGGAAAACAAGGTGGAGGCAGGGAGAAAACCTTTCAGTGTTATCTTACACAGAATGGGGAACAGAGAGAAGAGTACTGTCATTATGGCTTTAGGATGGAAGCACTTCAGATGCTCGTCTCCCCCTCCCCACAAATCAAAACCCTGGTGGCAATGACAGAACCAGAAAACAACCTAGTCTCCCTGCCTACCCCACCCCCATAACCGTGCCTGGTGGCTGCAGTCCAGTTGCCTGTGCTTCCCAAGACTCCAGAGGAAGTAACTACAGCCCACTCCAGTAGATCCAATGCCCAGGCAGCCTGGGGGTAGGGAGAGAGCCCTTGTAATGGGTCGCTGGCAGCCAGTCCCAGATCTGAGTACGGCACGTCTTCGGCCCAGAGCTACCGGGCCCTTGCAGGATCAAGGGATGACCTTAGGACCTGGATAGGGCTCCCCCTCGCACCAGAAATCATCAGCCTGCGGAGTCTCCAGGAGCCACACCTCTCGGGGCAGGTCACAGGTCGATCCGGCGGGCTCCTTGGCCCTGACAGGTTCCAGCACCCGGTAATAGTGGCAGTCTCGGCCGTCATCCGGGTCGTAGGGCGGGGCGAGGATGTCCAGGAAGGCGGCGGGCCCGTCCACCGCGTCGATCTGGTGCAAGTTGTCCCGGTGCGGCGTAAGGACGCAGAGGCCGCTGGCCTCGGTGTACTCCGCCCGTGAGCGCAGCACGCCCAGCCGAATGGCGTCCCGCTCCCGGGGCTGCAGCGGAGGCTCGAATTGCTGCTCTGGCGGTGGGGCCCGCTGCCGTTGCCCGCCACCTGCCTCCAACTTGTCCATGCAGCTGATACGCAGCGTGCCGTAGAGCACCTTGAGCATGCCATGCATGCCTGGGTGGTCGTGCAGTGGGATGGACGTGCCGCTCTTGAGCAGGAACACGCCGAGGCTGAAGCCGTCCGTCTCGTAGATGTGCATGTAGGTAACGGGTGGCAGGTTGGGCGGCAGAGGCTGCAGCGTGGCCTTGCGCGGGGCGATATTCAGGTCCTCAGCGCGGACTTGGGTCAGCAGGCTCTTCAGCTTGCTAAGGTTCTCCGGGAAGCCCGGCGGCATCGGCACCTCAGGACCGGGCACTGCGCCGCGGTCTGAAGCGCTGCGGCCGCCCCCGCTGCCTCGGAAGGTGAGGCACGCCTGGCGGGCGATCCGTTGGATCAAGGAGGCCATGTTGTCTCGGGGCATGCTAGGCTGATCCTCCGAGTGCCGAGATCGGCCTCCTCCTTTCCTCCGCCCCTTGCGGTCCCCGGTGGCCGCCAGGGCTGCGTGCAGCCCCAGGCGAGACAGGAGGCCCGGCAAATACCAGTGGGGCGCGGGACACGGCTGCCGTTAATCTCAGCAGGCAAGACCTCCGAAAAGACCCGGCGCGCCCGCCTCACGCCCCCTTCGGGCGCGCACGCGCACGGCCCACACCCCGCACTCACGACCCTGGAGCAGACACCGGACTTGTGGACCGTGGTGGGCTTTGACTTACGCCAGACGCCCCACAGTTGCAGCCCGTACTTACGACGGTGGCCAGGCGCTCCGAGCCCCCTTGCACAGCATGCTGGGACTTGTAGTGCGAAATTCCGCACAAGCGCTGAGAGTTCCCTCTGTCAGCTGGAAAGGGGGAGGATTCGATTTGTTGGTCATAAAGCGACCTTCAGTGCACTTCCAAGGTGTTTGCATATTTAACAAAAGAACTGGGGCGCAGGAAAAAGCCCATTAACTACAACTCCCGGCATCCTCTGCAGACTTGGGTGACGAACTTCCGGCAGGTGGCTTGTAAGGGTGGTGGAGGCTTTTGGCCATTCCAAGAACAGGCCGAGAGGTCCTTAACCTTTTGACGCCACTTGGGTTTGGTCAACCGTGCAGAGTTAACTTCCCTCTGGCCTCACTTCTTGGAAGGTAGCCGTTGAGTCAGCTTAAGCACCTCGTGGTCTTCTTCGCAACACTGTCTGCCACTGGGATTCTAACGGCACTTTTCATAATTTTTTGTTTCTTAGATAAGAGGGTTGAGGCCTTCCCTGGTGGTCACAGTGACTACTCTGCGCAGCTGTCGCCAGCTGTTGTTTGCATCAGAGTCTGACGACACTGCTCTTCTGGTTACAGAGCACAGTAGTTTTTTGCTGGGTCTCTGGAGACCATTCGTTTTTGTCACCGAATCTACAACGCTGCTTATCAAAACTGGGTTTTCCTAAAAAGCAACAGGTTGACAGCAGGGCGCAGGAGGGGAAGGGAGGACGCTTTTTAAAAAATACAGGTTACTGTATTTTGATTGGAGTTTGATTCACTAGATATTTCTAAGGCATCCTGTAAGAAACAATGGTCTGTGAGAATCAGGAGTTTAAAGTTCCTTTGGAGTTCCAAAGTCAAACATAGGCTTCTTCGTTTCATATTTGGAGTGGATTAGTAAATCTTTTTCAGTTAAAAATGGCATGCTTTTTTTATGTATCTGAGTAACCTATGTGATGAACACCACGAAACCTATATAATGAAAGTGCATTACCTTAATCCTCACAACAACTCTTAAGAGATAAACACCATTATTCCCAGTTTGTAGATGAGGGATTAAATTGCTCCAGGATGGTGAGGATGGTAAGTAATCTGCAGGGCATATAGTTTCATTCAAACCAGTAGCATGAATTGGAATTCAAAGCACCAAATGTGGAGGATACTGATTTTCCAGTCTACTGTGCCACATTTATGTCTTTAGAGCCTCAGTTTATTCCCTTGTAGAATGCTGGGGTGAGGGGAACAGTTGTTCTGCATGCTGGTTACTCATCAGAAGCCCATGGGGAGCTTTATGAAAGTAAAGATTTGGGGGGTCACACCCCAGAGATTATGATTCAGAACCAATGTGAAGCCTAGAACTTTTATTTTTAAGCTGTTTCCCAAATGATTCTTGATTATCAGCCCAGTTCGAGACCCACTGTTAGATCTTTAAATAGTGAATTAGTTTTTAATATTTGGCGATATTGATACAGTGCTTATTTGTTTTAGACAAGGACTTTTAAGATTAATTCATTTTCAGAGGCTGCCAGGCCATTTTTAATGTATTTGAATGTGCTGTCGAAGTTCATCACGCAGTGAAATCCCAGGCAGTCGGTTTCTAAAGTGAGGAATATTTGAGAGAAAAACCTCTCTTCATATACAAATCTGGGTTTTTATTTATTGGTTTTACTTCTAATATATGATTATTGGGAGGTATAGGCTTCACAGAGCACAGACTTTAGTGACATACTTGTACAGATTGATTTCTGAATCTGTCACTTCTTACAGTTGGCTGTACTTACTTGACTGGGGCTCATCTATAAGTGGAGTAACGTGTACAACACTGGAGTACCATGTAGAACATTGTAGTTGTCCTATAATAGCTATTACTGTAGTTTAAAATGGTTAAAAGCTGTGAAGACCAATGAATTTAAATAATACAAGGGAAGACCCTTAAAAAAAGCCCGGTATTATCTTCTGGAAGGTGGGCACCTTATAGTACAGGTGTCCCCCACCAGGTGAGTGTTCTAGGAACCCATCTGTATCAGTGTACCAGTTGGCATTGTTGTGAGAGGCTGTGTTCCGCTTCAGTGCATTTTTTATGACTCAACACTTTTATTCATGTCACGATGGGTGATTTTTTAACACATTTGCCCACACTGTGGTAAGTGTTCAGTTTTTGACCCAAAACGGCATGACCCCAGTGCTCCACCCTCCATTCACCTAATCTCATCCCAAGTGATTTTTTGTTTGTTTTCCCAGGTGAAAAAAGTCCTCAAAGGGAAACATTTTGCTGATGTGGAAGTGGTGAAACAAAAACAGCAGAATCACTAACAGGGAGCAAAATCAAATAGTTCAGGAAACTTTTGAGCAGTGGAAAAAAGTCTCAATAGGTGTATTGCATCAAATGGACAGTGCTTTGAAGGTGGCTGAAGTTTAAATATGTATGAATAAATACACAATCTTTGAATAAATAAATTCTGGCTTTTTTGGGGTCCCCCCTTATATTCACCAAAAATTAAAATGGAATTTGGCTTGTCTTGAGAATCAGTTTCAAGGTAGGAATAAAAAAGATTTTTATTGGTTAAGCCGTATTAATGATAATACCACCCCTCAGGCCCTTGCTATTCCTTGTTTTGCCGAAGAGTTCAAGGTTTCCAAAGACTGCCTGTATCAGAACCACCTGGGTGTGTTGGTTGAAGGTGCAGATTTCCAGATCCTATGAAAATGTACTGCATCTGAATCTTTTGCTCTTTTAAGAACTGCTGGGTATCCATAGGGCATTTGATACTTTTTTTAGGCCACAGACAGGCCAGCTCCGCAATTCCTTTTGATGCTGCTGCATTTCACTTGTCCTTCTACCCCCCTGCCAGTAGCATAGGCTAGTGGGTTTCTATTGCCATTAACATCTTTCTTTTTATGCTCCTTTTTTTCTGTTTTCCTCAGTGTTGCAATAGCCAGAATGAAGACCAAAAGAAATTCCGAAAAGAGAACAGACCAAAGAGAAGCGATAGTGAACAAATGCTAGAAATACGAGGCAGAAACAAGACTTGGGACAGTTTGGGATAGGTGGGATCTGTCATTTGATAAACAGTGAACATCCCCTGGGTACCATTTTAGGCTTTGGGGGTTCAGCAAGGAGTATCTGCCTTCCCAGGGAGTTTACCTGCAAGTGTGTGTATGTTCGGAGGGTTGGGGGTTACGGATTATTACACAGTAAAAATAAATGAGCAACATAATTTCAGACACAGGTAAATTTATGAAAACAAAACAGGATGATAGGATGGTGTATGTGTGTGTGGGGGGGTGTGTAGCGTTACTTTAAAGGGGCTGCCCCTGATATGAAGGAGTCAGCCATGGAAAAATCTGGAGTCACAGCACTCCAGGAAACAGCCCCTGTGGGAAGGACCAATTATCCACGCTGGGTATAATTGGGGACCAGAACGAAGGCCTGTGGGGTTAGAGTACATAGTGACCTTCAGAGTTGTGGGAGGGAGATAACATTGAGGAGGTCGTATCTGACCATATTACATGTAATGACCATATTACATGGGCCATTCTGCCTATGAATAGGGGGTGATGGGGAGTTCAGGGTCATTGTAGGGAGCTGGATTTTATTTTAAGTGTGGTGAGAAGCTTTTGGAGAACTTTGGGCAGAAAGACCTGATCTCTTATACATTTTTCAGAGATTAGGTGGGGATGGGCAGAGAGTGTGACAGCCGGGAAACCCTGACTGGGGGCAGTAATCTAGAGGAAAGACAAGAGAACTAGTGTAAAGATTAGGAATCTCTCTCGTAGGTAGAGCTGACAAGGCTTGCTGATGAGCTATTTCTTTGCCAATTTATTTCTTAAAGTATTTTTCTCTCCACTTTTCATTTTCACGAGTTGACAGCTATGTGGTGATAGGTAAGACTGATGAAGCTTAAATCTTAACTCCTGCCCACGACTATTAAATTTGGGAATGGGGGAGCACACAGAAGCATGAGTAAAGCTGAGGTTTTTTCATAGTTGCCTAATTAGCCAGAAATTAAGAACTGGAAGAACCCCCAGCATACATATATACAAGCTGTGTCCAGAAAGTATTCAACCATATACTATGAAAAATAGAGACATTTGCTGGAGAAGGTACAAGATACAAGAAATATTGTATATAGCACAATGGCGCTTTCAAACTAGGCACCTTGGGACCTCACACAGTTCTCCTAGTCTCTATCAGCTGCCCCTTCATATATTCCTGAGTCTCATCTATGGTCTGAAATTAATGTCAAGTTGTAAGCATAAAACAAAATAGTTGCAAAGGCAGAAGAGCTGGTTCTAGGCATGGCTTTGCCGCTAACCAGCTGTGTCTATTGAGCAAATCACTTGACTTCACTAAACCCCTGTTTCTTCCTGGCTCAGGGAGACAATCTCTAAGATTCCTAGCAGCATGTCATTAACCCAATGTGGATGATCGAGATAATCATAAGGACAATTCAGGCAAAACCAAACATAGATTTCCTCATGTCATTTACCTGAAATTACTATAGCATAACTCTCTTAGCTCTGTCTAGCTCCACTAAGATCCTGGGAATTAACTCTGCTTCACTGTACTATGATTGAACTTTGTGTAGTTGTCTGAAATCAAACCACTCTGGTGTATGGGTTGTTAAATATGCTAAGGTCGGGTTAGACTTTATACAGACACATTGTTCCGGTAAATTGCAGAGACGGTATTGTGTGCTATAAGCTGTAGACATTGTTTTTTAGCTCTGTGATTCTATAGACCAGTGCATGTAAGGTTGGGATGAAAAGGGATCCTTTTTTGTCTTCCTTGCCAGTGTCTTATTTCAGGCCATGGGAGGCAAGAAGGAGGAAATTAACAATCAGGAACGTGCATAGGGAGGTTGGCAGGGGTGTAGCTTTCACAGGTCAGTAATGAAGAGAGGCTTATGCTGTGTTCAGTCGGAAGCGCTGTCAAAGGCCAGATACTACCATTCTGAGAGGTGATTCAAGAGGATGCCACTCCCCTACCAATTTGGTAGTAGAGGCTTTCCTCCTCTTCTTTACATAGTGCAATTATTATGAGACCCAAAAATAGTTCTGGACTGTCAATTAAATCCAAACACCCTTCTCTTCTCTTAATTAACTTTACCCCCCAATTTCATGCTTCTTGTTTTCCTTTCCCCACTTTTTTTTCCTCTCAGAAGACATCAGCTATCTCTACCTCCTCCACTTCCCCATCTGTCCTTTTCCTCTTGGTGGAAAGAGATTTTTACTTTATATTTATTTTAATTAATGGAGTTGACTCACAAGTGGTGAAACAGTTGATGTTCATCTTTAAGAGGTTGGGAAAGGGAAAATCATCTTTTTTAACTTGGCAGAAAAGAACTGTGTGTTCATTGCTGGTGTCTGCCTGAAAAATGACTATGGAAGGGTCAGGGGAAGCTTTCAGAGTTCTGACTTCTTGCAGAGAACATACACCACACCCTAGGGTCACAGGAAGTGAAGATGGGCAGAACTTTTCAGGATGAAATTGCACTCTCTTGGGGAATGTCTTTCTCAAGGGATGCTTAGTAAATATTGCTTGATGTTTAATGGTGTGCCAATTTAGGATCAACCTTCCCAGGAACAAAATAGCAGGGTGCAACTTAATTGTTTGAACACTGTGATTAATAAATCCACCCTGAGTTTATAATATTTTCCTTTTTAGTTGGACAAGGCAAATAATAACCTTTTTTTAACCTGCTCCCTTTTATTAAATTTAAATATTTTATTGTTTGTGCTATTGCAGTTGTCTCAATTTTTTCCCCTTTACCCCCCTTACCCAGCTCACCCCCTACTCCCACAGTCAGTTGCCACACCCTCGTCCAAGGTCATGGGTCATGCTCATGTATTCCCTTCACTGTCTTTCAACCAGTCTCCACCTCCCCACTCTTCTCTTACAGCTGTCAGTCTGTTGCATGTTTCCATGCATCTGGTTCTATTTTGCTCATTAATTTTGTTCATTAGCTTCCACTTATCAGTGAGATCATATGGCATTTATCTTTCACAACCTGGCTTATTTTACTTAGCATAATAGTCTTCAGTTCCATGCATGCTGACACAAAAGGTAAGGATTCCTTCTTTCTTTCTGCGGCACAGTATTCCATTGTGTAAATGTACCACAGTTTTTTCATACACTTATTTACCGATGGACACTTAGGTTGTTTCCAAATCTTGGCTATTGTAAATGGCACTTTTATGAACATAGGGGTGCGTATATTCTTTCAAATCAGTGTTTAGGTTTTCTTAGGATACATTCCTAGCAAGGAATTGCTGGGTCCAAAGGCAGTTCAATTTTTAATTTGTTGAGGGAGTTCCATACTGTTTTCTAGAGTGGCTCATTAATTTGCATTCCCACCAACAATGCACTAGGGTTCTCTTTTCTCTACAACCTCGCTAGCCCTTGTCGTTTGTTGATTTATTGATGATACCATCCTGGCAGGTGTGTGGTAATAACTCATTGTGGCTTTAATTTTCATCTCTCTGATGACTAGTGATGTTGAGCATTTCTTCATATGTCTTCGGGTCCTCTATATGTCCTCCTTGGAGAAGTGTCTATTCAGGTCCTTCGCCCATTTTTTGATTGGGTTGTTTGTCTTCATGGTGTTGAGTCGTGTAAGTTCTCTGCATATTTTGGAGATTACACCTTTGTCTGATGTGTTATTGTCAAACGTGTTCTCCCTTCCAGTGGGTTCCCTTTAACCTGCTCCCTTGAGTGTATACCTCAGAATATATTCTGGGGCATTTGACAGACTTCAAAGAAATAGGTGTAGTATTACATGTGTTTCCTGGAAGAGAGAAATGCTGCTAATCAAAGTCTTCTTTTGAAAAAAACTGAAAATCTTGTCCATTTGATGCTCTGTTATAGATAGCACTTTAGAGAAAGTGTGATAAATGATAGTGCAATTTGAAAGTGGGGTAGCAGGAATGAAGGAAGAAAGAACAATGGAGTTGAATAGATGCAAGTTCTCATTTTGGTTCTACATAACCTGCTGTGTGACTCTGGGTAAGTCATTTCACTTCTTGGAACCTCAGTCTCCTTATTTATAAACTGAAGAATTTAGTCTGGATTATTTACTATTTTCCTCCCAGCTTTTAAAAAATGTGAATTTTTATATTGTAATTATATGAAATAAATATAATTTAGTGCTGTAAAATACTGCAGAGCATCATAAAAGACACTTTTTAAATGTATTTTTAAAAATGGCACTTGACAAGAACACTCAGTAGCATGCATACAGTGAGTTGGATTTCTCTTTTATCTGTGTTGTTTCTACCTAAAGCATATTATATTGACATTTCCTAACTATAAATCATTGAATAAAATGAGCAAGAGTTCTTGTTTAAAACAGTTTTACCATTATTATTAAGTTTCTACATTATTTTTAAGGAAATGTTTTTTTTTTCCCCTAAGCTTAAATTACCATGCAACAAGAGTGCATGTGTTGCTGTTAGGAAAAGCAAAACATTCCTTGAGTAACTATACATTTCAACAGGACCTGCTGGGGTAATTGACAACCAATACTGCAGCTCAGAAAAATTTCTCTGAAGGAGCAGAGAATAGTTTAATTACATAATTAGTCCAGTCAGCCTATAATGAATGTACAATTAGCATGAATTCGGGCTGCTCAAACCTATTTTTTCTCTTTTGTGTTCCTTTGCTTTCATTAACAGCTCTAACTAGTGAACAATTTATATCTTCATGCTAACAATCAAGTTTATTATCAAGAAACTCTTTGCAAGTGATAAAGCAATGAGACCTGACATTGGTCGCACAACATTAAGTGATTATGTTGAGTAATGCCATTTATTGCTTAGGCATCACACTGCTATATTATGGGAAGTAAATAGGGCTTTTAAAAGCAGTACACACTCCTTGATTTTGATGATTGCTTTATTTATCAAACCTAGGCAACTAGCAAGAGATGTACCTCAATTTGGAGTTGTTTCTCAGTGGCTTGCAGCAGACTTGAATAAAAGGGCACTATTCCATAAATCTGCCAAGAGCAACACCCTCAATAAAGACCCTTCCTTATTGTGGTTTGAAGGTCCTTACATTTGGAAGGGTCTGTGATGAATTTCCGAAAGTGAAAGCCCTCCCTTGGCTCTCCTTTCCTGTTTGGAGACAGTTTTCAATCTCATAGATGACTGGAGGAGTTATTGTAGTTTTTCCTCACATCCCTCCGTTGCCATTCGCCATTACTTGGGAGTGGGGCCAGGGGAGTGGGTGGTCGCAGATGAGAACATGAGAAAGAGAGGGGAATAACAGAAGGAGGGTAGAGAGCTTTCAGGTATGGGAGTGCGGGAGTTACCGAAGACACGGTGGTCGTGTCCCTGTGACTTAATGTTATGAAGTGTTAATGTCAAGAAGACATTTGTGTTGCTCTGGTTCTGGAGCAGCTGAAAGACTTCATTATTTATCAATCAGATATGGATTATTAAAAATGGATATTTTATATTTTATATTTCTGCAGACAGATTATCCGTCTACGAAGAGATATCTTTTGCTATATCAGAAACCAGTCTGATTTCAATGGAATTTATAGAGCCCTTTAACATACAGTGTGTTCTTATAAAAATGCTGTTGTACTTACTATTAATCTAATAAGATTTGTTAGAAAGTTAATTAGCCAGTTAAAAGCAGTTTAAGTAATCCACTACTTACTAGTTAAGCAGAATTAAAAATGTATAAATGATTTTATTCTGATTGGAATATGAACTCTGGCTTATAATTTCTTATCTTGCAGCTTCCCATCTGGCTGATCTTGAAAATATGTTTTTTCTTTTTTTCTCCAGTAACTAGCAATTAGAGTTTCAGAAATGCCAATTTTAATTAAAACTCTCATTTCCAATGTAACTTACATGAACTATATAAAGCCTCTTCATTTTATTCAATTGACTGTGTTGAAAAAGTAATTTAAATAACTCAGAGTCAGAATTAAGATGTTCCAGAAATATTAAGAAAATAGTATAAATCCTTCCAAATTATGGTCATTTTTATTCTTACCATGGACACAGTAATTTCATCGACATTAGTATTTATATCATCCAAATATTGACCTTACAGAAGTTAGTTCATATAAAACAGGGTATCTTAACCTCAGTACTATTGACGTTTTGGATTGACTCCTTCTTTATTGCGGGGGCGGTCCTGTGCTTCGCAGGATGCCTAGCAACGTCCCCAGCTTCCTTGCTCTAGATGACAGCAGCACCAATTGCGGCCCTCCCCTCCATGTTGTGACAACCATAATTTTCTTCAGAAACCAACAAAAAGTCCCCAGGCTGGGGGCCCTGGTTGATAATGTAGAATAAGACCTTGGTCATTTCTTCCTTTAAAATCATTTCAATATAAAGAAAATGAAGTGTGTTTAACTTGGATATCTAGATACTCTTTAGTAGGTGAAGTCTTAGTAGAAAGAAAACAAATGAATCAGAACTTTGCCAACTTCCAGTTTGGAGTGGTGTGGGGTCACCGGAAAAACGCAGCTGCTCTCAAATTCCGCTTCAATATTCCAAAGCGCCTGCTGTAGCACTGGAAGGCTACACTCTAAGAGTTTTTTCCTTTTAAAGTGAAAATATTCCTGAGAGGAGCATCCTTTTACATTAAAATGAAAACTTTAGTTTCAGCTTAAAACGAGCATGTTACTAACATATAACTACCTTTTTTATGACAACCTTCAGGAAGAGGCCTCAGAAGAAATTACCCTGGGAATTGAGAGTTGGTGGGGCATTGGGGAGCAAGTACCACGTGTGAGAAAAGGAATGAAGAAAGGGAGACAGGAAGCACTAAAAACTTCCTTCAGACCACATTTCTTTTTTAAATATATTTTATTTATTATGCTATTACAGTTGTCCCCTTCCCCCCTTCATTCCCTTCCACCCTGCACACCCCCTCCCACCCACATTCCTCCCCTTTAGTTCATGTCCATGTGTCATAAGTTCTTTAGCCTCTACATTTCCTACACTACTCTTGCCCTACCCCTGTCTATTTTCTACCTACTGTCTGTGCTACTTATTCTCTGTACCTTTTCCCCCCTTCTCCTCCTCCCACTCCCCTGTTGCTAACCCTCCAGGTGATCTCCATTTCTATAGTTCCGCTCCTGATCTAGTTGTTTGCTTAGTTGCTTTTGTATTAGGTGTGGTTGTTAATAACTGTGAGTTTGCTGTCCTTTTACTGTTCATATTTTTTTTTCTTCTTTTTCTTAGATAAGTTCCTTTAACATTTCATATAATAAGGGCTTGGTGATGATGAACTCCTATAACCTTGACCTTGACCTCCTTGACCTTCTCTGAGAAGCAGTTAATCTGCCCTTCCATTCTAAATGAAAGCTTTGCTGGCTAAAGCAGTCTTGGATGTAAGTCTTTGGATTTCATGACTTGGAATACTTCTTTCCAGCCCCTTCTTGCCATTTAAGGTCTCTTTTGAGAAATCCGCTGACAGTCTGATAGGAACTCCTTGGTAGGTGATTGTCCCCTTATCTCTTGCTGCTTCTAGGATTCTCTCCTTCATTTTAATCTTGGCTAATGTAATTATGGTGTGCCTTGGTGTGTTCCTTCTTGGGTCCAACTTCTTTGGGAGTCTCTCAGCTTCCTGGATTTCCTGGAAGTCTATTTTCTTTGCCAGATTGGGAAAGTTCTCCTTTATTATTTGTTCAAATAAGTTTTCTACTTGTTGTTCTTCCTGTTCCCCTCTGGTACTCCCATAACTCAGATGTTGGAACATTTAAAGGTGTCCTGGAAATTCCTAAGCCTCTCCTCATTTTGCTGAATTCTTATTTCTTCCTTCTTTTCTGTTTGGTTGTTTCTTTCTTCCTTCTGGTCCTCTCCGTTGATTTGAGTCCCAGTTTTCTTCCCATCACTATTGGTTCCCTACGCATTTTCCTTCATTTCACTTAGTGTAGCCTTCATTTTTTCATCTAATTTTTGACCAAAATCAACCAATTCTGTGAGCACCTGATCACCAGTGCTTTGAACTGTGCATCTGATAGGTTGGCTCTCTTAGTCACTTAGAAGTATTAGCTTTGGGGCTTTGATATGTTCTTCTGTTTGAGCCATTTTTAAAATTTTTTGGTCTGGTCATGCCTATTACGTAGTGACTGGCGGAGGCTTAGGTGTCCACGAGGGTGGGCCAACCCAGTGGCTGGGTTGTGATGCTGTATGTGGGGGCGGGGCCAGAGAGGGAACAATGGTGCTTGCTTCGCTCTCTCTTGGATTTCAGTCTCTTTTGCTGCTTCCCAGAAGCAAATTGGGTCCTTCTGGTGCTGGTTCTTGGGTGGGTAGGCTTGTGTGCGTTCTAGGACCCTGTGGGTCTCTCCAATGAACTCTCCTGTGAGGGTGGGAGTCTCTCCCAGCACCTCAATGCCCCCCTTCCCCCCCCCCCCGCAGCAAGTGTTTTCAATTGGTGCTTGTAGGCTTTATATCCCGTTGCTGGGGCCCTGGGTCGTGCGGTCTGGCTGCTCGTTTTCTTCTGGTTTATCTTCGTGTGAATGTGTGTCCACAGTCAGCCACCTTGAATCCTCACTGGGTCTACTCGTTGCCTCCCTGCGCCTGGGGTCTGCTAGCCACTGCCTGCATGTCCACAGTCCACCAGCCACCGCTTTTTCCTGCCCAGACCCTTCTCCACCGGCCACCGACTCCACCCCTCTTACCGGTCTGGTTCAATGGTTGTTGGTCTTCCATACAGTTCAATTTTCTGTCGGTTCTGATTGTTTTTTTTTTAATTCTAAATTTTTGTCGTCCTTAATTTTGGTTGTGCATGGAGGCACAGTGTGTCTACCTATGCCTCCATCTTGGCTGGAAGTCCAGACCACATTTTTTAATGGGTCAGACTCAGTTGCTTTTGCTGGGTTTCAGTGTTTGTTTTTTCCTTCTACTCTCTTTTCAAAAGTCTAACTGAACATCAAAGTTAAATATTCGTTTCACCAGTTCTTACTTTCTGGCTATCTAGTTTAACATTCTGCATTGACCACACTTTTTTGTTTAAGGTTCCTTGCCTCAAACTGGACTAAATAGTTCCTCTTTTTTTAAAAGTTTTGGCTTATACATAATATATAAGCAGTAGTCTTAATAGTATACCTGAGTGACAAGTTTCACATTTGTCTCTTTTGCCACGTTTTTCTAATTCAGCATTATGTTTTCACTTTTCCTGCAAACTGTCACATACGATTTTTATTGACAAATAATAGTGTTTTATTATTGATAATAGTAGTGATAGTATACTAATATTGATGGTTAAATGAGTGTTCAATCTTTAATAATTTGCTTAGAATCGTGAATTCTAATAGATATTCATGATTTCACAGAGCAGTAATTATAGACAAAACACTGAATAGAAGTTTAAATTATTCCAAAGGAATGGTAACTAGGAAAGATCTTTAATTATTCTGGATTCATACTATCTTTACTTAAATACATTTTATTCTTTACTCTTAGGTACCTTGGCCCCTATTTATTCAGACAGTCATAAACTATCGTAAACATAGAAGGCAATAGAAATCTAGGGACTGAATATGAAAACAGCTGACCCAAACTAAATGAATCTGTCCTGACCTGTTTAGGGTGGTCAGAATCATGCCATGCAATCCTTAGATTGCACTTCTCCAAACATACATGGTGTATGTTACAGAATTTACTGGATATTGTCAAGGGAACAATTGTGAAATATTGTAGATCAGAACAAATGGTGATTTACTACCTGGAAACTCCATAGATTTTGCACCAATTCCCTACATTATATTACTAATAAAGTACTTAATAAATTGTTGACCATGAAACTTCCTGCACACATTTTATAAGACAACATCAGATAGAAATATATTTCCTTTACAATTTTGCAAAAAATGAATGTATGCACTTTGGTTTCTTAAACTCCTGCCTCAGGCTGTGTGATCTTACTGGGGCTGATGAATGTAGTCACCAAGCCTGTAAGAGGTAGAGTGACAGAGTCCCAGAGCCCAGGCAAAGTGTGGGAATCTTAAGAGAGTGCCCGCCCCCACGGTCCATTTCCTCACCATAGCGGGTAGAGATGGGAGAGGGAGTTCAAGGATTGGGTTATACATTTCTTGAGGAGGGTGAAGACTACATCTTATTAAAATATTTTTAACAAAACCAAGGATGATACTGCAAATATCTTAGCACATGTTAGTGACTACAGGGCTCACTCCTTTTGCAGTCTTCCAAGCAGGGCGTATTCTGGAATCCACTCCCACGAGAAATGGTAATTGGAGAATGTTCTGGGGAAGCGAGGACAGCACTGCAGAGGAGGAAAGAAAGTCTGGTGTAGAGATGCTGCTTTAGTGTGTAATTTGCCCAATTGGTGGAACAGTGGATTCTAAATGGCTTTCCTCTTTTTTTTCTATTAAAAAAAAAAGAGAGAAGGGGTGGAGACAAACAGCCTTCTTTTAGATTTCTGGGTGTCAGGTATGGAGCATTCAAATGAGCTGTGAAAGCAATCAGCCCACCTCAGAGTTCGTGACTAGTGATGGCACTGTTACTTCCCCTCTTCTCCAGCCCCTAGTGAGGGGTGCACTTGGGAAGTGCACCGGGTCCTGGCTGCACACACAAGTTTCACTGAGAAGAGAGCTTTCTTGCTCCGTATGTGTTATGTTTAGGGGACAAGTTTTGTCTGAAGTCGGAAAGGATTCTAGGAGGTGGCCCCTTCTGTCTTGAATTTTTCCTGGATCTTTTGGTGTCAGAGGGCAGCTGGGTGCTCTCCTGGGCCCCTCTTCTTGATTCAGTTAAGTGGCCTGGGAAGGCTGCTCTGGAATGCCCAGGAGTGGGCACTGGGAGAATTGAGATCAGCCACAACAAATTTTATTTCCTAAGAGACTTTGAAATGATCTATTTAGTCCTTCTTCTACCTTAAAAGAGAGTTAGGTGAAGTGTCAAAAAGTATCACCATGGAAACGAGCACATTAATCACCAGGTTTCAGTTCTCACACATCATCAGAGGTGGGTGTGGTTTGGGAACTGCTTTTGGGACAAGAAAGCAAGTTGGGGGAGAACTTTGCCTTGCACTTCTCCTTCAGTGTCTGGCTAGTGAACTCGGTTGTTATGTGACTATGGTCTGCTCCTCCTTTTCCACCTTCTGTCTCGGTGCCCCCTTTACACACCCCACTCCCAGAAATACTCACTCTACCTCACTCTCGATACATCTCTTTTAGAAACCCTCTCTCCATTCTGGTGCCACCGTTCTCTCCAGACTTGGAGTCTTTGTGCCTCCCAGGTGTCCCCCACCCCCGCCCCTGACCCCCTGCTTCCTTTCCTCTCCTCAGCCCTTGAATGGTGCCCTTTGGTCTGGAGGTCCTTCCTCGCCCTCAGTGGTTCTTTCCCGTTTCCTCCTTAGCCTAATGTATTTAATCTTTTTTCCTCCTACCACATTTCCTAAACTCCAAGTCTTATGCAAGAACCTACTGGTTTTCAGGAATGAATCCTATGAGAATATAAGTTGCTAAATTATTCTTCCAGCTTTTATTAAATAACCATTTTTCTGAAAATATAGTACTAAGTTCTGTGGAGAAGTTACAGGGAGCATATATGCCTGCTGATGGGGGCACACAGGGGCCAGAATGAGAACAGAAGCAGGTTCCAGGGATTTGTATTGCACTTATTACATATCAATCAAGACAGCTAGGGGCTCACAAAATACATCAAAGTCAACTCTCCACAAGATGTGTTAGAAGAAGCTTCTCTGAGTATGTGCAGCTTGAGCCAGGTCTCCGCGAAAGAACTGGGAACAACTTGATTGGAAGGGACTGAGCAGAGGGCCCCAGACAGAAGAACACAGAGCCAGGGCTCAGCCCCGATGCTCCCGTTTGTGCATCTACGGAGAAGTTACCTGTTTCTCTGCTTGGCCTAGTGCACGTTGTGCAGCCCACAGAGTCATACTGAATGGAACTCTCTCCAGCCTTCTGGTGATGCTGCCTGCATTTTCCCACATCTCTCTCTCTCTTTTAAATTTAATTCTTATTGCATTTTTCCCATTCCCTTTTTATCCTCTTCCCCCTGAGCAATCACCAGGCTGGTGTCTACCCCCTTGTGGCCTCTCCCCTGACATGGTCAGCCATGTGTGCTGTCCCCGCACAGGCATTCGTCCTCCTGCCTGGGGAAGCCCATGGCCGTGCACTGTAGTGGAAAACCGGGGACAGGCAGCCAGCCCCGATCCGACACCTTTGCACTTTAAAAATATAATGTGGGCTTTAGTTAATGGTGCCGTTTTCTTGCTGTAAAGCTAAAATAGAACCATCTGCCTAAGTGAACAGGACTGGTGACAATGAATTTCCATTTAGCCATAGCACCCTGTAACGACTTAGTCTATCATGAAGGATTTAGGAAACTTGCTGAAAGCCACTGTTTTTGTTTTGGCCCTTTAGTGCCCGGCTTCTAATTATTTATTTCACAAAGTGCACTTCATACTGCCATGTTTATTTTGTCTGTGAAGAAAAGTCTTTTTGGTTTTCCTTACTAGTTGTGAAAATTTCACACTTTAGCAGGGGAGTCTTTAGCATGTTAAACTTGCATTGGTATGGCAAGACCTATTGTTGGTGGGATAATAGATTTATATAGTACCAAGCTTCTGGGGCTTCCAGATGTAGGATTTGGGATCCTGCTTAGATTTTGTAGGGGGTGGGGAGGCGGATAAAAGAAATCCTTTCACACAATGAAAGTGGTGAAAAAGATGCTCTCAGCACAAAGTAAAGTACCTGGTAGACGTTTAAAATACTGATTTTACTCTTCCCAAGTTGCTACTGAAATGAAAAGACTGATGGTTGCCAGAGCAGAGGGGTTGGGGGGATGTGTGAAAAGGGTGAAGGGATTAAGAAGCACAAATTGGTAGATACAAACTCTAGTCATGAGGGCCCTGGCTGGTGTAGCTCAGTGGATTGAACGTGGGCCTACAAACCACACAATTGCCGTTCGATTCCCAGTCAGGACACATGCCTGTGTTGCAGGCCAGTTCCCAGCAGGGGACTCACGAGAGGCAGCCATACATTGATATTTCTCTCCCTCTCTCCTTCCCTTCCCCTCTAAAGATAAATAAATTAAAACAAACAAAATATAGTCATGAAGATGTAGGGTACAGCATCAGGAACACAGTCAATAATGCAACAACTATGGTGCCAGGTGGGGGCTGGAAATACCAGAGAGAACAGTGAAGTATATGATGAACCACTGTACTGTATTCCTGAAACTAATATGAAATAATGTTGAATGTAAACTGTGATTGAAAGTAAACTGTAAAGTAAACTGTGATTGAAAAAATAAAAGCATAAAGAAATGGTCCTTATGTGCAGCAGCCCCATGGGGGGGTTGGAAGAAAGATGAAGTAATGGTGTATTAGTCAGAGACAGTAAGTAATAGAGAATTTTATTTTATGATTATGCTTTATATCCTGGTAGTTCATATTCTCCAATAATAGCAAGTACTTAGAATTTTTTATTCTTCAGATTGCTTAGATAATCTCAAAAACAACAGGCTTTACCATTTATGTGCTTCATTTACCTGGTGTTATTAGGGAATGAAGCTTTCTTCACAAGAAAATTTGTGAGAAAATTCATTAAAAAAAAGAAAGTCTATTAGTTCTGAGTTATCAGAAACTGATAACTTTCCACCATTGATTGGTCATACATTCACTCAACAAATGTGTTAAACAGCCGCTCCATGGATTCGATTCTCTTTTATGGGCGAGGGGTATTTTAGTGACAAGAGGAGCAAGAGTCCTATTTGCATGGAGCTTATATTCTGGAAGGGGGAGTAGAAAGGAAGCAAAGGGATAAGATAATTTCAAAATTTCCTGAGTACTAGGGTGAAGATAACAGAGTGCAGGTAATTGGGTGACTACTTCAGTTTGGGAACTGAGACAAACCCTCCCAGTGAATGCAGCGTTGGAGCTGGAATGGGTCTAAAGGACAAGGAGGGACCAGCCACTTTAAGGTCTGGCAGGGACAGGCACATGCTTGGTCCTGATTCAACTAGACTTGGGGTATTCGTTTTTATGTGTACTGGAGACCATTCTCATTAATAATTCATACCTCCTAGCCTTTAGATCCTCCGTCTTCTCCTAGTGCTATTCTTTTTATTTCTATTGAACATCTAAGTGTGTCGTCCTCGGAGAGCCCTCTATCCCTTTGGTATAGCCTAGGAAGAACAAAGGCAGTCCCAGGTGGACCAATTTGTTGTTACCAGCAGGCTCAGTTTCTGCACATGCTGCAAATAGGTGTAGGGAAGCAGAGGACACTGTGGGCTCTTAGAGGGTTCAGGGGTGTGGGCCCATTCCTTTCTCCTTGCCTGGGTTCTAAAGTTCAGACCCTTGCTGTGGATCTAAGACACTTAGAGTTAACATCTTCCAACCATCCGTCTCTTCCACCTCCTTATGCTAACTTCTTTAACCAAGATCTTTCCTGTGTTAGGTTTTTTTTTTTTTTAAATAAGGTACTCTGTTTCTTTATCCAAGCTGGTGAACAGTTGAGTACAGGTGTACCTTGGAGGTATTGCAGGTTCAGTTCCAGACCACTACAGTGAAGCAAATAATATTGTGGTAAAGCAAGTCACATGAATTGTTTGGTAACCCAGTGCATATGAAAGTTATGTTTACTCTCCAGTATAGTTTATTCAGTGTGCAATGACCTTATGTTTTTAAAAAGTCAATGTACATACCTTAATTAAAAATACTTTGTTGCTAACAAATGACACTAACCATCAACTGAGCCTTCGGTGAGTTGGAATCTTCTTGCCTCGGTGTTACTGGCCGCCGACAGAGCAGGGCGGTGATGGCTGAAGGCTGGGGTGGCTGTGGTATTTGTGTTAAAATAAGACAATGATGAAGTTTGCCACATCAGTTGGCCTTTTTTTCATGAATGATTTCTCTGTAGCATGAGATGTTGTTTGACATTTTACTCACAGCAGAACTTCCTTCAAAATTGGAGTCCATCCTCTCAAACCCTGCCACAGCTTAGCAACCAAGTTCATGTAAATATTCCAGATCCCTACCTGTCACATCTGCAACCTTCACAGCATCTTTGCCAGGAGTAGATTCTGTCTTAGGAAACCACTTTGCTTATCCATTAGAAGCAACTTCTCACCTGTTAAAGTTAGGTGAGATTGCAGCATTTAATTACACCTTTAGGCTCGACTTGTAATTCTGGCTTTCTTGCTATTTTCATCACATCTGCAGTTTCTCCACTCAGGTCTTGAAATCCTTCCAAATCATCTGCAAGGGCTGGAGTCAGCTTCTTCCCACCTCCTTGTTCGTGTCGATGGCTGGACGTCTTCCTGGGAAGCACCAGTGTTCTTCAAGGCATCTAAGTGGTGGGTTCCTTCCAGAAGGTTTTCAGTTTACTTTGCCCAGACCAATTAGAGGAATCACTACTTAGGACAGTGATAACCTTATAAAATGTATTTCTTCATTTTCAAGTAATAAGACTTGAAGGTCCAAATTACTTCTTGATCCATGAGGTGCAGAATGGACGGTGTGTTCACAGGCGTGAAAACAGCATTAGTCTCATTGTGCGTCTTCATCAGAGCTCTCAGGTGACCAGGCGCATTGTCAGTGAGCAGAAATATTTTGAATCTTTTTTCTGAGCAGTAGGGCTCAGCAGTGGGTTTAAATGTGCAGTAAAGCTGCTTGTGAATAGATGTGCTATCACACAGGCTGTGTTGTTCCAGTTATAGAACACAGGCAGAGGAGATTCAACATAGTTCTTAAGGGGCCTGGGATTTCAGAATGGTAAATGATCACTGGCTTCAACTTAAAGTCATCAGCTGCATTATCTCCTAACAAGAGTCAGCTTGTCCTTTGAGTCTTGAAGGCAGGCGTTGGCTTCTTTTTTCTAGCTGTGAAAGTCCTAGATGGCATCTTCTTCTGATGTAAGGCTTTTGTTGTCTGCATTGAAAATGTTGTTTAGTGCAGTCACCTTCGTTAGGTGTTCCAGTGAGGTCTTACAGATAACTTGCTGCAGTTTCTGTATCAGCACTTGCTGCTTTACCTTGTACTTTTATGTTACGGAGTTGGCTTCTTTCCCTAGACTCGTGAACCGCCTTCTGCTGGCTTACAACTTTCCTTCTACAGCTGCCTCACCTCTCTCAGCCTTTACAGAATTGAAGAGAGTCAGGGTCTTGCTCTGGGTTGGGCTTTGGATTAAGAAAATGTTGTGGCTGGTTTGATCTTCTGTGCAGATCGCTAAATATCATCAGTAGGGTTGTTTCACTTTCTTATCTCATTCATGCATTCACTGGAGTAGCACTTTTAATTCTCTTCAAGAACTTTTTTTTTCATTTGCAACTGTTCGGTGCAAGGTACTAGCTTTCAGTCTGTCTTGGCTTTTGAGGTGCCTTCCTCACTAATCACAATCATTTCTAGCTTTTGATTTAAAGTGAGAGATGTGCAACTCTTCCTTTTACCAAACACTGGAGGCCATTGTAGAGTTATTAACTGACCTAATTTCACTGTTGTTGTGTGTCAGGTAATAGGGAGTCCCGAGGAGAGGGAGAGAGACGGGGAACAGCAGGTCGAGGGAGCAGTCGGAACACACATTTATTAATTTAGCTTGCCATCTTATGTGGGCGCGGTTTGTGGCATCCGCAACCAATTACAGTAATAACATCAAAGACCACCGATTACCATAACAAATAAAATAATGATGCAAAAGTTTGAAACGTTGCAAAAACTACCAAAAGGCTACAAGGAGATACAAAGTGAGCAAATGGTGTTGAAAAAATGGTGCCAACAAACTTGCTCAATGCAGGATTGTCACAAACCTTCAGTTTGTAAAAAATGGGATATGTGTGAAGGTCAGTAAAGCAAAGTGCAACAGAACAAGGCATGTCAGTCTATAGACCCCTGCAGGCTGTTCCTGCTTCATTGCACCATGGCCGTGGGACTATACGGAGACAGAGTCTTGACTAGACGTAGACTTTCTCCCAGATTTTTCTTTCCCTCTGGTTTGTTAAAAGGAGGATGTTACTATGAAAAAATGCTAAAAGGACTTACACGAGGAGTGTCAAATTTTAATCATAGAAAGTGAGAACATTTATTACAAATTTCACTTTCATTTGTCAGTGAAAGGTTAGTGTATGAAAGTTACACAAAACTTTGTCCAAGACCTTTGGTATGTGATAAACATTTAGGCACTGCCTGCACCTGAGATTTCTTCAGTATTTTGGAAGAGCAATCACAAGTGTTCTGCCTGCTCTAGATGCTAATGTAGAGCCTGGTTGTAATGCCAGGACCCCCGGACCTGACGCTCATGCTGCCAGAATACTGGACAGTTGATGAAAGAGCGAATTGATCCAACAGGGGCGTATGTGTGACTCAATAAAGATAAATGATCTTTTATTGTGAAAATAGTATCTAGTCACCATTTCACAACTGAAAATCCCCCTCTCTTCCACACCCACTCGTTAAGCTTCTCTTCTTTTAATATTTAAAATAAAAACAGTCCAGGTCTCTCCAGAGGCCGTGGGACTTCCCCAGTGCCACAGGTTGTGATGTGTCTTTTCACACCTCCAGACTGGGGAAACCCCACACTGGGCAAAGGGCCAGTTTTAACCCAGTGACTTATTATTAAGGAGATTCAGAATCTAAGGCGCCACAGAGAGACTATGACAGGAAGGAGACAGATGCAGGGAAACAATACGTGAGGCTGGCACTCTGACCAAGTTAACTGTTATCTTTATATCTTAGAAGGAGGTATGGAAATTAGCAAATGAGGCAGTGTGGAAATTGGGAAAAGATGTGAATTCTCCTATGTGAAAGGGAATTTCATGAGTAAGAATCTTTGGGAGATGATAAGGCCATTTGTTTTTAAAATCTCAAAGAGATACTATGTGATCCGTGAGAGAAAATCAGTCTCAAAACCCCACGAGACGCCACTTGGCAAGTTACTGTGGAAGGGGCCCTAGGAAATCGTCTGGTGCATCCTGCTGCAGGACTGCCTCTCGGGCCCCCTGACCGATGGTCTGCCGGCTTTCATCTCGCCCTGTGGTGCTGAGGTGCCCATTGTTGGCCGTGTGTGGGCGAGGCGGCCACCCCTTGGCTGGATAGTGCACTTGGTAAAAGTTCTTCATGTCAAGAGGAAACTGCTTTCCTCTGATGTGCAGCCAGAGTTCTTCCTTTAACATACAACGTAGCTCTCCTTTCCTCACGACTCAGTCCAAATATTGGAAGACAGTTAACCATCCTATAACTTCTAAGTTTTCTCTTCTGCATGCTGAGGACGTCAGATACTTCAGCCCTCTTCATGCTTCCAGCTCTCCCTGTTCCAGCCAAGCTTTTCTGGAGGGATTGACTGACTTTCTAAGTCTCCTTCCTGAAACCCAGAGCTGGGAATGGAACATCATCCTCTGGATAAGGTCATGCCTGATTCAGACTCTCTTTTCCTGGCACAGAATGTGATTGGCCTTGGTAACACAATGTTGCATGTGATCTTGAGAAGAACGTGTATTCTGCTGCTGTTGGGTGGGGTAGGTGTTTGTTGCATCCAGTTGACTGATGTGTTGTTGAGTTCTGTTATGTCCTTACTGATTTTCTGCCTAATGGATCTGTCCTTTTCTGAGAGAAGGGTGTGGAATGCAAAACAGCACTAAGCAAACTTAGTAACCAACTTTACTCACTGGATTGTCCAAAGGGTTGTTGGCTACTTCAGCCCCCGCCCCATCACATCCCATAAACTCTTCCCAACCACCACCCCCCCACATGAAAAAAAAACATTTAACAGGCAAAGATTCACCACTGTTGAGGATATCTAAAGAACTCGCTGAAGGCTCAGAAGGAAAAGATGGAAGAGTTCTCCATATGTTTTAACCAATAACAATGTCCTCAGGATAAATGTATACTTGCTCAAAGTACCTATTTAGTAACCTTTTGAGGTTGAAAAGTTTTATTATGTATGTTTAAAAACCAACTGTGGTGTTTTCCATTCCTCCCACAGCTTCTTGAACTATAGTCACTGACCATTCTTTTATCTGGTCCAGAAAATAGCACTCAATTGTTGTATCTGGGAAGAAGTCTAGTTTTCACCCAGTTTTTCACTAAATCAGTTCAGACCCTTAACCATGGATCTGAAGATGGTGCCAAACAGATTGAGCCCAATTAACTCTCTTGGGAACCTGTTCCTTCCTGGCTGCCTGATTCTAGGTATCTCTAACAGGCTCATTTGGTCTCAAACACTTTTGGATTAAAAAACAGCTTTGAAATGTAAATATATAAAACCACAAGTGTTAGAAGTGCCCAGAAAACTAGGTTCTAAAGATATACATAGAGTGGTTTGCCCCATTTAGTTGGGAGTCTGGGTCTAAGTCCTTCTAATAATAAGTCTTGCTAAAGTTCTGTGGGTATGATAAACTCGGGACCAAAATGGCTGTGTACTTTTACCACTGCCAAGGCGGAAACATTTGTTTAGAGCCCTGTTAGGGTACTGGCTTCACACAAAAAGGAGTAAGCAAAGAGCCATTTTCAAAACAATCTGAAATGGGCTTCAGAGAAGGCACACTCACTGACCATCAGGAGAGATATTGTAGCCTCGTATTAAGAATGACACATGAGCCCTGGCCAGGTGGCTCAGTTGGATGGAGTGTTGTCCTGTGCACAAAAAGTTCATGGGTCCAGTCCCCAGTCAGGATGCTTGTGGGAGGCAACCAATTGATGTTTCTCACACCATGTTTCTCTCCCTTCCTTTCTCTCTCAAATCAACAAACATATCCTCGGGTGAAGATTCAAAAAAAAAGAATGATACATGTTTTTCTTTTGCAAGGTTTTCTTGTAGTAAACATGAGGCTGGGCATGGCAACTTTATTTCTGGAAAAAGTGTGTGTGTGTGTGTGTGTGTGTGTGAGAGAGAGAGAGAGAGAGAGAGAGTTGACATTTTAAACATTTAACGTTTTATTATTTTTAAAAACTTATTCACTTTTTTTCAATCACCGTTTATCTCTCCTGTACCCCCTTCTACCTTCACCCCTCCCCCTCTCCCTGCAACTACCACACTGCCATTTAACAACATTTTAAATCTCTTCTCTAAAAAGATACTTTATGGTAAACAATGAAATACCATTTTTCCAATTTATAATATATCTGTATCTGGATATATTTTTGTATGTCCACAGCATTTTCATCTCTCCATATAATTTGTGCACAGACATATTATATCATGGTTTAAAAGAATAAAAACCCAAAGTTATAGCAAATTTTTATAGATAGATCTTTTTTTAATGTCAAACTATTTCATGATTTTCATAGATTTTTTTTTAAGCTTCTGATGCCTCTTGGCCTGTGACTTGGGAGCAGTGTATGGGCCTCTCTGACAATTCATGAGACGCCTCACTGTAGGCGAGTTGTGGGTGGCTGAGGGGAAATAGAGACTTTAACTGGTGAACCCAAGGAGGCTCAAAACCTTCCTTCACCACAACTGAAGTTGGAGTTTCTGACCACGTGGACTTCAGAATATCTGGTTCTGCTAAGGCTGATGCGGCAGCATGGGCTGAGGTAATGGATCACCTCGAGTTCATCCAAGAGTTGCTCGGTGTCCTCCAGATAACTGGGAATTAATAAGATCTCAATGCTGCTGTGGGTGAAATAGGCTTATTAGTGAAAATTTAGAACCTAGGACAGATGGTGATAAGGATACAATCATGTCAGTGGGGATACTTTGGACTCACAGAAAATAAACTGTTAGTCTTATAAGTAAGGAGAGATTTATTATCTCTCATAATAGAAACCTACAGTAAGGCAGTTTCAGGGTTGGTTAATTTAGTGGTTCAACAATGATATTAAGACCCCAGTTTCTCTTTTGCTGTTCTCAACATGTTGGCTTTTTCCTAGGTTTATCTCCTCATGGTTGCAAGGTGGCTGCTGATGCTCCAGTCATCACCTGTTTCCTTTCAGATGAAGAAAAGGACAGTTTCTCAATTTGCCTGGTAGGCCCTTAGCAGACTTCCACTCACAGATCATTGTCCAGAATTATGTTGCATTGTTGCTTCCCAAAACAATGACTGATTCTGGAAATAGAAACCAGTAATTGGATTAAATGAAGAATCACCCCCATAGACATTTGAAGGGCATCTTCATGGAGTGTGTGGTCATATGAAGAGGGATCAAGATCAGGGTTCAATTAACAACGAAGAACTGCAGCAAATGGTTGTAGGGTGGGCAACCAATACTGTCTGTACAAGCACCCTATGTTTAAACAGCACACCTACTATCTCATTTAATAAAATGATTTTAGGGCACTATAGAAGAGAAAAGTGATTAGTTTTATCTCATACCATCATTGGAAACAAAATAGAAGTACTGTGTATGAAAAATTGAAGTTATATCTCTGTTTCTCTGTAACAGTGAAAAGAAAGTACTGTTTTCTATCAGGGTAGAAAATTAAAGCAGGGGAACACTGAAGGCACTCACTGTTCATCAACTACTCAGCTGCCATTTTCACCCACTTGCCACTTTTATCCTTGCCGGTGAAACTTGATTTCTTCTGGTGGCGTTATACTGCCTGCTGGGGCTGAATCAGGGTTGTCCAACAGACTCATAGGTGGAGAACGGGATGACAGCTAAGGGGGTTGGGGAGATTAGGGGGTGGAGGGATTGGACAAAAAGGAAAAAAGACTCCTGGACATGACGGCAGTGTGGTGATTGCTGGGGTGTGTGTGTGAGGGGACTACATTGTAATGGAAAAAATTTACAGTAAAAATAAACATAACAGATTGAAAAAAAAGATCATCCAACCTTATCAAAGCAGTGTCATTGGCAGATGCGCACATTCCTTGATGTTAGTGGTATCCATAGGAAAGTCTGGCCAACGAGTAGAAATCCTCTGAGAATGAGGCTTCTGGGAAAGGTTTTGTTTTCTTAATCAATGGGACAAGTGTTAGCAGAGAGCTTACTGGGACCTCCTTTTCCTTTTCTTCCTGCCATGAATGTAAATGTGATGTCCGGTGCTGTGGCAGCACTTTTGACTACATGGGATAGCCATCACAAGGAGAAATTATTCATATTAGCAAGTGGTGGAACAGAAAGATAAAACGATCCTGAGTCACACGACCAAGCTTAGAACTGCCTACTTTCAAATTTCTGGTGATGTGAGATCACTTAATGTCCTCTTTGTTTAAATGACTGGAGTTGGGTATTCTATTACTTGCAACTAAATACAGACTGACTGGTACAAAAAGCAATGAACACCATCTCATGTACATATTACAGCTACCCTGTCACTTCTCTTCCCTCACATTTTTGCTATTCTGTGCCTCTGGGTTCGGAGAACCTAACAACTTGCCCACAGCCCTTCAACTCCATCTCACTCAGATTCTTCTATTCTTCTTCACTCTTGACACTTTAGGATTTAGCTGATTTTTTACTTCTTTTCTATACCTATTATGTTTTCTTTCCCAACTAGTTTTGAAATTCCTTCCGGATGGAGCCTGGGCCTCTTACTAGTCTGGTACCTATTTCTGTAGTTGGTGTGGAGCGGGTTCTCAGTGATGGGGAACTGAATGGATAAGGTCGCTTTTCTGTTACATCTCAGCCTGCGGGAAGGGAATTAAGCAAATGACTTAGCTTATGCAGGTACAGACTTACCTCCTTCTTGGTCTGTCGGTTGGAAAGCAGAAGCTAGGGCATATCCTATGGCAGTTTCTTCACACTGCATCACTAATCATCGTAAGTGGACATTATTTGAATTTTGGTTACGTATCAATACCTCAGTACTCGTCGGCTTCAGAACTCGTCAAACCCTGTACTCGTCCCATTTTGATAAGACAAACGCATTAGTACTTGGCGTTTGCTTGGTACTTGTCAGTTTCAGCACTCCTCATGAGTTCCTGAACAAATTAACGACAAGCACTGAAGTACCACTGTATTTTACGAACAACTTAGGAGCAGGATCGGGTGGCATCTTGTGATGGTGAGCTTGAAACAATGCATTTTAGGGAAGCACCCCGTGTATTTGAGTTATAGATGGCAAGTGTGGAATGAGGGAACTTCACAGCTTAAGGAAGATCTCTAATGGACATTGTGATTTTGGGGGCGGTTGGATTGCTACAACTAAAAAATTCCCTTGCATGAGTTTGTCAGTTTCAGGGGATTTTGGCCATGATTCAGTGAACTGGAACTTCTAGTTGAAATGAGAATCTCATGGCCTTTGTGCATCTTTGTTCACAGCCAGGGTGGCACCTCCGGTGTGTTAATGTCCGTCAGCAGCTTCGCACGTGTTTTTGCCTGCAGCATGTGTTCTCTCTGGGTCACCTCCTCATGCAGATCCTCTGCTCCTGTTTCTTTCTCTCGAACACAAGTATCTTTTGTGGCCACAAGATGTAACTCCAGCACAGTGCTTTATACTGACGACTGTGGGTTTTCCTTAAGGTAACTGTGGGTGGCCCCTCCATTTATTTTCTTGCTTCCTTTTTGTTTCTGTAAATTCTGCCCTCCACTTTCCCCTGAAGCACATGCTGTTCATGTAATCTGAATGGCCATTTAGAGGAAAGATCAGAAGTTTGTTGTTTCATTACCAGCATAAATCAAAACTTTGTGTTCGCATTGCAATCTGAGTGAGTCCAGGAATAGCTTTGGGATTGCTAAGTGTCTGGAGAGCACTGACTACACAGACATGTTTTGAAGTGGGCTATAATAGTTTCTACAGCTGTTAACAGTTCGTAGAAGAATGGTAGCATTATATATCAGCGTTTAAAATGTGCATGACTTGCATTGCACAGAAGTCAGATTGGGATAGAGTCGGGATTTTTTTTTCTGAAACTTGGCCAGGAAAGTCTTCAATAACTAGAGAAATTCTTTTCACTGCTGAAATCAACATGAAGGACATTGTGTTGTTATAATTGCTTATAGCTCACCATGAAAGTTGTCTTTGTGTGAGTGGATGTACGGGCTGTACTGTTTTGTTTTTATTTATTCGGCATTCTTTATTCTAATGTCCTTTCCTTTTTCCTGACCAGAAAGATTGTTATTGAGCCCTTCACAAAGCTGAAATAATGCAGTGTGTTAAAAAAATGTTAACAATTCAAAGAAGTTATAAAAATTTATAAGTTGGCTGAGTGCTTGGGAAATTTCTGCATATTTTAATATAAATAGGTAATGCAAATATTTGTTCTTTGCATTGAGAGGTGAGTCTCTGTTTTCCAAAAGGCCCTGCTATTTAAATTAGACTCACTTGATTGTATTGAAATACGAAGCTTTCATTTGGAGTGATGGCAAATATTAAACGCCGTGGTTGTTATCAAATACAAAAATGTAATAAATTAAATGTGTTACTGCATCATAAGGTTAAAAATTTCCCAGAAATCAGTAGGAATTGCTTCATGATTAGAATTTCTAGGATGGTAACTTGCATAATAGTTTTTTAAGATTTCCAAGTCAAGATTGAGTTTTCATGCGAAAAGAACTATTTGGACCATATCTGTACTCGGCCAATTTTACTATCTCTTTAAAGAACTGTGAGACCTGATTCAAGGTAAGAAAGAGAGAGGTATTTGGGGGGGGGGGATATATATATATATAAATAAAATAAAAGAAATTGAATAAAAATTGGGAAAAAATCTAAGTGTAAGAGGAACTCCTTCTGTATAGCTATGACTCAAGATGCACACACAGTAAGGTTTTTGCAGGAGGCTGAAGCTAGAAGTCCTCAGAGTTCTGAGATACTTCGGGAAGCTAGCGCTACCCAGGTGGCACTACACAGGGGAAAACTCACCCGGTGGAGTCAGTTCCCAAAGGTGAAGTGAAGACAATCCAAGCATCAAGTCCCAGGCCCAGCATTCGTGGCAGTGGGCTGCCCCTTCCCAAGCCATGTAGGCTGTTGAGTCAGCTTGATGATCTGAGAAAATCTCAGCATAGACCTTGAGGTTGAGGTCTCCTCTGAGCATGCCAATGAGTTCCCATACTTCACCTTTGTCAGCTCCTCATTTACCAGCTAATACTTCAGCAATTATTCATCAAGGTGAGAGGGAAAGAGGGCAGCAACAGAAAGGGAGGGAAGAAGACTCCCGGGGTGAAGGGAGTGCCTACCCCACAAACTTTATACACCACCTCACAATTTTATCCAGCCATCGGCTGCCCCTCACTTCCTCACATTTGTGCCATAGGGTCATGGCATCATCTCTGAGGCCAGCCTGCACCTTCCTGTTGGTCTACACCGCTCTGAGGCTTGTGGGAACAGTAGACCCATCTGGAGGAGTTCATCTGTGGTGGGGGAAATGTCTTGCCTCAGCATTCAACTGATAGTGTTTCGCAGGGAGATCAGGCATGGAAATTTGCACTTTCCTAAACTAAGAGGCCCTACCTGATTGAGAAATAAGGTGAAAAGCTGACATTTTTGTTGAGTGCTTACGATGTGCCGAGCTCTGTATTAACCTTGTTGAAAAACAGAGATGCACTGGGTAGCACGACTGGCAGAGGGCAATGTGAAAGTGGTTTCCTGGAAGATGGTACACAAGCCAGAGGTGAGCTAGAAAAGAAACAGGAAACCTGGACAGAAGTCTGGGTTTCTCAGAACAACACTGAGGATCCTTGGTAAATACTTTTCCTCATTGAAGACTGGTTTTGTTATAGAATTAAAATAAATATCAGCCTGGAATATACAATTCAGATTTTCCAGTCAGGAAAATGGTCCTAGACCAGTGATTTTCAAACCTTTTCTTCTCACAGCACACATAAACTAATTCCTAAAGTTCTGTGGCACTCCAAAAATATTTTTTGTCCATCTGACAAAAAATAGGTATAACTTTTATTCATTTACACTGGATGGCTGTTGTGTCAGCTGTTGCATTCTTTAAATTTGACAATCTAAGAGAAAAGAGGTCAGTGCCCTGACTAAATAGCCAGGTATCTCATGTTTTAAACATTCTTGTGGCACACCGGTTGAAATCGCTGTGCTAGAGCAGTGGTTTGGGTTTTGTTTTTGCCTTCTCAGAGCTGTAGCAGGAACTCTTAGAAGCTGAGAAGTCCTAAGTGCTCTCTCAAGAAACACACACATGCATGTGCACAAAATACTGCACCTTATTTAGGAAGTTGCCAGATCCTTTGGAGCCAGTTTTTTTTAGGGGGGTGGAATGTGTCATCATCCAAGTCTGGTAGCAGGCCATACTTTCAGGTGTAGGTGGCGAGGATGGCTGGCAGGGAGTCCAGAGAAGAGAGAGCCTAGCAAGGTTTCCCAGCTGTAGGAAGGGAAGCCAGCAACAAATGGCATTTCATCGAGGTGGGAGCTGATGCTGGGAGTGACTAGCTGTAGGAGTCAGCCTAGGTGTGGGAATGAGAGTTAGGGGTGTAATGTTCACCTGGAGATTCTTAGCCTGCTAGGAAAGGAGCAAAGAGAAGGCATCAGGAATCATCTAAGAAGAGAGTAACTGAAATGGGGCTAGAAGGCGCAGGCTGGGTCACCAGGAAAGAAAGCCCAGTAATCAAAACTAGAGTTAGAGCAGACTTGAATGGGCTTCTCGGGATTACTCGGCAAGATTTTTCCTGTCTACGAGGTAGTTGGCTTCAAACCATGGCAGGAGCTAAGCCCTTAGGCAGGGCAATGTGGGTCCATCTCTGGGAATCTGGAGGGAGGAAAGGAAGGAGCTGGGCAAAGAATCTGCCTAGTGATTATAACTGTGATGCTGTTCCTCTTCGAAGCTTTAGTAACCTGGGGAAGGGTATGTGTGAATTACCACTTTCTAGCCTTCTTACACATTAGAATCTAGAGAATGTTCTTTACTTTTTGATCTTTTCTCATCCTGTGGATTTGTCCATTTATTTGCATTTACATTTAACCTGCCACCCCTGTGCCATCGGCCAGCTCTGTTCCATTCTCTCACTGGAGACCCAGTGACCTCCCTGTTGTGGCCTTCCTCAGCAAAAGAAAAGTTGCTAGCATTTATTAGTCCATCAGGTATTTTGGGAATTCTCTGGTTTGTAAAATCTAAATATTGGAAATTACTAGATTATAGTGTCCTTGATTGGGTAGAGTAAGTACTCAAGAAATATTTATGGTTGAATGAATGATTAAATGAGACATGAAATGTATAACGTAAAACTAAGGGCTAAAATGGCACTTACTTGCTTACCTTGCTTTGATATCTCTTGAAAGATTAATATTAAGACAGTCTCTGTACGTGTGGTAATTAGTAGATTGGGCTACTCTCGACTATTCAACGGAGTAGAGTAGACATGTCTACTGAAGCGGTGGCACTTACTATATTGAAATGGTGCTGCCATCTTTGGTAAAGTAGTAATGATTGTTCTCAACCATCAGCCAGTTGTTGGAGTTTTGGAATGGGATACGCATGAAAGAAGAGACCATTGAACTGATGGGGGAGAGAGGGGCGGAGGCACTCCAGGCGATGCTCCACAGAGCAAATTTGTGGCTTAAATCATGAACATCTAACAGCAATTAATTAAACTGTTTTAGGGGCTTTAGCAAGGACTGGCTGAAATGTAAGATGTGGTATTTGGAAAGTGGTGAATGCAGTGAAGATTTGGGAAAACAAGAATGGCATGAAGGTCAGTCCAAGTAGCACAATTCTGTCTTTGAATTGATGAGACTTTCCCTCTTCAGATTTAGATGAGAAGTATAAAGAGGAGGCCTTCTCCCCTTTGATGGCTATCTTCAGTGGGAAACCTGTTGCTCAAATTTACCTACCCTTTGGTCTAGTAGAAAGAAACACAATGCAATTTGAAGTCTAAATCAATGCATTTAAGTGTATAATTATGTGGGTACTGGGTATCCATGGCAAGGTAGATGACTACAGTTAAAAAAAAAAAGGAATGGGAATCCAAGAATTGAAGAAATTCTTTCAAATAGGAAAGCATCAATAAGTAGATAAATTTCCTCGTTAAAATGGATCTCTACATTTCTGAGATAAATAATAATTTAAACATGAAAAAATATAGCACTCCTCATAGAGATCGATAATGCTTTTACATGCTGAGTTGTGTGTGTACGTGTAGAGTGAGAGAAGAGCGTGGTGAGAGATGAGGAAATCTTGAGACCGAGGGCAGAGATCGGTCTGCGGGGGCGGTTGCCGGCTCCTCTGTTGGCACCTTTACTCCTCGCCACCTCTAAGACTCCGCTCCACCTCTCGATGCCAATACTTCCTGCCCAGCTGAGAACTCAGTTCCTTCCCAAGTGGACAAAACACTTTAATCTTGCTTTCTTCTTAGCAGCATGAAAGGTGGGGATTAGGACAGAAGGAAAGAAGGAGGTAAAGTGTCAATGTTGGCCTTGGGAAATGACAAAGTTTATGGAAGGTGAATGTGGTAGAAGTAGAGATCTGTAGAAGCTCTGAATGGGAGATCACTTTCATGGCCAACAGGAAAGTGTTCAGACAGGAGGTGACATTGGAACTGGGGATAGAAGGACAGGTAGGATTTTGATAGGTATACATGGAAGAATATTCCAGGAAGAGAAAAATAGCCCAAGCAAAGGTATCATGGCAAAATTTCAAGTCTGTTCCAGGAATGGCCTGCCACCCAGGGTAGCTGGAAATAAAATAGGTACAATAAGTAGAGGCCAGATTACAGGAGGCCATAAAGGCCTGGTTAAGATTTTATTTGGTATATAAGTAAGCTTCTTACTCAACTCACCATACATGAATGTTCATCTCCTAAAACTTCTGCTTAATAAAGATGAATTTTTCCCCAACAAGCACTTTCTAAACATAGGGGCACAACTGTACTTTGCTAAGCAGCCTCTTAGTATCTTAAAGGCCAGGGCTTGGCCAGCTTAACCCAAACCTAGACTATCCATGAAGTTCAGGAGATCACAGAGCCCTTTAGGATTCTAAAAGGTGTGAGATGGTGTCTTCTTTCTTTCTTCTTCATTTTAAAAAGATTTCATTCACTTATTTTTAGAGAGAGGGGAAGGAAGGGAGAGAGAAAGGGAGAAACTGACGTGCCAGACAAACATCTGTCGTGTGCCTCTTGTACACCCCCGACTGGGGGCCTGGCCCTACACAAAGGCACGTGCCGTGGCTGGGAGTCAAGCCAGCAGCCTCTCGGTTTGTGGTAAGATGCCCATCCCACTGGGCCACACCAGTCGGAGCTCTTTTAAAAAAACTTAGTTGTCTTTATAATGTGGTGCACTTACAGGGTAAAAGTGGCAGGTTATATTTTCGAGAAGTGGCTAGATCCAGTTCTTCCAGTTCATACAATCTTATCACACAGTGACCTTGACTTTACTTCTATCAGGAGGTGGGCTCTATGTTCTCCTGAGGCTGGTCTGTGATTACAGTGGGAGTGACATCATGTGACTTCTGAGGCTATGTCATAAAAAGCCATGCAGCTTCCTCTTAGTTCTCTCGGGACATTGGCCTTTGGAGCCCTCCACCTCTATTTAGGGAGTCAGGAGTCTCCATCCTGTGAGGAGCCCAGGCCCCTTGCAGGCCCTCAGGGGGGCAGCAAGCATCAACCACCAGCAACGTGACTGAAAAATGCCTCCAGATGATTCCTGGCCCCAGAAGTTGAATCCCCTCAGCCCTCAGGTCCTTCTTGCTGAAGTCCCAGATGTCACAGTAGAGCAAATAGTCCCCTCTGTGTCCTTGCCGAATTCCTGGCATACAGAATCGGTGAGCATAATAAGATGGTTACTTCATGCAGCTAGGTTTGGGGTGAGTTGTTGTACTGCGGCAGTCCTAAAGCAGTGCAAAGACGGCCTTTTCTAGTAGTCTCTCTCTGTGCAGCAGGGTCGGAGCTGTATACCGGGGAGGGAGGAAACTATCACTGCTCAGAAGGCCCTGTTAGGTGATCAACAGGTATCATCTCATTTGATCTTCCTAACAACATTATGAGATTAATATTACCAACTTTACTGTATAGGGAACTAAGGCTCAGAGAGGGTAAGTGACTTCTCTTAGGTCACACAGCTAGGAAGCAAACCCAATTTTTCTGTCTCTGTGGTTCAGTGGGTTTCCCTACCACCTGAGGTCTCCCTCGGGCTTGGCGGGGGGACCCCCTCAGAGTCACACAAACAGTGAATTCTGCTACCCAGGTCACCTTTCCATCAGGTTGCACACTTGCTGAGCGCCTGGGCCAGGAGCTGTGAGTGAGATGAAAAGATTGATGTGGCCCCTGCCTTTGCAGCAACAATAAGCATTTGGGCAGCTGTAAGTCCCATGCTAGTGTCTGATCCAGTACTGTGGACATTCACTGAGGAGAGAGGTCACTGTGGAGTCTTGGGGAAGTAGGTGGCCTCCTGGTGACCTCCGTTCTACCTGGTGAAAGTAGGGAGGACCAACCGTATCTCCCATAGAGTCTTGGTTTGTGCCTGTTGTCCTAGCAAAATCATATTATTATTATTATTATTATTATTATTATTGATTTTTAGAGAGAGAAACATCAATTTTTATTGTTCCACTTATTTATGCATTCTTTGATTGATTGTTGTACATGCCCAAACCTGCAACCTTGGCGTATCAGGACAATGCTCTAACCAACTGAGCTACCCAGCCAGGGCTCTCTGTGAAATTATTAATAACATCTCCCTTTAGTTTCACAAGTGTCCCATTTTGGATGACAAATTACATGGTCGCCCTACAGTGTTACGCTCACATTGACCTTTTTTGAGGAAACGGGGTGAAGCATTTCTGAGCCTCCACGTGAAATGGTGTGGAGACAGTGATGCCAGGCCCAAACGGGTGGTAGAGTGTGTCAGCCGAGTGAAAAACTCGTTCATTCGCCATCCAGCAAAAAGTCAAATTGTGGTTTTGTTTAACCTAAATGAGTACTTATTGGTCATAAATGGTATATTACAACTAAAAATCTTACTTGAAAAAGGTGGAAAGAATTAAGAAGTACAAATTGCCAGTTATGAAAATGGTCACAGGATGTAAAGTACAGCATGGGGGACATAGTCAATAACATTACAGGAACTGTGCATGGTGTCATATGGGTACTGGACTCACTGGGGTGTAAATGTCTAATTGCTGTGCCGTACCCCTGAAACTCATATATTATATGTCCACTATAATTGAAAAATAAATTTAAAAAAAACCTGAATTGATAAACAATAAAACCTCCCCAGCAAACCACATTGTATTGGCTATTTAAATTGACCCAATTGGTTTGTGTCTGGCCAAATGGCAAGAACAGTACATGTTTCCCTGGAGGAGAATGAAGGTAAATGAATCGAGTACAAGGACAGGATACATTTCTCAAAGTGTGGTCTGCAAACCATGGGCATCAGACTTGCTTTGGGCAAGAGAGGGGATTACGAATGCAGATTCTGGGTCTCTACTCTGCATCCCCAAATCATTCTCAAAGGATGGACTTGGCATATTTAGCCAATTCCCCAGGTAATTCTGCTGCACTCTGAAGTTTGAGGACATCTGGCCTTCGATGCTTAGAATCAAGGAAACACTAAGGCCCTAGAGAAAATTCATTATTTGGGGATCATTGTTAGTTGGTATATTGATTTAAAATCATGAATATAGTGAGAATTTGGACCAGTAAACTGATCCCAGGGGCAATGGTCATCTAAGCACTGTGGAAAGAGGATGGAGTTAGTCTTAATTTCAAACTACTTCCCCATGTTATCCTACTAAGGAAAGGTCTGCATTATTTCATTACAAGGAAAGAGGATGTATTTAAACATCAATTTTTCTGTTTATTACCTCTGTCATTGATATGACTCTCATAGTCAATTTGCTAAGCACACTCTAAGAATATTTAAGAACTGCAGAAAAAGAGGATCTGTGCTGATCAGAGTTTGGTTTATTCTGACCAATTCTTACAAAGTTGGGCAAGGAATGGTATCCTGCAGATTCAAGGTAGTACAGATTGTGTGTGACTTTCCCTGGATGTTTGTGCCGGTGAAAACAGAACTTTGCAACAGAGTGAAAGAGCCTGGACAATGGAAGAAGTCGCTCAAGCCCAACCTTCTTCTTGCTCAGGCAGATAAACAGAGGCCTAGAGAAAGGAAATGGCTGGAATGAATCCCGGCAGTGCTGTGTATTCCCAGACAAGTCACGTACTTGTCATTGTCATCTCTGAAATGTGGGACAATGACAATGTCTACTTTTTGTAGTTTGGGGAAGAGGGAATCAAACAAGAACATGCATGTGAAGTGCTGAGCGCAGCTCCGGGCACCAATGTCAGTACCCCCTGCCAGGGTGCTATGCATTGTCATCATCGTCATCGTCATCGTCAACTAAAGTCAAATAGGTAGTTAATGGCAGAGCCAGGCCCAGACCTCCTGCCTCACTGAATTTTCTGTGGTATTAATGGAGTTCCAGAGATCGGTCACATGAAATACCTGTGTGTCTCCACATCATCGAGTACTATTTTAAGCCCTTCTTTCAGAAGGGCCCTGGGACAGTGAGCTCTGGCTGGCTGCCTCCAGCCGCACAGTCTGTTCTCAGGGGCGTGTGGTCTCTGTGCTCCGTCTGACCATCCGTCTGTGCCCCGTAGGGCACTGTGCTGCTGGTCACCTTACTGTCCCCAAACCCTGCGGGGAACTGCCTGTGGTGGTGTGAATGGGGAGCTGAGGCCTAAGATGCCTGAGCTGTGCTGTAGGGAGCGTTCTTCCGTAGTGACATAGATAACCAGGAGGGCTGGGAACCGCTGGGACAGTGTGTGGGCTTCAGAGGCAGTTGCCTGGTCCTACCAGTTACCAGCTGTGGTCCTGCCAGTAACGGATTCACAGTATGTCTGCAATAAAAGGTGCCCTAGAGATCATCTAGTAGGATGGTTTTCAAACTCTTTTTTTCAACTGAAAGAGACTTCGGAACCCTCCCTGTAAAACATGCAGGGGTCTGCTCTGATTGAGAGGAGATGGGCAGCACCTCCCTGCTCAGTGGTCTGCACCTCAAAGTGCTTAAGCACACACTCAGAATTCCACTGATTCCAGGCCTCTGGTTTTTCAGAAGAGACGCTGAGGCCCAGATGGAGGAAGGGACTGAGGATCCCACAGGTGGCAGGGCTGGGGGTGGAGCCCCTGTCACCTGAGTGCTCACAAAGCTACCTGGGAGGAGAAGGTGGCCAGAGAAGAAGGGTTATTTCTGATGACTCATAGGATTTGCTCGTCTAAGGGCAGAGTGAGTGTGTGGTTGTCTCTTCCTCTAAGGCCTCAGGTGATTCTAGCCAGAATTAATAAGACACAAAAACTTTTACCTCTAAGCTCCTGGTTTGAATGTAGCGCAGGCTGTTGGTTACTCAAGGTCAGTATATTTTGTGGGTTATCAAAGGCCTTCGTGAAATGTGTGGGATTTTTATGAGCTTGTTTTTATTACAGCAGCATGTTTAAAGGCCCCTCATGTACAAAGTCCTTTGAAAACTCTAACGAGGCCCCATAATCACCACATAATCATGAAGGTCACATTGTGCTGAACAAACTTAAGACTTGTTTTTTTACCAAATTAGTGGATGAACAGAACAGAATATTTAAGAAAAACCCCCACAACTTTTCAGCTCTTCAGAATACACAAACGACTCTCCCTGAGTGAAAGAAAATCCCTCTTTCGCGCTTTCCTACCCCGTATAAACCCGAAGAGGATTCCTTTCCCTGGCTTTCAGACAGAGATGGACAGTCTGTATACCAGCGTTGGTTATGGTGAGTATTCAGACATGTTCACTGAGGAAACTTGCTGCAGTTTCTTTCTACTCCCGTCCCCCATTGCTCCGCAGTCAACACATGCCCCTCCAGAGTAAGCCTGGCCCCGCCGGATGTCCTTCTATAGAGATGCCGGCAGCTTTCACTTGCCATCCTCAATTTTCCATCCTGCACTAACTAGGAAACTGCAAGGTTAGAAAACAATGGACCATTTCCTTCCTCTTTCTTTAAACCAAGGAGCTGAAAGAAGGACTTGTATTCATTACTCACAAGCCAGACTTGAGGATAAAGGTCATTACAGTTCAAATGTAACACAAGTCAAGATCCACAGGTCTCTGTGGGTCTCCAGTCCAGCTGGGGTCAAAACGTCACTCTTCCTCAAGTTAGGGTCCTTGTGTTTACCCGAGGCTTGCCTCAAGCTTCGTATTTCGGGCTGCCATTTAGAATCTGGGCTTGCTAAAAGGAGCTCAAGATATGGTCATGGGGAGGGGGAAGCATTGACACAAAGCAGGTCCAGGAGGGGAAAGTTGACTCTGCTAGGTCTGTGACCTGTTTTATTTCCGCCTGTAATATCCTTTTGCTCTGGAGTGTTTTCTCGTGACGAGACAGCCTGTGGCCAGAAAACCCGCACCAGACAGGTGATGTTGCCCCGGCACAGCAGCGTTTCCTCATCACGCTGCAAGGGCGAAGGAAACCACCTCTCTGACACCTCACGCTGGGTTTTTGGTGTGAGCTCTTTAAGCTAAAGAGCAGCTGTCATGCTTTATATAAGCCACACAACTCTGCCACACTTGGCATCCACAGGGGAGAGCCAGAAGTCACGAAGCAGCAGCAGCAGTGTGAATGTGCAGCTACCAAGGGAGGGTGCAAAGAGAAATGACATCTGTGACACAGAGCAGCAACATGCCCTGCACAGCCGGCAGGCAGTGCCATCGTGGGACTTTCAGGGGTCCCAGACCGTTTTGCCATCATGGGCACCTCTCGCCATAAGAATAAACAAACTAACAGTCACATTTCACGACTAGGTTGTTATAATGACAAATATATTAATGTTATATGTCAAAACATTTCCTGTGACCTGGAAGGTTTTTTTTCTTATTACTGTATTTTAAAAGAAGGTAAACTATTTTTCTGTTGGCTTGTAAAAGTTCTGCGGGGTGTAGGCATGGTGCCTCCGGTGTGTAAGGGGTACACTGGCCCTGCCGACAGGAAGCAAAGGTTTCCTCGGTACAATTTGGAGCAAATGCAAATTTATGAGTGAGGGCAGTTTCATTACTGTAAGTGACAATGCACATTATAAATGAGTTTGGTTCATGAAATGAGAGAGATTAATTAAATGTGTGTACAAATCCACAAATCAAGAGCTCACCATTAGCAATAGGCCTATATAATATACAAGGTCTTTGGCATTCCGGAGTAAATTTTGAAACTTTGTTATGGGAACAAAATATTATTACAAAATAGTATATTGTTGAACATTGAGGTGGTATGTGCTTGGGTCAGGATCCTAATTCCACTGCCTGATAACTTGGGTAGGCCACTTTATTCCCTGACTAAGTTACTTTATTCTTCTAGTCCTTCACCTCCATCTCTATATATGAGAGATAGTTATAGCTACCTCATCAGGTTACTGGGAGGATGGAATGAAGTCACACTTGCAAAGCACTTAGTACAATGTCAGGACATTTCCAGTAGTGTCAGAGATTATAATTATTATCGTCATCATGAATGTTGTTATCTTGTCCATCAGACGGAGACACTCAGGCTTCTCCATTATTTTGCTGGACAATTATTTTGCTGAACTCAGACAGGTAATAAGTAGTTACAAAGAAGGATTTATCCAAAGTAGAACTAATCAACCCATATCATGGGAAGAGAAGAGTAGGAAGTGCCATGAAAGGGTCGAAGATCATCAAAATATGGACCCTGGCCACAAGAACACTTCGAAGCTCGGAGGACAAGGCCCATCAGCCCAGGCCAGAGGGAGTCAGGGGGCAGTGGGCAAGCTCGGTGGGGAGTGAGAAGGGAAAGACGGAGGAAGGGGATAAGGCAGGTGTCAGGGATCTTTAAAACTCTGCTCGGTAGGTGAGGACTCCTCCTGAACATTTCCAGGAGGAGAAATTGCTTCCTATTCTTTACTGAACGGTAACCACCAAATCCTACCTAGAATGGCCAAGTTTCAGTTTGGAAGAATGTTGCCTCACGCATACCGGCTGCAAAGGTGTTTTGGTGCTGCCCCTACCACCTGGTAGAAGTGAACTAGACAAGCATAGAACTCATTCTCCGTGCAGTTGACTGGAAACTGCGTGGAGAAAGCAGCAAAGCAAAAACACCAAGGGCATCTGGCCATTCTAACAGCACCAGCAAGTATGTTAGTATTACTTTATACAGTGCTTTTAATTTTTAGAGAGTCCTACATTTTTATTTTTAACATTAAAATTATATGCTATATAAGGATCGAAACTACAGGGTCTGGCAGAAGTAACACCTGCCTGAGTGTGGTTGGTAGGGTAATAATATGTAATAATTTATAGTTTTAATTTGAAAATTCCACCTAAAATGTCCTATGGTGTGCTTCCGTGTGATATTGTTGTGTTACAGAATTGCATGCTTATGATGTTGTAATGAAAGATTTTGTAATAAAAAAGGGCATTATTTGTGCCAGACCTTGTATTTAAAGGATAAGGAAACTGAATTTGATTGATTTTTCTACCATACCACCAAGTTTGGGGCCTTCAGGGGTGGAGCTTAGATAGACTGCTGTTGTCTATCTCTGTCGAATTACCACAAAGTCCTCATGTTGGTTGCTACAATAATGATGGGAATTTTTACTATTTCTTTGGCATATATACTGTTTCTCACAGTTACCTTATAAGGTGAGGCTTCTCAATTCCATTTATAGCTGAGGAAATTCAGCTTTGTCTAGGTCAAATAATTTATCCGATGTTCTATTTCTAATAAGTTGAGATCTTACACTAGATTAGTCTGACTTTAAAGGTCAAGGTCTTTTTTCACGCTTCTTTCTCATTAGCTATTGAGATTTGAGTAGAAATGATTCTACTTTAATTTTTAATGAATATTGGGCTATTTGATAAATAAGTACAGATTATTTTGAAAGAGTATTCAGTTACTTCAGAAAGATGTCTTTGAAAATAATCCTTAAACAAATGAGCTGACATGTGGATTTTTCATGAATTAGGCCGAGGGGCAGGAAAAACAGTATGAATCCCACCCTTATACTTGACCACAGTAAGATTATGTATGTGTTCTGGAGGACTTCGGTGAAGGTCAGAGCCAGACCGTGTCAGCCTTTATTTTCACTTTGCCCAGCAAGGTGAGATGAGCCTTCAGGCTGAGCCCCAGCAGGGAGCCCTTTCTACCTGTAAGTTGCCTGCCCAGAATGTTTTCACATTTCTCTGTGGGTTCCTGCGGAGGGGGACCAATCTCTGAAACACCAAGCTCTCTCAGTATGGATAGTGTTGGAAAGGACACTTCTGCCCTTTAGAGTAAGAACAAGTTGTAAGTGGTGGGAGACCAGTTGTGAATTTGTCTTTTGTTCCCGGACTTCAACCTTGTTCCCATTTAAAGAATTCATCATTCATAATGGCTTGCCTGTATGTTAAAATAGCCCCCACTTCTTGCCTTTGTAATTTTTCACATTGCCTTTGTGAACCTAAATTTCATTGAAGATTGTGGGTTTGATAAACAATAAATAATAATTTTGAGCAATAAAAATGTTTATAAACATCCTTAGTCAAGTTCAAAGTTTTGAAAGAACTCTACATTAACTTTCTTTAAGTATATGGAAGCATCATGTTAAGAATGCAGCTGCCCATTTATTACTGTTTTGTATTAGCTAATTGGAAAACACCTAAATTATAACTAGTCACCCCCACAGTTTAGGGTTGATTAAACAGCCCGTGACCCTTTTCCCCATAGGCTGTTTGGGGTGTAATTATAATGACTTTCCCATTGGATTGAGTTAATTATTTCTTATTCTTTCTGGTGTTTCTCTCTGCAAATGTCCTAAGTGTATTCTACCATCTTGCACCATTTATTTTCTTTCTTACATTTCATAATGGACACACAGAACGAGGAAAGTTTAAGCAATTGTTTGCTTTGGTTTGATTCTTTCAAAGGAATAGATAAATCATCGTGCTAGAACATGAGAGGAAATGAGAGTTTTTATCTTTTATTCAGGTAGCCTATATCTACATGAGACCACAGAAAGTTCCCGACAGGATGTTATTGATTGCATTTACCCATTTGAGGTGTGAGATGGGTCTTCCTGCCACATCACAGGGCACGCGCTTCCTTTCAATCCTGCCCGAGAATCAAATTCCAAATCTTCTGGACTCTCCCATGAAATCATAAGTTTTTAGAATAGGTATTTCAGGCCTCTTGAAAGATTTTCCATTAATCATTCAACTTAGCTCCCTTCTCTGTAAGCCAATCACTAACAATAACTTCTCTTGTTGGTTGCCTTGAATAATGGCTCAAAGGAACTAAGTGAAGGTCAAATATTCACTATTGTAACTAAAGTGTACTGAGTACTAGGCCCTTATAAGTGACGTATGTGTATTAGCTCATCTAGTCCTTACAACAACTTCATAGGGAGGGATTGTTTTTTATCTCCGTTTATAAGAGAGAAACCTGAGACACACTGATTTGTGATTTCCCTAAGGCAGAGGTCTTCGTTCTCTTTTCCCCCCTTTCTCCGTCCCTCCCTCCTTTCATTCTTTTCCTTCCTGTCAACCCCCTCTCCCCTCCTCGTTTCTTACCCCCACTCTCCTTCCTTCCTCTCCCCATCCCTTCCTCTCCCTTCTCTTCTTTCTTTCCTTCCTCCCTCCCCTGGCCCAGTCACCACTCTTCCTTCCCTTATCTCCCTTCCCCTCTTTCCTTTTCCCTCCCTTCCTCCCAAGTCCAAAATGTTCATCAGTCCCTTTATTGTTCTGAGCAGTATTAAGGGCCCTGGAGATAGCAGTGAACACAGCAGATGAAGTCCACATTCTCATGAAACTTAGCCCCTGTCCCATTCTGCCCCAAATTATACATCTTCCCCAAGGAGCTTTCTCAGATTAATTCAACTCAACTTCTAACTTCTGATCCACTTTGATATTCCCAAACCCATCTTTAATTATTTAAGTAACTAAAAAGTTCAGAGGGTCATATTTTAGCTAATCTGACTGCTTTATAAACTTCATGTGACAATAGGTCACGTCTGTCTTTAGCACCTTGAGGTACGGTCTTGCCTCCTGTGAGTTATGACAGCATTTATCGTAACTGCTAGACTATCAGTATTGCAATGACAGAGACACCTGGGATGTGATTAGACCCACTTCAAAAAGAGATTTTTATTTTGTTTTACCTGAAGAAAGCATTGCAAAAGTTGAGTTTCAACAGATGTGGTCATGAAGCTGCTGGAGGATTTCCTGAGTGATGTTTGCAGTTTGGGAGTGGAGTGTTTAACCCTTAAATGCACAGCTCATGCTAGTTTTGGACAGCAGCCTGAGGCTTATGAAAACATTCACCTCTAAGGAAAGTTTCAAGGTATTTCCATTATAATCACTTAAGCTCACTCTTTCCTCTTCAACTTTCTCATTTCTCCTCATGTTACACTTCTCCTCATGTCAGGTGGTGGGGGGAAGGCATGGTGTTTATTCATTTAAAATATATAACTTAGAGACAGTACAATTGGGGGTACACTTAGTGTAGGTTTAGTGGGATGGATTGATATGATTTCCAGTCCTTTCCGAGTTCTGGGTAGTTATCCCAGTGAACGCACGGCTCTCAAAAATACCTGTTGCCCTTTGTACCAACTCACCTGACATCACGACACGGCGATTCTGGACAGAGGATCTGTTGTGATATTAATGCATCTGATGGCCTCCAGCACTGGGAGCACGTGGACTGAAGAGAGGGCACGAGGTTGAAATGTTCTACAGAGTTGAAAGTCAGTCTCTGGATAATTCTTCTAAGCCTTACATGTCATGTATGGCAGAAACTTGATAGAAATTTTCCCAAAGTTGACAATAATCCTAAATATGCACATGACATTACCACCAATAAAAAACACAGATTTTTACCAACTATGTTAGAAGAAAGACTTTTGTATTTCTGTCCTCTCTATTAAAACAATATAAAGCCATAGCAAGAGTAATAAAAGAGTATGCAGACAAAAAAGTAAGAAGATAATTATAACAATATTATCTTCTTTTGATTTTGTGATGCTTATGGTGTTTGTCAGCTTTCATGATTTTGAATTTGTTGCAATTTTCTCATTCTCAATAAATATTTTTGTACCTCTAATTTGTGCTCTTTAAGACCCCCCAATTATAGGTTTCTGTTCTTTAAAAAGCCTGAATCCACCCTATCCAAAAATATTGGTGTAAAATTGTGAATTGTAAATATAAAGCAAACTTGTGTGTGTGGGTGAATTTGTGAAACTCACCCATCTTGGGTCTTTCCTGGACTTAGTCATTAAGATTTTTCACTGTCAAGTATAAGAGAACACTAAAATCTGAAGACAATTTCTTTCATCTTTTTATTGTTTAAAATATTTGATGTCACTGTATCCTAGACAGTAAAATAAGATTTCCCCCCTTTTTATATTAGGATAAATTGCTAGTGCAACAAGAAAACGTGCCAGTGTGTCAGTGGCTGTCGCAGTAAAAGTTTCTTTTTCACACAGGTCACAGGCCACTGCTGCTCTATGCGTTCATTTGGGGACCCTCACTCCCTCCATCTAGTCTTCTCCACCAGTTCCTCTGCATCCAGGCAGCCAGTGGGATGAGGAAAAGAACACAGTGGATGGATTGTGAAAGTGATCAGAGAGATGAAGTCTGAAAGTGGTATGCGTGCAATCCACCTGTTACAACTCCATTTGCTTTACCCAAAAGCGCTGAGAAGTTTTGAATGCGCCTCCTCTTTGCTGAAGGAATAATAGAAGAAGCAGGTGAGTAGTAGCATTTAAAAAAAATTTTTTTTGTTAATGGGACTGGTCTCACCGGTGAATTGTCACAGCTCTCAAATCCATGTACATTTAATTACGGATGCCATTGTGCTTTGGTGAAAAGAGAATGGGATTTGAAATTGTAATACCTGGATTTGTATTTGTCCTAGCTCATCACTTCTTAGCTATGTGATTTTACCTGAAACCCAATCTTCCTGGGCATGAGTTTCAGCAGTTGTCAAATGGAGATGGTGACATCACCTTTACCTACTGCATAAGTTGTTTTCAGGGCCAAATAGGAGAGAGATAGCCATTCTTGCAGGTCAGTCTGCCATTCCAGCATGCCTCTACGGCAGCAAAATGTAAGAGGGAACACACAGGAAGACCTAGGCAGAGAAAGCCTAGTGCAGCACCCGACATGCCTGAAGCTCCAGGAGATGCCAGAGAGTCAGAAATCTCCCATCTTCCTGAGATGGGTGTGTAGGGTGGCCTTTTGTGTTTCCTGTTTTCCTAGTATGTCAGATTTGTAACTGCTACAAAGGTGAATCCTTACAGTCTACTTTTCCTTTCCTGTGTCCAGATGTCAAATGATTCAGCAGTCTCTGGAGTCATCTTCATGACCTTCGAGGACACATCAACCTGAGAACAGAGCAGGATTCAGGTGTTTTGACCACAGACACCATGGCGATAGTTCCAAAGGATAAAGAGCGAATTCCATTGGAAGTCAGTGTGAATGGATGCTGATGGCCAGGGTTGACGTCCTGTGCTACTAGCTGGCAAGGCTCTAGCAGTTGTGTCCATTGGTGTCTGTTCTGATTGGTTGGTGCCTGCACTGCATTGCTTATTAAATATTTTGAGTATTAAACTTACTGATGACTTCAACTCTCCTCCCCCAATTTAGATGACCCCGGAAGAGATAAGGAGAAAGAAAACAGAAGAAAGCATCCTGGACAGGTGATTCCTTCCCAAGGAAACTAGAAATAACTAAAGTTTTGGTCAAGCTTAAGTTGTCCAGTATCAGTTTGTAAACCAATTTAAGTTCATTTACAGTGAATAAAAGAGAGCTCCTGTTTTTTTAGCATGTGAAATTCATAAATACTACAGTGTGAGTCACAATATTCTGGCTTCACTTCTCACATCTAGGTGTCAAATGTACCCCCAAACCTCTGAAGCCATCAGGCATTAGCCTGGGGCAGGGGGAGTCGAAGGGGAAAGTGTTCCGCTATTTCAGGGAGTGTGCAGTGATGGCGTGTTACCGCAGCGGAGTTGGACTTACAGTAGGCATGGTGGGACTTTACCTTTCTTGCTTGTAGGGGTCAAGAAAATCTGTCCACAAATCCTACAATAGATGAGAAGATGAATAATATGTTTCTTTCACAGGGGTTAAAATCAGGAGACCTTAATTTCAAATAGGAAAAACAGTAACTGGGAGAAGAGCAAAAACCAACACAAAAGTGCCAGGAAGGAAACAGACTGATGTTCATAGCTTCTCACAGAGTTAAAAAAGGGGCTTAAGTATTTTTCAGGAAGGGGTTTATTAGCATGTTTGGGGATGGCATTTTTAAAGTTTTTTTTTAATATTTTATTTATTTATCTTTAGAGGGGAAGGGAAGGAGAGAGGAAGAAAACATCAATGTATGGTTGCTTCTCGTGCATCCCCTGCAGGGAACTGGCCCCTGCCGAAAACTGGCCTGCAACCCAAGCATGTGCCCTGACTGGGAATCGAACCTCGATCGTCTGGTTCGCAGGCCGGCATTTTTAAAGTTTTAAGAAAGATTTTGAGCCTATATTTGGAAGCACCAACAGATAAATCCAGAGGGGTTTAAGGTATGGACTTTATTGAAAAGTAATTTTCCTCTTAAAAATATTTTATTTGCCTGGATAGACAAGGATGGGGTTATTGGATGTCTCTGGTTAGGATCCAAGAGACACAGACAGTCAATCCACAGGTATGTTCATCAGATCAAGGAGGAAGCCACACGAGAAAGCAGTGTGGACATTGTTGGACATTGGGATGGGTGATTAAATGGGGCAATGGAGGTTGTGGAAAGAAGAAAACATTTTCATCCTTCTGTTGGGTCTCAGACGACTTCAAGGTGAGAGGGAGAAAAGGAGAGAGTGAAGCAGCTGGGGCAGATGTGGAAAGCACCCTGGGTCAGTGTTATACTAGACTGTCTTCAAATACGAATTACCTTTATTTGAAATTTAAAGCAATTATTTCACTTCAAATAATGGATAACAAAAATAGGTAAGAAAAGGACTAACTAACCCAATTAAAAAATGGGGAAAGGACTTGAGCAGACACTTCTGCAAGGAGGACATACAGAGGATCCAGAGACACATGAAGAGATGCTCAATATCACTAGCTATCAGAGAGATGCAAATTAAAACTACAATGAGATACCACTTTACACCGGTGAGAATGGCTATCATAAACAAAGCAATAAACAACAAATGTTGGAGAGGGTGTGGGGAAAAGGGGACTCTGGTCCACTGTTGGTGGGATTGCAGACTGGTACAACCATTATGGAAAACAGTATGGAATTTTCTCAGAAAACTAAAATTGGACTTGCCTTTTGACCCAGCAATTCCACTGCTGGGATTGTATCCTAAGAACCCTAAAACACCAATCCCAAAGAACCTATGCACCCCAATGTTCATAGCAGCACAATTTACAATAGCCAAGAGTTGGAAGCAACCTAGGTGCCCGTCAGTAAATGAATGGATCAAAAAACTATGGTACATATACACAATGGAATTTTATGCTGCAGAAAGAAAGAAGGAGCTCCTACCTTTTGCAACAACATGGATGGAACTGGAAAGCATTATGCTGAGTGAAATAAGCCAGGTGTTGAAGGACAAATACCATATGATCTCACCTCTAACAGGAAGCTAAACAACAAAGCAAACAAGCAAGCAAAATATAACCAAAGACACTGAAATAGAGAACAGGCTGACAGTGACCAGAGGGGAGAGGGGAGGGAATTTCAGGGGAAATAAGGGAGGGATTTAGAGGAACCTATATAAAGGATACATGGACAACAACTGAGAAGGGTGGAAATGGGAGGGAGGGGGGAGGATGGGGGGTGGGATGGGATGGGAGTAATAGACAGAAAACTGTACTTGAAAAATAATTAAATAAAAAAAATTGGAAAAAAATAAAATAAAATAATTTAAAAAAAAAGAAAAGGACTGACATGGAGCAGGGAAAATGGTCTCAAAGTTTATTTTTCTGTTAAGAGTCTATATATAGTTCAGAAATTCCACTGGAAGATGTTCCATTGGATTACAACAAAGTATCATTGAGTGACTAATAGTGATATTTATCACAATCTGGAAAGTGTTCAGAGAATTCACTGCACTGAAAAGGGACTTGTAAAAGTTACTGTTCAGTCAGTATCTCAGGGGTTTGGTGTGAATGTTTTAAACTCACAGAGGATCAGGGCCACCTCTAGGATATACAGGGCCCTGGGAAATATTTTTTTTGCAGAGCCTCATCTAGATGACCAGTTTGGTTAAAAATCATAATGTTAATGGGTCCATGTGTAGCATAGTCATTTATCAATGAAGATTTAGAATAGTGGGCGAAGGAGGGATACTGATGTATTTGTTCACCGTGCAGTCAGTGCACGTGGAGACTCCACACATAGCCATCCTAGTAGCCATCTAGTAGCCATCCTTCCTGTTAGGTGCAGTGACCACCTGTTTCTTTTTTGTAAAAGACACACTGTTCCTGGGTGACTGGATACCTCCCATAGGAAAAAAGTGGAATGTGTGTTATTTGCAATGCCACAGCTCTTTAGTGTCTGCTTGTATTGAAGTTTTGTGACTAGATTTTCTTACCTCTTCCACTCTCTAAAAACTGTTTCTTTAGTCCTGGCCATATTATTACTTATGGTACTTCATCCTCCTTGAGGTTCTTCTTATGAACTTTATGAATATTATTCTCCTTATGAATATTGGCTTCCATTGACTCTTAAAGATTGTTACTGTGCTTCTTTGCTGATGACTATGAACACAATTTTTACCCAGAGTTTGCAAAAATATGGGACCAATGATTCATTTTTGTTCGTGTTAAATTTAATGTTTGCAAGTTTATAATGTAAATGTAGAATAACACATTTTTTCAACCATGTGTGCTCTTGAATGCTTTGGGCTGTATCCAAAGACTTCACTGCATCCTTAGTGATCTCTTTCATGTTGTTGATAGGAGATGGTCCTGTGGGCCCAATGAGAAGATTGGTCCCACTCCCACAAAAAGACCAGCATGGGAAAATGCAATGTTACCACATTGGTCAGAGATGAGGGGAAGTGTATTGCAAGGGTCTGTGGCCATTTGCATTGTGGAGTTACAGTCTCCAGAAACCTTGGAGGAGATAAGTGAGATCACTCTTGAGGTCTGTCTGTCATGTGACAAGTAGCAGGTGAGAGTATGATGGACCTGCGCTGAGAGCACTGACAGGCCCACAAACGCCAGGCTCAAGCCCAAAAGTGGACATTGAATCCTTTGTGAGCGAGTGACCCAAAATCTGTATGTTGGCATGTGTGTATGTGTGTGCATGTGTGGGTATTCCACTCTGGTGGCCCAGTCCTCTGTGAAGAAACGCCATGGTACCTAGTGGGAGTGACCCATTTGCCAGGCCAACCTCCTGAAGCAGGTTCTAACCACAGACCCCAGACAGCCAAGAAGTGTGAGGTTAGGGGTTTCTTGGGGCATCTGGTCAACCCTGCCCTGGGGCAGAAGGTTGAAGAGTTCCCTGAAAAGCAGAGCATAAGTGGGAGCCAGGGCCCATGCAAGTCCAGGGCTGGGATGGAGGTGCCCAACCTGGAAGACACTGCTAGCTCTGGTTGAGCCCAGGCATCCCAAGAAGCCTTAGAAAATGTGTGCAAGACCTTCAAAACACAGGTAACCTCATGTGTGGATGAGGGTGGGCTGCTTGCCTAGGTCTAAGGGTGGCACTGTATGTTGTGTTATAGATTTGGGAGAACTGGGGGGGGGGTGCCATGTAGAAGGCCATAATGTTAATTTGGGGTTGACAACATCTTGGCCTTTCACTTTGCAGTGCTCTGTCTGTGTGAAGTGGTGTGATTTCCCAGCAGGCGACAGCTGTATTTATTCGGGAAACATGTGCATGTGTGTGTATTCCTCTAACACACAAGTGGGTATATATTTGCATATAAATGCATAATTTATTTTTTTATGTTTTCTAAACATGTTTAAACATATACATACATATATATGTGTGTATAAGTGCTTCATACATGTATCTGTTCCATTTGGTAGGAGAATTTGGCATTTACTCAAGTTGTTTCATTCATGCAACCTATTTATTGCAAATCATTTTCATGTTTTTGACTCAATGAATTATTTCAATATGTGAAATGATGACACTACTGTGACATTAATGCTTATTTCTCCTCTCCATAAGGGAGCTGGACAGGTGTACTCATTTTGAAGGCTGTTTTTTTCCTACAACTATATGTTTTATGACTGAGACTTTTGTGTAATTTTGTGTAACTTCGAAGACTTCTTGTTAATCCGGCCCTGCTTGTCTAGTCTTACTTTTCTTTCAGTATATAGTACTTCTTGTTATATTTTCAAGAGAATACTTTATAAAGAAAAATTATTCAGCAGATAAAGGAAATGAAAACCCCAATGGACATTGTGTAAGAATAGAATTGTATCATTACCCATGAAATATTCTTTCCTATAAACAAAATGAGGAACCAAGCTAAAAAGTATTAAGTATGTTTAAATATGCTGAGGTCTTGGAAACTTTAGCTGTAAGAACATGCATCACTGCTTATGTTTAAGGGAGTATGAATTTTTCATTCTCTACATTCACTGGACTTTTGAGAAGTGGTACCAAGTAGTATATATTTTGAGCTTTGTGACCTTTGAACTCAGTGGCAATGCAAGAGTCATCTGGAAGTGTCTCATAGGTGTGGTACCCATATATCAAGTTTGAAGAGGGAGAGAATACAGGGTCAAAATGGGCCTCGTGGTGATGTGGTGGTGAATGTGGGCCTTGAGGTCTAGACAGTGGTTTGGAATTAGGGTTGTGAATGTGGTGGAGTACTTCCCAGGTGCCCCTCAGGAGGAGACGCACATGGCCCCGCTGCAGGGAGGTTAGTTCCTGATGGATCTCGGTTGAGTCCCTCTAGGAGAACTCTTTGCCAAAGGGTATGCACCCTCCCTGGCGGAAGCCCACCTCTAATGGCTGGTCAGTGTGGGGTAGAGTGCATAGTTCCTAGACATCATTTATGACATCTCAGAAGGGTCATCTCAGCTCCAGAGCTTCACATGGGATCAGCTGAAACCTCAGTTTAGGAGGCATTGTGGTTCATCTTCTGTCTTTGCCGAATCCTGTGTCCCTCTCTCCCTCTCAGGTCTTCCCACAAGCTTCCCAGTAAGCCCCCTGCACTAAATCTTAGTGTCTCATGACCTGTTTCCAGTATGCCTGACTTAAGACAGTGTCAGTTTTCCCAGTCAGAGAGTGACATCGGAAAATAGTGAGATGCCTAGTTTGTCTAGGGGGTTGGGTTGAATGTAGAGGCAAATCGAGGCAGAAGTTTGGAAAGAACTCACTATGGTAAGTGGTGAGTATAGCACCTCCATCCCAGCCCTGCACTTGCATGGGCCCTGGCTCCCACTTATGCTCTGCTTTTCAGGGAACTCTACAACCTTCTGCCCCAGGGCGGGGTTGACCAGATGCCCCAAGAAACCCCTAACCTCACACCTCTTGGTTGTCTGGGGTCTGTGGTTAGAACCTGCTCCAGAAGGTTGGCCTGGCAAATGGGTCACTCCCACTGGGCACCATGGTGTTTCTTCACAGAGGACTGGGCCACCAGAGCAGAATACACACACATGCACACACATATGCACACAGGCCAACATACATTAAATAGAAGGGCATACAGTAAATAGAAGGCCAGAACTAGGGGAGCGGAAGATTGGTATTTTCAAGCATGGGGCAGTCATATGGCCAGTTTAGGTCAAATAACCAAAATTTTCTTTGGTGTGTCTCAGGAACTATATTATAATAAGAAATATAACTGAAAGAAATTGGTATATAATCTGGTGTCATTTCTTTTAGATGCAAATCCCATCATCAGTGGGCCATGTGTTTTGGAAATTTTTTCAAGACATAGGAATCGATTTGAACAGATTGTTCACATAATCTGTCTCCACATGCATTTGCAAAGTAGCTTGTAAGGGTTAAAGCCATTACCTCTTCCCTTTACAGTATTTGTTTCTATTTGTGAAAAACATACTATGTATCAGGGATTAAGTATGTTATTGCTCAGCCTCACAACAACCCTATAAGGTAATGTTAATGTCCTAATTCTAGGGGTAGGGAAACTGAGGCTTGGCTAGGATAAGGGGCTTGCCCAGTGACTAAGGGACAGAGATGGGATTCAGGTCCAGATTTCTTTAACTCAGAAGCTCCTGCTGTCCAAGTCAGATGAGCTGGTCCCATGGGGCCCATGAGCTGGGCCTCGTGCTCTTGGGCTCTGACTCACCAGGCCTAAAGTGGTAACCAAGACATGTGCTGATTAACAGTTACAAGTCATCTGTTCAGCTAACTGAAGCAGCTCTTCAATGGCTTAGCGATTAACCCGAGCAACCATTCCTTCTTCAGTAACAACCATAATCATAGGAAGCACTTCTCTTTTTATAATTTGCAAAGCCTTGTTTACATATCGTGTTGTTTGAGCTTCACAACACAGCTGCTTGTGAGTAGGACAGAGCACTATCCCCATTGTCCCGATGGAGGAAGTAGGACCAAGGAGTTTCATGCACTTACATTCACTTGCCCCAAAACGGGCAACGCCAGGCCTGAACTGGGGCGATCCCTTGTGTCCACGATGCTCCCCGAAGGCACTTGCCGAAGCACCTGAGAGGGAATGAAACCTTACGGAGAGTGCCCCTTCTTAGTTTCTTTGGACTCGGTTGAACTGAAATGCTCTGTACCTACACTGAGCTTGTCTGTGAAAGATTCATCAGCCAAGAAATAAAAAATGCCACTTTCCAAGTGATTAAAAATGATCTTCAATTCTACTGTAACTTGCTGGGTAGTTGTCAGTATTCTGGCACCCTTGTACTTGACTATAATTATCCCTAATTATCATTCAATTCTGGTGGATGCTTTTTTACTTTGATCAAAACATGCTTTTCCCCCCTCACGTCATCTGGAGGGCCCCTTTTTCTAAACTCTCTAGGATTGGCATTAAGGTTCATTGCCATGTCTCACCAACAAAAGATTCCTGAGTTATTGAAACCAGCACCTTGTTTTGGCTTGGGTTTTCTGTATCACTGTATACTTGGCCCTATTTGCTTTGATAAATTTTAAGGATATCTTTCCCTACCTTTCTGATGTTATCAAAACAACACTGATTTCTAAGCATTGTAGTTCGTGTTGGGTTCCTGGCTTTGTAGTGTTCCTGGTATTTGTTAGCACCCCAGCCCTGTGCGGGGTGGGGTGGGGGGGAAAGCATAGAGTGGGCACTCTCTAACTGGGAGAAATGGGATGTGCTTCAAGCAGCTGAGAAGGGAGTGGAGAGAAGTGGAGGAAGAGGGGCGGGGTGGGGAAGGACAGAAAGTGCCTTCGTGAGAAACGTCCCTTCAGGCATTGGCGCTTCTCTGTTGAGAGAAACTTCCCTTTTTTATTTTAACTACTTGAAAGTGAATTGTGTGAAGGAAAAATGACCTCACACGTTACTCTGCTTTCCATGAAGTAAAATAATCGTGGTGGAAAATGTATAAGAAAAACAATTTGATTTCTAGTTCCCTTGCTGTATGATTTTCAAGATTACTCAACCCTTGGACCATCCCTGCTAACGGTCTGTCCTTATTTACCTCATTTGTATTTCTCAATGACTTTATTTAGCAGCTTGCTAAATATAATGCCCCCTCACCCCGGGTCTTCTTTTAAACAGATAAAGGATGAGACAGGAAGTAGTGACGTGATGTCTTTGGATTCAGAGGGAAGAACTGCGACCAGCTCTTTCCCTAACTTTGTTCCGGGTACGAATAGAAGGAGACGGGCCACCCCTCCAGGGTGGAGAGGGTATCAGAGGCTAACAATTCAGCCATATAGAACAGGGCTGGGTAAACCACAGCTGAGGGTCACATTTGCCCTGTTGTCTTTTTTCTTATGCCCTTTGAGCTAAGAATGGTTATTTGCATTTTAAAAGATTTTTAAAAATGAAAAAAAGAATAATATCCCACGACACATGAAGATTATATGACAGTCAGCTTTCGTGTCCATAAATACAGCCGTGTGGAAACACAGCCACACTCATTGTTCACATATTGTCTTTGGCTGCTTTCACGCGACACGGGAGGGGTTGACTGGTTGCAACAGAAACTCAAGAAGCCTAAAATAGTTTATGATTTGTAAGTGAGACGGCCTGAAAAGCCTAAAGTATTTACTGTAGGGGCCCCTTACAGAAAAAACTTGCTGACCCTTGATATAGGAGATTCTGGGACATGAGGCGAGGGATAAGCATTAATTTTTTGGCTCACGACTAGTGGCCATTCTCTGTCAGCTATGGGAGACAGAAAAGGGTGGGACAGTGGATGAAGCTGCAGGAAGATTCTAATTTTTCTCAGAGTGCATCCTGTATGAGTTCCTAAATACAGTTCCTCCTCCGGTTTAAAAAAAAAAGTTGGTTCTGACTTTTTCAGTTACAGAAAAGAAAATGACCCTTAGGGAAGGTTAGTGATTTTCTGAAAGCCACACAGCTGGTCAGTGGTCTGTGTGTGACTTAGGCCCAGCTCTCCTTGAAGCTTTCCATTCTGCTCCACACTGGGGTAGCCAGAGAGAAGCCATGTTTACTGGTGTATGCCGGGAGGAGCCAGAAAACATGGCTTCTCTCCTTTTCTTCTGTACTGAACATTAAGGGAGGGCTTCCTCTCACTGGGTGCCCCCAGGGCCTCCTCCAGCACTCCCTCACTGTGCCACGCTGATCTTGGCCTGCTCCGCCGTGGAGTGCTAATGGCCCGTAGTCACATCTTGTTTCGTCAGCTGGAGGATGAGTCCTTTGAATAGGTTATGGGATTTAACAAATTAAAATACAAGATTCCCAATTAAATTTGAATGTCAGATAAAAAATGTTTAATGTATGTGTGTCCCAGCAATATTTGGATTTAACTGGGATACATATTTTAAGTTATATTAAAAATTATTTGTTGCTTATCTGAAATTCGATTGTAACTGGGTACCCTGTATTTTTTTCTGATTACCCCCTTCGAAGGCCAAGGACTTTATTTAGTATTTGTTCACCTCCCTCCCTCCAACATTACCATTATTCCCATAGTCCCATAGCACTTAAACATTGCCTTCCAAAAGATACATTTCCTGAGCTAAAATTTAGTGAAAACCAACCTTTTTCAGGGTAAGCACTAGTTTACACGAGGAGACAGACATGTAAACAGCCTCATTTGACTGTATTCTGATACTTGTTATAACAGCCGAGTAAGCAGAATAAGAGTTGTGGGGATCTCAGGGAGGGCATACACTTGAAAGCGTTCCCAGAGGATGTAATCTCCAAGGTGGGTTTTGAAGTAGGGGTAGGAGTTTACCAGGACAGGGAGAGGGAAACAGGAAGAAGGAGTGGCACGTGAAAAGTCATAACTAAAGTAAAGGAAGTAGTATGGTCAGGAATAATGGGAGGAGGAGCTGGGTGATTGGTATGTCATATCTGGGATGGAGTAGACACTTGATAAATAGCGACTCAGAAGTTAGTCTCCAGCCCTAGCTGGTGTGGCTTAGTGAATTGAGCATGGGCCTGTGAACCAGGGGGTTGCCGGTTCGGTTTCCTGGTTGGGGCATGTTTCTGGGTTGCAGGCTGGTCCCTGGTGGGGGGTGCACTAGAGGCAGCCACACATTGGTGTTTCTCCCCCTCTCTTTCTCCCTCCTTCCTCTTCTCTCTAAAAATAAATAAATAAAATCTTTTTTTTTAATTATAAAAAATTAGTCTCCAAAACTTCAGAGAAGTGGCCCTGGAATTAAGACCACCCACAAGCCTTGTTCTCAGTACTTCAACTCTTAACTGCCAGTTTTGGGGCCACTAGCCTAACAGGCTTTATAATCAAGCATATGTTCTTGGTAAGTTCCTTTTTGCTTCAGGTTAGCCTCCTAACATAGGTTCTATGTCCTTTGCCATGGAGCAAAAGAAATCTCATAGTGAAGTCCAACATTCAGTCACTGTACTTGAACTGGTAATAGGAAGAGGCTTGTGGCCTGCCTTGGCCTGAGGTTAGGCATTTCTTCTACCCTGGAGATTTAACTGGCCATAAGTGACTCTCTGTGATGCAAAGAAGTCTGTTGTTAGTCAACCCATCTCTGTTAACATGAATTTCATGCAGAATACCTGTGGATTTTTTTCCCCAAACAACTCTAACATAATGTGCACAGTATCTCCTCTGTATCCCTCTTCCCCATGGTTCTCCATCTTGCTGGGTACCCAGGAGGCTGCACTGTATGGGCTGTCTCAGTGGTGAGTGAGGTGGCTCTCTTCCTGCTGAGTCACTCTAAGTTCACTGCATCCTCTACAAAGTGCCACAGCTTCCATCAGGTGCTTTTTCCATACAACTGCCCTCTCTGGTCCTAGTAAGTGCCCTGTATTTTGTTTCTCTCCTACTGCAGGCTTCAGGCAGAAAAGGCTCTCGGTCTCACTTAACATGGGGTATGCCCTTTTGTCTATCCTTGATGGTCACCACTTCATTGATTCTCCTCAGTCACTCAGTGTGAGTGTGCCATTTGTTCTTGATGGGGCCCTTACTGACACAGATGGAACGAGTATTACAACAATCCTTTATTTGCTTATTATTCATAGTTGTAGTACTAAAGATGGAAAAAAGATTAGTTTAAGGATATCTCATACTTAGCTTTGTCATACATTTGAACAATGTATTATGTAAGGAGGTATGCTGATTTTGAAAACAAATTGTATTTCAACCTAGTTAATATCTCTAGAGTCACATATGTTAAAATCTTAACACCAGAGTTCTGACCAGGATGGAGGCATAGATAGAAATGCTTTGCCTTCTCACACAACCAAAAGAAGGATAACTACCAATTTAAAAACAATATACAACCAGAACTGGCAGAATATCAAACTGCATGGACAACCAACAAGTTAAAAAAACATTCATCCAGATTGGTAGGAGGGGTGGAGATGGGAGATGGACAGCTGAGCACACAGGGTATGTGGCAAGGTGGTGGACTGCATAGGCAAGGTGAGGCTGGCTGAATGGGAAATTAAAGATTCAAAACCTCTAGCTGTAAAATACTGTGTGGGTTGCAAAGGTGGGAGAAACTCCTGGTCTCACAGGTGAGTTCGTTGGAAAGTGGGGCTAGAGTGGAGCAACTGAGTGGTATTTTTCCCTCTCTGACCCCTTCCCCATGGGTAGTGGTACAACACACAGCAAAGAGGATTGTCCTGCCCTGGCGAATACCTAAGGCTCCACTCTCTTACAACATAACAGGTGCACTGAGACAAAGAAATCTGGCCCAAATGAAACAACAGATCAAAGCTCTCAAAATAGAACTAAGCGATAAAGAGATCACCAACCTATCAGATGCATAGTTCAAAACACTGGGAACCAGGATGCTTACAGAAATGGTTGAGTATGGTTGCAAATGGGGGAAGAAATGAAGGCTACCCAAAGTGAAATAAAGCAAAATATATAGGGAACCAACAGGGAAAGGAAGGAAATAGGAACTCAAATCAATGATTTGGAACAAAAGGAAGAAATAAGCATCCAACCAGAACAGAATGAAGAAACAAAAATGCAAAGAAATGAGGAGAGGCTTAGGAACCTCTGGGACAACTTTAAATGCTCCAACATCCAAAGCATAGGGGTGCCAGAAGGAGAAGAGGAAGAGATAGAAATCAAAAACTTATTTGAACAGATAGTGAAGAAAAACTTCCCTAATTTGGCAAAGGAAATAGACTTCCAGGAAGTCCAGGAAGCTCAGAGGGTCCCAAAGAAGTTGGACCCAAGAAGGAACACACCAAAAAAACTTTACAGGCAAGAAGGAGCTGGAAAGAAGTATTCCAACTCATGAAAGGCAAGGACCTACATCCAAGATCATTTTATCCAGCAAAGCTGTCATTCAGAATGGAAGGGCAGATAAAATACTTCCCTGATAAGGTAAAGCAAAAGGAGTTCATCATCACCAAGCCCTTATTTGAAATGTTAAAGGGACTTATCTAAGAAATAGAAGATGATCAAAAACTATGAATAGTAAAATGACAACAAACTAATAACTATCAACAACTGAACCTAAAAAACAAAAAGCAAACAACAAGAACAGGAACAGAACCAGAGAAATGGAGATCATATGGAGGGTTATAGTGGGGAGGGGGAGGGTAAGAATGGGGATGTAATAGGTACAGGGAATAAGAAGCATAGTTGGTAGGCATAAAATAGATGGGGGAAGTTAAAAATACTATAGGAAACAGAGAAGCTAAAGAATTTATATGTACAACCCACGGCCACTAACTAAAGGGGGCAGAATGCTAGAGGGCAGGGGATGCAGGGTGGATAAAGGGTAGAAAAAAATTGGGAAAACTGTAATAGCATAATCAATGAAATACTTAAAAATACTCAACATCAAGTGAATTATGCAATAGACTTGCTCTTTCATTGTAGGTGTAAACATAATGGTAAAGCACGTGAGCTATAATGTCAGAAAGGTCTAGTTTTGAATATGAGCACTTTTAATTACTACCTTATGGTTGTGGGACAAATTATTTTTCCTCTCTTGGCCTGTTTATAACATGAGAGTGATCATTCCTCCCTCACAGGGTGATTGTGAAGATTAAAGGTGATACTGGGTAAAGGGCCTTCCTAGACATTTTCAAAAAAAGAAATACAGATGGTTAATAGGTGCAGAGAAAGGTGCTTCACATCACTAATCCTTAGGGAAATGCAAATCAAAACCATGACGGATATCACCTTACACTTGTTAGAATGACTATTATCAAAAAAAAATAACAGATACCTAATGTGAGTGAGCATGTCAAGAAAAGGGAACATGGGTGCACTTTCCAGGTGGGAAGATAAATTGATGCAGCAGCCATAGAAAACAGTACAGAGATTCCTCAAAAAATTAAAAATAAAACTATCATGTTATCTAGAAATCTCAGCCTTGGGTATGTATCCAAAGAAAATGAAATTAGCCCCTGGAAGAGATATAGCTGCATTCCCGTGTTCATTGCAGCATTATCCACAATAGTTCACATATGGAAGTAACCTATGTGTCTGTCAATAGACGAGTGGATAAAGAAGATGTCCTGTATTTATCACACACACACACACACACACACACACTGGACTATTATTCAGCCATAAGAAAGAGATCCTGGGTAAATCTGGAGGGCGTTATGTTAAGTGAGATAAACCAGACAAAGACAAGTATTGTATGGCATCACTTACATGTGGAATTTAAAACAAAACAAAGCAAAAAGCTAATCTCATATAAACAGAGAGAATAGTGGTTGTGAGGCATGGAGGAAGGGTGAAATAGGGAGATACAAGTCTAATGGCGAAACTTTCAGTTCTAGGAAGAAAAAGTTCTGAGATCTAATATATAGAATGGTAACTAGAGTTCATTTCCTAGAGTAGGTCTTCAGCATTCTCAGCACACACACACACACACACACACAAATCATTAAATGAAATAATGTTTATAAGGCGCTCAGCTTGTTGCCTGGTACATGACAAGATTATTTAAATGCCTATGTTGTGTTTACAGACACATCATATTCATTGTGTCCAACCTTGGGATCTAGAACATCACCTTCCAGACCTGTCTGCAGTGACAGAACTGCCCTGTATTTGTGCTATTCAGTATGTGCATATTGTATACTTGAAATGTCCAAATGGCATTGCTGATCTTACAAAATGAATGATTTTTAAAAATCCTCACCCAAGGATATGTTTATTGATTTTAAAGAGGAAATGGTGGTAGGGGGAGCAAAGAGAGAAACTTCAAACCGAAACCTCTTGGTGTACAGTATGAGGCACCGACCAACTGAGCCAAAACTGTCATGATATAGTGTATGCTATAATCATAAAAAATGGTTATTTGTCCTCAACAAAGCAGGTAAATTGAAGCTATACACAAACATAAACATACACAACCTTAAAAGGAGTATTTTGGATAAATTTATTTTGAACCAGATTACACAGATAATTATCTCAATGTTTACTTTTGCCTAGGTTCACTAGATATACTACCCTCACACTTGCGGAGGAGTCCCTGGTGGGCATGTCTCATCAACACTGCTCACTCCTGCTGAGCCCAGTGGGGCCTCCCAATCCTCAACAGTGCAGGCCCCATTGATCGGAACTGACGTGTGAGATAAAGCCCATTTCTCACTCTGGGTCTGGACACGTTCTTTTAAGAAAGTCCTTGGGCAATGTGGAAAGAAAAAATCAAGCTATCTAATTCAAAGAATATATTTAAAATTATTGAACTTTAGAGCTGGAGAAGACTTAAAGAGATCTTAATTTTCTTGGACTTGAGTTACTTGAATGCACACAAACGTACTTGTCTGCTGTATGTCTGCGCATCTCCCTCAAGACCCAGTGTCCATCCTTCTTTACCTAGCTCTTTACCTACCCTGGTAGGATGACCTGTGGACTTGCCCTGGGCTTCCTTTTGGAATTGGCCAGTTGGAGGCACCAGCAGGAGCCTTGGCAACAGATTGGAAAGAAATTAGGGTACTTCTTCCCCTAAATTGCTTCCTGTGGGGTTGGTGTGGGCTGTCTGGGTCCCAACCCTGTTATAACTCCTGCCCCCACCGCCTCACAATTCTCTCTCTTTAGAAACAGCTCTCCTCCATCGCCTCTCAGGCCCAGGGACAGTGAGGGGACCGCGGCTGCTGCCAGCCCTCGATGCCACACTAGTTCTTATTTCCCCATTCCCCGACCATTTCTCTGAAAAGAGTCTCTTTATCATAAACTCTTCTCCTGTTACACAATTTGAGTGTGCCATTATTTATTTTCTGCCGGGACTTTGTCTGATGTATCTGTGAAACAGTATCTGGACCCTTCTCTCTGGGCCATTCTTCCTAGAGGCAGTTGCTGCAGGGATAATTTAGGACACTGCTTTTTAAAGCAGCTGTTTAATCTCACTGCCTTACCAGACACCAACTCAGACCCCTCTAGGGTGAGTCATTCTGTTTGTGTGGGTGGGGTTAGTTAAACTCCCCAAAGTGTAAGATTGTCTTGATAATGGTGACAGAGAATTTTCTCAAAAGTCCAAGTCCATAAGCCCCAAATAAAATAAACAACCAAAAAAAAAAAAAAGCCTTGTGCATTTAGATGCCATGGGCAGTGACCTACAGCTCAGCCCCTCCTTTCTGGGAAGGATGTGGTCAGAGGACTGTACACGGTTAAGAAATTTCCCTTTTGAACCTCTTCATCCTGTAGTTTGGTGTGGATGAAACTGATCCCAAATAATGCCTAGAAGTTGAGATATTATGTGTGCAGAATTAGTAAAAGAGTTTTCAAAGAATCAGGATAGCACGTTATTTTTCTTCTGCTCCAAAGATGATTAAAAATGGCTCTTGACAGGACTCCCTTTATTTTGGGCATGAGCAGAAAGGACTGGCTGTCTACGGCAGTGGTGATGGCACGTCACCCCAACTCTTGCCTATCCTGAGTAGTGCTTGCAGAAGTGCTAAATGCCCTTCCTGCCCCAGACCTGACGTACCTTTACTCCCAGAAGTTCTGGCACAGTCCCAGAAATCCCCATTATTAGCATGATACCTTAAGGGAATTACAGACTGATCCATTTTACTGATTTCAGGCATCATTTTGTGGCAAATGGGCATTACATATCAGCTGGTTGACATCTCAGTGTGACTAACCTATTGCCACCCAGTTTCAAGGGCAGGGAGAATGAGGAAAAGGGAGTCCTGCTTTGGAAGGAGGTAAGCAAAGGTGTGAGACCTACAGAATCACTCAAGAATGGCAGACATGTTAGGGACAGCACAGTGGTATAGTTGGTGACAATGGAAGGCACTGGATGCCTGAATGTGTCTGGGTATGATTAACACTGTCATGAAAGCCGAACTCTGCCAAAACATGACAATGCATGTATTTTCCTGTTTCATTCATAATGTAGCTGAAAGTGATTCCAAATAGGAGATTGTCACAGGCTACCTAAGGATGTGTCTGATCCTGAAGAACAAAACCATTGTGATAAATCAGGAGCCAGAACGCCAATCATCTGTCCGTCTGACTCTGATGAATTGATAGTGACTGAATGAAGTGTTGTACTGATAGGAGTGTGAGGTAGCATCTAGTCTCAATGAATACAAATGACATTGTAAATTAGCAATGGGCTCATGGATTTGGACTTGGAAGTAGGGGGAGGTGGTATAAGTGCCACATGTTTGCCCAGTTTAGCAAGGGCCTTTTTTTCTGCTTTAACAGATAATCAAAATGTAGTTTCTGGGTGACCGGGGGCCCTGGACTGGCTTCAGGAACCCCTAGTCCTGCCCTCCTTGGAGTTTACTGTCACTGGATCAGTTTACAAGTGCTGTGAGTTCCTAGTACAAAGAAGTTAACACTGAGACACTTTATATCTCAGATGGAAAGCTTCCTGAATGCTTTAGGCTGGAACAGGGGCCACCACGTAGAGAGAGGTGGCCCTGAGTAGGATCTGAAGTTGAGCTCAATTCAGATTCAGAGATGGTGAACTCGTTTATCCAAGGAAATTATAGAGAGAGGCCCACCTGCTATGAAGCCATCATCGATCAATCCGTTTAAGTCTGCAGAGCCTGAAGAGAGACCTGTGTTTTCCAAAACGAGTGCCCAGCATAACCAAACCCCCTTGCAGACGCTCCCCCCACAACAGTTAGGCAGTGGAGATGTCAGCTTACAAGGACTATATATGCTTGAAACTTTTTACTTCTTCCCATGATTAAGTCTATAATTTGGGTTAAATGGCAGTTGAGGGTTTGGGAATTTAGGCTGAGGTCTAGTGGGCCAAGAGGCTTGGCCTTCAAAGGGAGGAGCTGATGAGGATCACATTTCATGGGCTTGTTTTCTCATTTCGTACCTCTGAACTAGGTCAGTACTGGGAAAAGCCCTAGGGGTCGTCCTTGACTCCTCTTTCCTTCACATTCTCCAACCAGCTTATCAGACAGAATATATGCCGATATGACTATATCTCATCAGGCCCATTGCCATCTTTCCTTTGGTCTGCTGTCATAGATTCCTATCTAGCTCCCCGCAATCTCTCCTCCACACATGTTCTAAAAAGATGAATCACTTCATATAATTCCCCTGCTTCAAACCCTTGAAAGGCTTTCCAACACACTTGGAGTCCAATCAAAATGCCTCACCACAGCCTCAGGTATCCACAAGATCTGTGATCTGGCCCGCGCCTGTCTCTTTGGCCTCTACTCCTCCACTCTACGATTCTTCTCTCAATCTCTTGCAGCCACCCTGCCTACCTTCTGTTCCTCCATCTTGCCAAGTTCATGTCCACCTTGGCCCCTTTGCCAGTTGTGTCCTCGCCCCTAGATCTCCACATGGTTTTCTTTTTCATTCATCCAGGTCTCCTTCAAATGTTACCTCCTCCCTTCATTTGAAGTGACACCCTTCCCCAACGATGTTACTCCCTATTCTCTAAGCTTACTTTATTTTTTTATGGTCCTGCTCACTACTACTAAATCATATGTTAAATAATTCTTTACTTACTTGTAGATTTTTCTTGCCTTCTCCCTGGAATGTCAGTCTTTGAGGGCAGGGACTTCTACCTGTTTATTGTTGTAATACCTTTTGAGTTCCCAGAGCATAGTAGGTATTCAGGAAATATTTGTCAAATGGTTGATGGGCTGTTGAAAATAAGGGGTCTTTTCTAGGTTGTGGGATTGCCTACCAAGTCACGTGGAGGATCAAGGCAGTGGTGCACATGCATAGAGGTGTAAGTCCATGCTGCAAGGGGTGTGGGATCTGAGACCAGGACCAGCTAGCTGCTGCCAAGGGCTGCTGTGGGAGCCACAAAGCGGAGAAGCCATCAGAAAGTACAGAGCTTCCAGGGAATTGTGAGTCAATGGGGGGAAGCCAACTGAACAATCCTGACAGCAGCTGGGAGTTCCTAAAACAGAGATGTTAACATTGAAGCACTTTCTATCTCAGATGGAAAGCTTCCTTGGCTGGAACAGGGGCCACCATGTAGGGCCTGAGTAGGATCTGAAGTGAAGCTCAATTCAGATTCAGAGATGGTGAACTGGTTTATCCAAGGAAATTGTAGATAGAAGCCCACCTGCTACGGAGCCATCATTGATCAACCCATTTAATTCTGTGCCTTCTAAGACCAGTTTCCAGCACACGATAACCAACCCCCCTAGCAGATGCTCCCCCCAAAAGCAGTTATGCAGGGGAGATGTCATGGTGCTGATGGTCCCCCAGAGACCGATGAGTTCCATGGCCCACTCACTTCTCAGGTCGGGGAACTCCACCCAGCAGCAGGGGCCTCTGGGCTGGCTGGGATTCCCCAGGGTAGCAGCAGTGGCCTTTGTGGGGTTGAGCTGCCAGCTACTTTTCAGATTTAGCACACAGCTTCATGAGGAGGCAGAACTGTGTTGCTTCTGGTGAGAAACAAAGCCAATGATGCTGAAATATCTGGGGAACGGCAAGACTGTTTCTTGAGGTTGGAAGCAAATGTCCAAACTGGGAGTGTGGCATGAACTGGCCTTTGTGTAACCCCACCCCATTATCAACTCTATTTGTACATTCCTGGGATCTATAGGAAGAAGTACATTGCTCTCTGTTCAAAACTCAGCTGCTCATCATTTGAGGGTAAGAAGAAGAGAGGTTTGGCATGGCTTTGAGAGGAAGTAAGGTGAAGATTCTTCTCTCTCAACCTACTAAGTAAACCGCTTGGGCTTTCATGACTCAGAAACCACAGACCCCACAGCCAACAGGCATCTATTCATTCTTGTCTACAAATATTGATTGAGAGCCTATTGTGTGACTAACACAATGCTTGGGTTAAGGACCTAATGGTAAAATAAGATTCACTGTCTCCCCTCAAAAGCAGATAATCCCATTTTACATGTCCAACAGGTAGGGCAGCATAACCTACCAGCAAGGAATGGAAGCTGAGTTTTGCCACTAACCAAATTATGTGACCTTGAAAGAGTCACCTCCCTCTCTGAGTTTAGATTTTCTTATGTATATTTCAAGGAAATTACCTATGTTATTGTATTTAATAAAGTAGTGAGTAGCAAATGTTTGGCCCACGTTTCGATAAGTTGTAAGCCCTGATTCTGGTTATGCTTTTATGATAAGAATTAGTAATGAATGCTGTGGGGACACATTTATATATCAACATATCATTTTTCTGAGCAAATATATTTATATTCAGGGCCAAACCTATAAAAAAGTAATTGAATGTACTGTTTTTTGCTTCTTGCCGAGAACCCTCTACTCAAGTTTATCTTCTCCCCTCTTTCTTGGAAGCCCTGTGTGCTCCGGAGTTCCCTCTGATCCTCTCTCACTGTATTGATGGACTTGAAGGAATCTAAGCAAGTTATGCACAATACAATGTCATTGATTTAGAGAATTGCCCTCCCTGGAGGTGTTCACATCTCACCCAAAGAATGATGTCATTTCTGGTATCAGTAAAAGCTGCCTTTTCTGAAAATGATGCAAGGGTTTGGTATTTGACCAGGGTGAGACAGATAGACGAATGGAATAGTTCCAGCAACACACTCATGAATCAGGGGAACTTAGGTCCTGACAGAGATGGCAATACAAAGGAAGAACTCTTCAATTGCTGGGATAATTGGCTGTGGGGAAAAAATCCCTACCTCACACTATATAGACAAGTAGTAAATTCCAGATGGAATTAAGACCAACATGTGAGAGGGAAGTGTTAAAACCTTGAAGAGAAAAAAAATAGGGATTTTTTTCTTTTTAAAAAATATGGAATTTTTAATCATAGAGAACTATGTCTACAAGGCATACACCAAAAGAGAAGTTTTAAAATATGATTAAACTGAAATATTATTCTTCTGTACCAATGAAGACACATAAACAAAGTTAAAATACAAGCTGAAGACTGAAAGAAGCTATTTATAATGCCTACAACCAACAAAAAATTCTTAATGAAATTTATTTTTTAATTTCTATAAATCAATAAAGAAAGACAATCTAAGGAACATGGACAAATAATATGAGCTGAACAGTCACAGAAAAAGAAACGCAAACTCATTAATATCAAGGGAAATTCTAATTAAAGCCATCATATGATACCTTTTTACACCTCTGAGGCTGGCCGAGTGACAATATCTGATGAAGCTAGTTTCGGCAAGACTGTGGGGAAACAAGCATTCTCGCACATTGCTGGTGAAAGTATAAATTGTTCAGACTACCCCACAGAGCACATTGGCATTATCTGTCAAAGGATCCAGGAATTCTACCTCTAGGCATGTGACCTAGAGAATCTCCTACACACATATACAAAATGGTGGGCACAAGAATATTCCTTGCATCATTATTTGTAGAGGCAAAAAAAGGAAATAATTTAAATGCCCATCAATAAAATGTTAGACAAATCAATTGTGAATTAGCGGCATAGTGCAATCTGTACAGCAGTGACAATGAATGAGATAGAGCTGCATGTGCTAATATGGATCAGTCTTTGAGAGGTATTTGTGGAGTAGAAACAGCAAACTATGGAAGGATTTGAGTTATACAGATTACCATTCATATAATGGTAATGGCATTACCATTTCCATTTAGATAAATGTGTGAAAATTTTATATCAAGATTATATGTGTGTGTATATAATATGCTACGTTATCTATTATGTTATATGTAATATATATTAAATATGGTATATGTACATCTAAATCACACATATTTTTAAAAACATATACATATTGTTTGTGTAAAAATACATAGTGAAATTACCGAACACAAGCATGAGCAAAACAGATATCCACCGGGGGAGTTTGGACATGGGAGAAAGAAAAGGGGATGGCAGTAGTTCGGTGTGGGAGGGCTAAAGAAGATTTGAACCAAATACGGTAGAATGCTGCTGTTAAAGCTAGGTGGTGGATAGTACATGTGCAGATGTTTATACTTTTCTGTATGTTTGGCATTTTAAAATTAAAAAACAAAAGAACTTACACATTTCTATGTTCATAGCAGCATTATTTACAATAATGTAAATAAGTGCTGGAAACAGCCTAAGTGCCCATCAGTGGATGAGTGGATCAAAAAATGGTGGTACATTTACAAGGTGGAATAGTACACAGCAGAAAGAAAGAAGGAGCTCCTACCATTCACGACAGCATGGATGGAACTGGAGAACATTAGGCTAAATGAAAGAAGTGGTAGAAGACAAATACCATATAACCTCACCTATAAGACAAATCTAATGAACAAAATAAACTAATGAACAAAATAGAACGACAGGTATGGAAACATGGAACATACTGACAGTGACCAGAGGGGAGTGGGGAGGAGGATAATGGTGGAAAGAAGGGGAAGGGACTAGACAAAGAACACTTATGAATGGCCCAGAGACATGGGCAATAGTGTGAGGATTGATTGTGGGAGCAGAGGCGGGATGAGGGCAGAGGAGAGCAAAGAAGGAAGAACTGGGACAACTATAATAGAATAACAATAAAAACACCTTAAAAAAACAAAAGCAAATGGGAAAGATTCTGAACCTGGTCTTCCTTGTTGCTCTTTTCCAATTAGTTCTACAATTAGATAATGTGAAGAGGTCTATGTATTCCCTACAGAACTTCATGCATTTGAAATACCTGGTTTGGTTCCATATTATGTTCCCTTTGCTGGAGAAAAGGCTCATCTAGGGCCTCACAGGGATGCCGTACAGGGACGTGCAGTCCCTTTACTTCACAAGAGTGCTAGTCAAGGGGAGAGGGGGCCAAAATTGCTCCTCAGGCAGTGCCCCCTGGCACAGGACTGCACCCCATATGGGGTTGCATCCTACCAGAGTGAGCATCTTTTGCTAATTCAGGTGTCTGAGGAAGAGTCTTGTTTCTAATCTGCACAGATAGTAGGCAGTGCCTTTTTCTGTTTGCACAAAAGCACAATCTAGGGGAAAGGCAGACTTGAACTAGGAGATGGAGGCCATGCCCAGGGGTTTCCAGCTCTGTTGAGGTGGCTATTAACCAAATCAGTGGAATAAGGATGAAAACATGCTTATCCTGACTGGGACAGCCAGACAGAAGAGTGAGGAGGATCCAATCCGTCTACTCATCCCTACCTCAGCTCTCCTTAGCCAGTCAGCAGTTCTTTCAACATTGCCCAAGACTGCAGCACATGGGAGCAATGCAGGTCTCACTGACCAAGAGGCACCCACATGAAGACCTTGTGATTACCTTGAAGGGGAAAGCCTGATTGATGGATATATGATGAATTCGACCTTAACTGGGAATGCAAACTGAGGTGTCAGCAGCTACTTGAGATGAATTGTTCAGATTCACTTTATTCCATGTGGCGTGTCTACCTACCATCTGCCTTGGATTAGGTACAGTGCAGGCCAGAACATAAGATGATCCTCAAGATGCTAATACATCAGTGCTACTTAAGGGCATAGCACATCTCCCCGTTTATCCCCTGCCTTAGGAGAATGACAGTGATGACCTTCACTCCATATATATCTCTGGGCATCAGAAGACGGCAGAGGAAAAATGAGCTGTTGAGTATAAAATAAACAGATATTTATAATCTATGTCCCCCAAACTCAAGAAATCTTTTAAGAAATTTGTATTGATGTTGCCCTGAAGATGATGCTTATTGGATCAATACACTTATAATTGATTCCTTCTTTCTATATAAAGATATAGGTATAAATTAAAGTCAGGATAGTTTAGATTCTATAAAGTATCTGATTCATTCAGTGCTCCACCTGTTCAGTGCCCACCATGTGCTAGGTGCTAAGGATAAAAGATTAAATGGTAAATTGTTTCTTTCCTCAAGGAAGTCAGACACTCAGATAGTTACACCCCAGTGTGTTCAGGACAGTAAGAGAAGGGAACAATGGAGAATGTGGGATGCCTAATTCAGCAGCTGGTGAGTGTATGTGTTTGGGTTAAGGAAGGCTTCCTGGAGGAGGGGACGTCTGCACGGGCCTCAGAGGTTGAGCAGGGTCTTCAGTAGGGAAGGCACTTCAGCAAGACGAGGTAGCCTGACCAAAGGTAGGGCAAATGGCACTATTGTTTTATTGTCCACTACTATGTCATTTTTCTCTTCCTGACACCCCCTTGGGAAGCCCCCCCCCCCCCCCCCCCGTATGGAGCAGTCCAAGTGGAGCTGCCAGTCGAAGCGCTCTGAAATCCAGGCTCGAGGCAGCTGAGCCAACCTTGCCCAAGAATTTGACTTTTCTGCTCATTTATTGCAAAGAAGTAAAATAATTTGTTGCAGAGCCCTGAAAAGAATGCTCATAAGTCTTACTACCTGGATCAAGACCTGTTCTGGTTCTCAACCTTTTCATGCCTGATACTTTAGTTTTTCCTTCAATTCTGTGAGCTATCTCATATCCTTACAACAAAATATTTTTAAAGAGAATTCAACTTATGACTTGGAATACTTCTTTCCAGCTCCTTCTTGCCTGTACGATCTCTTTTGAGAAATCAGCTGACAGTCATCCAAGGTTGCTCTATCCAGCAAAGCTTTCATTTAGAATGGAAGGGCAGATAAAGTGCTTCTCAGATCAAATTCAAGGAGTTCATCATCACCAAGCCCTTATTATATGAAATGCTAAAGGGACTTATCTAAGAAAAAGAAGATAAAAATATGAACAGTGAAAGGACAGCAAACTCACACCTAAAACAAAAGTAAACCAAGAGGACAGCTAGATCAGGAGTGGAACCATAGAAATGAAGAACACATGGAGGGTTAGCAACAGGGGAGTGGGGGGAGGAGAAGAGGGGAGAAGGTATAGAAAATAAGTAACATAGATGATAGGTAGAAAATAGATAGGGGGGAGGACAAGAATAGTAGGGGACATATAGAATCTAAAGAACTTGAGACACATGGTCATAAACTAAAGGAAGGGAATGGTGGGGGAGGGGTGTGCAGGGTGGAGGGGAATGGGGGGAATAGAACAACTGTAATGGTATAATCAATAAAATATATTTTAAAAATAAAATAAAATAGAATTGTAAAAAAAAAACAAAAGAAGAGAATTCAACTTAGAGTTTTTTATTTAAAACAAGTACCTATAGCTTGCAACTAAAAATCCCCAACTGTTACCAGGGGGGAAATCAGCAGTGGAAGCTATAATTAGAAATTTAGGAAGTTTACTCCGTAACTACCTGAGTTCCTTGAGGAAAATTTCCAAACCCTTCATAAAAGAGGTGTGGGAGGGAGAGGAAGAAGGAAAAAGAAAGAAGAGACAGTGAGAAAAAAGAGAGGTGAGACAGAGAGAACTCCTGGGGATGCTGGGTTTGCAGGGTGGATCCCATTTGGCATCATATAAACTTCTGCCACTGGCTGGCCTCTGTCTCCTTCCACAGAAAACTTGTTACATGCAGCACGCAGAAGAAATGGTTTGATTCTGCTTCACACAGAACCCAGGGGGAATCCACCAGAGACCACTCTGCACCTGGAGACTATTATTTCACCTGATTGGTCCTTAGGACAGAAGTACAGATACAAAGAGCCAAAAAGGATGTCAGATTATGAGGCTGTGGCTGGCCGAGCTTCTTCAAGCCTGCAAGCTCAAGGTCTTACAGTGGAAATAATTAAGAGCTCTGGACTTTTCATTGTATTGTAATTATAGCAACAACTCTGGTACAAATTATGACTCATTTACTCTTTAAGGCATTTGGCATCTGCACTGCCATCAAGGAAACCCTTTTAGGTTGCACGGTGGTAGTATTTGGTGCCCTCAGGAAGCTGGAAGCTCCAGTACCTGAAGGAAGAGGCTTTTGCTCAGTGCAGGAAGGTGGGGAGAACTACCCTCCCCACAGATGGGGCATCTCATTGCAAATACTTGGGCTCTGACACCTCCTGGAATGTGACTGGTAGTTACAAGCCTTTATTTTTATATTTTTAAAAGATTTTATTTATTTTACTTTTAGAGAGAGGGGAAGGGAGGGAGAAGGAGAGGGAGAGAAACAGCAATGTGCTAGAGATACATCAATTGGTTGCCTCTTGCACATTCCCAACTGGGGACCTGGCCTGCAACCTAGGCATGTGCCCTGACTGGGAATTAAACCAGTGACCTTTTGGTTCCTTTTGGTTCACTGTCTGGCACTCAATCCACTGAGCCACACCAGCCAGGGCTATTATTATTTTTAATACTGTGTATATTGCTATTATCAGAATTTTATCTGCAAAATGACCATGGCAGTTTGGCCTACAGAGAAGTAGCTAATCAATTTATGTGAATTCTTTTCACTTCAATTTCTTCCTTCTTTCCCATTTCTCTGTTGGAGGCAACAAAAGAGGGTCCCTTTGGCACATATATAGAATCTGGTATCTAAAAGAAAGCAATCAAAATTCTGTTGCAGCTCTTGGAGAATCAGGATTTTATCTCTCTCTTTTTTTAAAGATTTTATTTATTTATTTATCTTTAGAGGGGAAGGAGAGAGGGAGAGAAACATCAATGTATGGTTGCCTTTTTGTGCGTCCCCTGCTGGGAGTTGGCCTGCAGGGAACTGGACTACAACCCAGGCATGTGCCCTGACTGGGAATCGAACCACGATCCTCTGGTTCGCAGGCCCGTGCTCAATCCACTGAGCTACACCAGCCAGGGCAGGATTTTATCTCTTATGGTGAATACTCATATAGTCTCAAGTTGCCTCCAGCACACAGGTGGCAAACACAAGGCCCGCGGGCCAAATCCAGCCCTCCACTTTGTTTTACCCACTCCAGGCACCATGTTTCTACCCGGCAGCAGCACCGAGTTCCTTGCCCCTCGTTAAGGAGTAGTTACATTTATACAGTCCCAAAATTACATTCAGCCCTTTGAAGGTAACTGTGAGGCTGATGTGGCCCCCAGTGAAAATGAGTGTGACACCCCTGCCCTAGTATCACACACAGCTCTTGCCAGTGACAAAAATCTGGGCTTGAACTGGCCTAAGAGCAATTTACTCTCTCCGGTCATAGAAAAATGCAGGACGCTGGTTTGCCTCTGACTTGATTTGGAGTTCAAGCCTCTCTGCTCTTGACCATGCTTTCTCCTGTGTCAGGTTCACTTCCAGGTTCTCCCTCACCTCTTCCAAAGTTCCATTTTATTTGATCACAGGCCTAACCCACCAGAGAGCAAACATACTGACCCAGAATTCCCTGCCATATCTCTGAAAGTCACCAGATTTGACCAGTTCAAGTCACATGCCCACCCCTGAACCAATCCCTGTGACCAGGGAAGGACCACGATCCTATTGGCTTATGTACAAGGTAAGGATGGAATCTTATACCCTGGGCGTCTGAGAGGCAGGGAGAATCGAGCACCATAAGCAAACCAGCAAACCAACCAAGAAATCAGCACCTTCACAGGAGAAGAGGGGAATAATTTCTGGAGACAAAAATGTCAAATGGCCATTAAACCTCTTCCTAGTCTGGGGCACCTCTAAGTATAGTCTTAACAAGACTAGGAGGGCAGGGGAGTGGGGCCTCTGTCCTGAGGTGCTGCCTTCATTTCATTTAGTTAACCCCCCAAAAGTCTTCAGTTCCGTTAAACCCAGACATCCATAAGGTAGCGCCAGCCATAACCCTGCGGTGAAGGTGTGAGGAGGCGTGAACTAACAGGTGAAAGGAGGGTTCTTCCAGTTACTTGCACACCTCCCCAGAGAACATAAAACAGAGTTTACAAATAAATTTTCTCTGAAGGAATTTATACAATCTAGTGTTTTTTAAGTAGGCCCCTGAAAACAACTACCTTGAACTCCCATTGACCAAAGACACTCTCAGTCACCAGGGTTGATACTAGATGCTTGGTTAACTGTTTCCCACCACAGTCCACTGGGAAAATGCCATCATTTCTTTTTCAATCCAGGTGCAGACACTGCAGGTCAGAGAGGGTGAGTTTCTGGGTCCAGGAAGAATTCAAGCTGCATTTTATGCAACCTCAGAGCTCCCAGCGTTGACCCCTGGGCTCTGTCTTCTCTCTCATCCTCTGTGAAATTAGAGAAACTGAGAAAATCCACCTCTTTCCCACGAGAGAGCAACAGAGATGAGAAGATGTTCCTTTGGTGGTGCAAGGGTGCATTTTTATACCTTTTGCAGGGGGGAGGGAGAATAGTATCCAACAGTTCTGGAGCATCAATTGGATTTGGGCCCCTGACAGTGGAGGGAAGAATGCTTTGGAGTCTGTTTTCAATACTCATTCTGAGTGTAGGAGTATGTGATTTCAGAGGCCTCTCGTTAGATCTGGTTCCTGCACTGGGCTGTGCGTGAACTGTAATCAGTGCTAACGGGAGTGCTGGAGATCAGCGTTAGCAGACACCACGTGACTCTCCAGCTGCCTAGCAGCCCAAGCACTAATGAAATGATGCATCAAAAACCTGACTCAGTACTGGAGTCTGTCCACAGCAGCCTCTGCCACCCCCGCTCCACAGAGACCGCACTTACTAAGATCACTGAAGATCCTCTCGCTCCTAAACCCACGAGGAAATTCTTCTCTGTGCCTCTTTCTGGTCTCCATGGGGCTTAATCCACTAGGCCACTAAGAGGACTGATGCTCCGTAGCCTCTCTAATGAGCAATAGCATCACTTTCTGGACTACCTTCTCTTCCAGGCCATTTGTAAAATGTTCCCCATAATTGCTAGGAGTTCCTAAGTGTTCTATCTGGGATTGACAGTGTTCATGACAAATCAGGACCCTGAGCAGTTCCCTGCAAGTTCAACTTGCATGTGTGTGTTCAATGTGCACAGATTCAGTCAGAGAGACTCGACAGTAAATCTCGAGATTTTAATAAATGGCCTGACTTCTACATAAACGTCATCTGACAAGAGTGCTAGGCACACAAATCTATTTTTGACCCCCTGTTCCATTGTAAACCTGCTATAGAACCATGTTTATATTTTGAACTCTGATGTGCAAATGTTTTGTCATCAATTTAAGGCAAGCACAATCTATCTTCCTTTACTTATATAGAACTTAATAAGAAATTAAACAGATATTGAAGGACTGGAAATGTACAAAAGGGAATACTAAATTATCACAGAAGGCTTGCCTATAGAAAGTAGCTAAGGAAACAGGGAAGAGGTTGGGATGATTAAGAACCTGGAAGCTCGGAGAAGGAGATACACGGAACTAAGAGCAACACTGTGTCCAGCTGGTGCAGGAACCTCTGTGGGAGTTCCGGGAGTGTTGAAAAAACTCTGGACCCTGAAACTAACAACTGCTAAATTAAAGGCCATAGAATAGAAACAAAATAAACAAAAAGCCTGCAGGAATGAGCAAGTCCCTCCTCCCTACCACTCCTGTCTCCCTCTGCCTGCCCCCACTCCCCCCACGAAGAAACCTAAAAGGATCCAGCTGGCAAAAGCGAAGTATGGTTTACAGAGTCCCAGCCCCAGCATCGCAGAGCAGAGTGTGGAGGAGTGGACTGCAGCTTAATAAACACACCTCTGACAAAGTCCCCCTTGCCATTCACTCTCGCTACTGCCTGAACTTTCCTTTCTGTAGGGAGCATCATTTGTCCAGAATTTCCATTCTGCAGCCCTGCTGACTCATTATTCCTACACACGAAAACTACAGATATCTAGTTCCCTCCCGAGACCTGCCTGGACTGATCAGAGAAAAAGGGAGGGCTATCCTGGCCAGTTGTGTTGCACACACTGCTCCTTAGCCTCCCTTCCAACACTCACAGGGATGAAAATGCTTCTTTTCCAGCTGTATTTCCTTTGCAGTTTAAAGGCGTTCTGTGTATTTGGTTTACTGGCACTGACTGAAATATCATCTCTCAGCTATGTGCAAACAATACTTAATTTTTGTACTGAAAGCACTTAACGTTTCTTTGACAAGTTCCCATTCTCTCTTGGAAGAGAGGATACTAAATTTTATCCAAACTGTGAAATCAGGTCAGATCCTGAAAATTTTAAGTTACCCATGGTTTACTATAGTCTCATGTCAAATAACTATTCAATTCAAATCAAGTGTTGTCTTTTTTTTAAAGATTTTACGTATTTATTTTTAGAGAAATGGGAAGGGAGGGAGAAAGGGAGGGAGAGAAACATCCATGGGTGCTTTCTTCTTGCACTCCCCTACTGGGGACCTAGCCTGCAACCCAGGCATGTGCCCTGACTGGGAATCAGATCAGCGACTTTTTGGTTCACAGGCTGGCACTCAATCTACTGAGCCACAGAAGCCAGGGCTTAAATCAGGTGTTTTTATAGTTAGCCCCTGTCTAAATTAAAACACTAATTTCATCATTTCCATCCATTTCTGAAGGATTTTCCCTCATCTTGACACCCTTCTAGGGACCCTGGGCTCACACCTCCATTACAGGGAGACTGGAGGCAGTTGCTCCCACAGTGTGGCTACATGAGTGGGAAGGAAACTGATCAACTGGGATGAAGCCAAGTATATTTCAGCAGGGCCCAGCCACTGGTATTTTACTGGTCTGCTCTCAGGTGCTGGTGATGCCAGTGTCCTGACAGGTGGGTCTCTTATCTCTGGTAGTACCAGCTGCGTATTTCTCATGGGGCATGTTGGATGGTCATCAATTTTTTAACTGGCACACACGAGCCTGAAAGTGTCAGGATGCCATGGGGCAGTGCTGCATCTTTCCCCGCACACTTGGAGAGCTGTCTCCCATGACCTACCATACTCCTCCTTCCAGTAATGGGAGTCCCTGGAACATGGCTAGCTGGCCTCCACCGCTCTGCCGTCCTATGCCAGTCTCAGTCACTTTACTCTTGGTGTCATTTTTCCTTCTTCCCCTGCTGCCCTCTCTTATCACAAGGGACTGATCCAGATTTTGTCCAGATTTAGCAACCGGGAGGGTTGGCAGGAGGTTAGAAGTTGCACGTGGCATGACTGGCAGCCACGGGGTACGGTCTGTGGCTCCTGCCCCTGCTGGGTGGGTGCTCCGTGGTCCCTGGCCCTGCGCTACCTCCCTCCTGTGTCTCTCCATCCTACAGCTGGTCTTCATTCCTACTTCCCTCATTTCTAGGTTGTCTCGCCATTCCTGGTTTGACCTCTGGCTCTTTCATATTCTTTAAGGAGCCTTAAAGAATATTTCACACTTTATATCATATATGTATCTGTGCAAGACCTGTCCAAGGCCTAAAGTCTTAAAGACAGTCCTAGAAAACTGTAACCTGTAGGGTAAATCCTATCATGCTAATGTGTTGGATCAATTTAAATATCAAAAGAAACCTTGTAGGGGCAGAAGACCTCACAGAAAGGAAGCTAGAATCTTACAGGAACGTGGTTTGCAGAGAGAAAAAAACAGAAGTCTTTCCCTTAGTGATACTGTATACCTGGATCTCTCTAATACCAACTGGTAGAAGTGACCCCTTTTCCCAGTGACCCACACCCCCATCCCACTGGCATATGCTTCCCTGACAGTAAACAGGTATCTACGGAGATTCATCTGTTTCCCCCCATTTCTTGCCCCCTCACCCTTAAGCACTAAAAGGCACTTTGAAAAACAAAGTGGATCCATGGGGGCTGCCTATGAAAAGTGATTCAAAGTAAAACAAAAACCCAAACTCCACTAAACTCAAACAAACAAACAAAGCCCCTTAGTCCTAATTCTATATGTTACACCAGACACGATGGATTAAAACTGTGACACTCACACTTATCAAGCCCAGGCCTTGCTGAAATCCCTTTAGTTTTATTTTTATCGTCTGAAATTCTCCAGCAATTCAATGTCACTTTTCCCCCTTGGGACCATTACTTTTCAGGCCTGGATAGAGATCAATAGGCAGAGTCTGAAATTGGCATCTTTGGAGGAGAAATATGTTGCACCACAGTCCGTAGATTGGATGGGGTTCTGGTTAAGATAATGGCGTGCTCTTTCATGATCGTGTTCATCGACAGTACCACACGCATTATTTTATTCTGTTGCAAAGATTCTGACAGTCTCTTGTAGTATCTTATCTATCACCAAGTTTTCTTTTCTCTCCTTTCATACTTGGTCTCTGGAGTGGAACTTTATTTAAAAGGTCCTGACAGGTAGAAGAATGGCCAAGGCCAAGCCATTTTCCTTGGCCACTGAGGAAAGTGGCCGAGTGGTCAGACACCCAAGTCAAGAACTCAGTCTAGTGTCCCCGCCCCCACGACTATCCAACTAAATAATCTTACTGCTCACACTATATGACCATGGGTATTTTGATCTTATATTACCTTGGGAAAAGTTGGCAAGGTCTTTCCTGAGCCTGGTCACTGCCTGATGCCTGTCTCAGCAGAAGACAGCCCTCAGACTCACTCATCTGGGAGGGAGTAATTAGATTTATTCGTTTGTGCTTTGAATAAATATTTGTTAAGCTCTGGCTGGTGTGGCCCAGTGGATTGAGTGCCAGCCTGCGAACCAGAATGTCCCTGGTTTGATCCCCAGTCAGGGCACATGCCTGGATTACAGGCCAGATCCCCAGTAAGGGCTACACAAGAGGCAACCACATATTGGTGTTTCTCTCCCTCTCTTTCCCCTCTCCCTTCCCTTCTCTAAAAACAAATACATAAATTCTTTAAAAAATAAATAAATATTTGAGTACCAATAATGTGACAGGTGCTATAAACACAGCAATAAACAAAATTGATAAGATTTCTGCCCTTATGAAAATTATATTCATGCATGTGTGCATGTTGTAGACAGACAATTTAATAAATTAACTAATAAATTATCTAATCTAATCTATCTATCCATCTATCTATATTTCAGATGGTGATAATATAGTGAGTGAGATAGTAAGCAATCACTCTGCCTGCCCTGTTGACTAAAGAGGGACAAGGTTGGGAGCAGGGAAACCAGATAAGCTGTGGCAATAATTGAGGCAATGGGTGGTGGTGGCTTGAACCAGAGTCGTAGCAGTGGAGGTAGTGGGAAGAAGCCAAACCTTAGAGACGTGTTTGGGTCATACACATAAGTTCTTTGGCTTCTCCATTTCCTATACTATTTCTTAACCTCCCCCTATCTATTTTGTACCTACCAGTTATACTTCTTATTCCCTGCACCTTCTGGTCCAAATTGTTGATTTGAATCCGTTTCCTTCCCTTCATTGCTAGTTCCCTGTATATTTTGCTTTATTTCACATTGCATAACCTTCACTTTTTCCTCCATTTTGTGACCATACTCAAGCATTTATTTCTGTGAGCATCCTGATTACTAGTGTTTTGAACTGTGTATCTGATAGGTTGGCTATCTCTTCATCACTTACTTGTATTTTTTCTGGAGCTCTGATCTGTTCTCTCACATTTGGGCCATTTTTTTTATCTCGGTGTGCCTGTCATGTAGTTAGGGGCAGAGCCTTAGGATTTCGCCAAGGTGGTTAGTCAAGTAAGATGACACCTGAGAGCTGACTATGAATTTAGCAACTTAAATTTCATTAGTGACCTAGAAGAGTGTTTTGGCCAAAGGACTGAGACAAAAGTCCAATTGGAATAAGTTCAAGAAAAAATAAGGAGAGAGAAGTTGGAGACAATGGGAATAGGAAATCCCTTTCAGAAATTTCCCTCAAAGGGAAATAGAAAAGTTACATGGTAGCTGAAGAGGAATATGAAGATCAAATGATGTTGTTTTAAGATGGGAGGAATTTCAGCATATTGAACGTTGACAGAAAATCCTTTTTAAAAGAGATCACACAGATAATTCAGGTGAGATGGAGGCCGTCGCTAAAGCAATGTCTTTGGGTAGACAAGCGGTAACTAGTGAAGGAGTAGAGAGGTTGACCTGAAACAGAACCTGAAAGAAATCACCCATAGTAACAAGTGGGAGGGCAGAATAGATGGGCAGAGTATTGTCGGTAGACGTGGTAGTGAAACACGTGGAATTTCTCTTCTGATGCCATTATTTTCTTAAGGGAAGAAAGAAACACAGTGATTAACTAAAAGTGAGAATGGATAGGGAGAAGATGTTGGAGGTTTGAGAAGAGAGGAAATGGTGTTGAGTAGCTATCTAACATTGTGGAAGAGTGAATGAAACAGAAAAATGCATTAGGATTGCCAGGCACCATTAAGAGAGCTCTTGGGATTAGCGGTGAGTACTTCAAATGAATCTATTCAGAATGTTGTTGTTTTCTCTAGTCATATTTAACTCTTTGAGGACAGACCTGAAGTAGGTGAAGAGTTAGAGTCAATCAGGAATGGGCTTTGTCGTGTTGAAGGGAGGACAGAGCAGGAGAACTGAGGTAGACCCAAAGGGATAATTAACTGTGGAATTTAAGTAAAAGAATGAGGCCATAAAGGTGATGTAAAAGAGTGATAGAACCCAGTGGACTATAGGTTCTGGTACAGTGGAACAGCGTCCAGAGTTGAGGCACTAGGGGAAGGGAACTGGAAAGATAGCAGATGGAGGACAGAGAGTAGGATGGCTAAAACAGAGATTATGGGGGGGAGGGTGTGGTGACTGGTACGTACTAGACTAAAGTGTGGCCATGAGAAAGTGGAACCGAGTTAGGGTGGAGAGTAGGATCATCAGCAAGAGGGCTTGCTTCCTTGGAAGGGTCATCTACTTGGATACTGAAGTCACTAAATATTAGGTCGGGAGTAATGTTGATAGTGACAGTAATTGACCCTGGAGATGAAATCTTCAAGAAATCTTGTTTAAGTGGTGGTAACAATGGTTTGTTAGATGCCTGCAACAAGTAGAAGAGTATAAGGTATATAACCTAAGAGCATAAGATTTAAAAGTGGGGCCTGGGATAGTGATGTTCTGCCTGCCAGGGCCAAGGCAATGACAATGATCTTTGACCCAAATTCTCGACTCTGTCTCTGGAAACTTAGTTCATTAAGGAGGTAGATGGAAGAAGCAGATAATTACCCTTGTCTTTTTTATTTAAGGAAGATTTTGTATTTTTTTGTCTTCATTTTGGTGGCTCACCTTTTTTCATCATTTGCTAGGGTGGCAGACTACTGTGAGCAATGGTGAGGGTTGACCTGTCATCCATAGCCCCCTTCTGCCTAGTCCCCTTCTAGCTGGTGGTGGGTATGTGACACCATTCTGGCCAATGAATATAAGACATAATTGAGTGAATTTCTGAGAAAGTTTTTCCTTTCCTGAGGAAAAGAGACAGACTCAGCAATCATTTCCCTTTTACTCCTTTCTCTTCCTACTTCCTTTCCTTTCTCCAAAGCAGGTGGGCAGCCTCGAGGCACAGCAATTATCTTGTAACTGCGAGTGACACTTATGAAGCACTGAGTATGTCTACACACTGAGGGTGGCACAATCCAAAGATAGTAAGAGTCTGGGTCCATGATGGCATTGTTGATCTGTCACTCCAGTCCTCAACACCTACTTCTGTAATCCTTGTCACGAGACAAATAAATCCCTCTTTCTTGAAGCCAGCACATTGGGGTTTTTTTGGTTGTTGTTATTTGTAACTTATTGCTTCCCTACCTCATAAAGCTACTTTCTTATGAAGATAGAAATGCTAGTTAGATTTAAGAGGTCGTTTCACAGACTCGTTTGTGAGTAAACGGATTTTGATACATCTCTCAACCAAAACCATCTCCTCAACTTTACTTCTTAAGTTACTGCCATATTCTCATTCATCACTTCGCTGTCATATTTCTTGTATGAGTAGCCCACTCATGCATTCCCCATGCCTTTGCTGTCCACCACATATCAGGTCCATAGAGTTGATCTCTACATAACTGCCGTGGCAGCTGTCATAACTAAGGTTACTGATGACCCTGTGACATCTTTTCTCCCTCCTCCTTTTCCTGCACAGGATTCCGCAATACCCATGTTTCCTAGTAGAAGCTCTCAGCTTCTGAATTATTATCTTGATCCTTTTCGTAGCTTCTGGTTATCTTCCTAATTTTCCCTGTTTTTTCTCCAGTGCATTCCTTTTGGTCCTCTCCCCTTTGTTTTCACAACCCACCCCCTACTCCATCTTCTTTTCTTTCACACTCTGCATTTTTCTGAGATGATTTTTATACTACTAGGTCTCTACCAGTTTCAAAGAGATCTCGCAGTCATTTATAAATTTATAACATCATTCCAGAAATTTCACTCGTGTTTTCAATTCCTATTTCTTTTCCTAGAACACCTTACTTCAAACGTTGCGTTATCAAAACTGGATCTAATTATTCTATCCCCAAATCCTACCTATTCTTTCCTATTTTGTTTCCTCTATCACCACCATTCATCCAAGTGCCCAAGTAAGGAACTTTGAAAACAACTTCAACTTCTCTTTCCCTCATTTTTCACATCTAATTGGTGAATAGCCCTATTAATGGTGCCTTGGAAACATTTCTCAAACACTCCTCTCTTCTCCATTCTCATCACTTCTGCCTCTGTTCTGAACCTTCCCTTACTGAATGCTCTCCCTTGGCTCACTTCCAGTGAAGAAAGGTTTCCTTTCTGTTGCCCCCGTTTTTAGGAAGAGCTGCTCTCAACTTTGTAAGAGATACCAGTCCTTTCTCCAACCTGGTCATCTACTAAGACAAAAAGGCTTCTAATCAAAGGCAACACAGAGTAGCTTCCGGCACCTCTTGGTCGAGCCCTTTCTAAATTGGAACCATCCAGTTTTTACAAAGAGCTCAGCCCAGAAATGCACTATGAAGGAAGGATGGCTAGAAGGACCCGTCCAGGGCCAATCTAACTCTATATCAAACCAGATGTGCAGAGAGCTAGATGAAACAAGATTATCGAGTGTTTTATTGATGACTTCCCCGAGCCTTTCTTTTCACTCAGGAGACATTTTTGTCTTGTGTCAAGAAGAATGAATTGTACTTCTCTTGGGGAATTGGTAACAAATATGAAGAGCATTTGTTTTTTAACCCTTGATTTGTGGGGCTTCATCTCTAAGGGAATCTTTTGCCTTTTGTTTTGTGTTTTTCTTTGGTTTCACGTTTATTTTGTGCCACTTTATATTTTATGTATTCTCGGATGCTACCTTCGATTTTCCATGGAATGAGGTAGAAAGCAAACAAACTTATGAATTGTCAGATCCTCATTACCTCTTTCCCCACCTTACTTGCCCATCTCATATCTCTCCTTTTATAGATCCTTTACTTACAGATAACATCATTCTCCTGTCTGGAAGCATTTAGTAGTTCCTTCCCCTGTTCCTTAACAAGGCCCCTCACGATCCTGTGCTATCTTCTTGCAGCCTTGGCCCCCGTGCCTTCCTCGTGTCCTTCTTTCCAGCTATGCCAAGCCAATCACTTGGAAATGTATGTTTTAATACTTCTAAACTTGTAAATGCTAAATGTAGTTGTTTATGTATATATGCTATGCCTGCTACTCATAGTCATTACCTCTAGTCATTTTTTTCAAGACCCATATCAAAAGTTACCTTCTCTGCAAGTTTTTCTTTTCTATAGTGCTCCTGTAATACTTTCCAGATTCTTTTGCTAATAATAATGATCACATTACATTTTATTGATGTGCCCTTTTGTATATTTCTTAGCCAATTGTTAAAATTCACCTCTGTATACTGTAGTCTTGGTACAGCATAAGCTTAAATAAAAGTTTGTTTTGATTGTGCAAGTGAACATTACAGTGTGCTTTTCGGTGGACGCCTGCCGCTGACATTTCACCACCTCGTGATGCCCTAGCCACATGACTTTTTACATTTGTGGGTTTTGGTTGTTACAACAATAAATTACTTTTTCTAAAAAAGCTTTGATTCCAATAATAGATCTACTGAGTCATAGTAGTCATCTCTAGGTCAAAATAAGTAGAAGACAATATATATTAATGGCTTATCCTGGTATCTTTTGGGGCCCCCACTGTTCTGTATTTAAAAACACCATTCAATCAACCTATAACTATCTATAACAATCTCACTGACTGGAAGGCTATTATCAGGGATGCCATGTATGTAGTTATTATTATAACTACATAATAAACCATTATGAACTGAGAGGTTTTGTTTTGTTTTATAGATTTATTCCCAAATAACCAAATGTTTTTTAAAAATTTATTTATTTATTTATTTATCTTTAGAGGGGAAAGAGAGAGGGGAGAGAAACATCAATGTATGGTTGCCTTTTGTGCGTCCCTGCTGGGAGTTGGCCTGCAGGGAACTGGCCTGCAACCCAGGCATGTGCCCTGACTGGGAATCGAACTGCGATCCTCTGGTTCGCAGGCCTGTGCTCAATCCACTGAGCTACACCAGCCAGGGCTGAACTGAGAGGTTTTTGAAAAATAGATTTGCTGTATTTTACTAACTAGTTCTTAGACATACATCTCAGTACCTGTTTACCAGCAATTTACTAGTCATTTTATATATCTATGGCTAGTCCCTCAACTAGATTGAAGGCAATCTGAGATCAAGGGTCATATATTATCTACTACAGGCCACCAGCTGAGCATCCTGGTAGCAAGTACCACCTGCCACAGTCCTTTGAACACATGTGTAACAGGAGCAGTTCTGACTGCACCGTGGGAACACAGTCCAGTTTAAGCTGCTCTGAAAGTGGAACATCCCTCTTCTTCCTCCTGTGACAGGACTCAGTGAGCTCTGTTTTGTTTTGTTTTCTCCATATTTGGCTCTGTAGGAAATCATCTGACCTTGGGCCCTACACAGGGACTAATGAGCACATGAGAGCTTGAGGGTTCTTGTCCAAAATACAATAAAAAAAACAACTAAGTGATAGACTTGTCAAGGAAGGACCAGCCAGCTCTGAAAAGGCACCCAGGAAATGAAACATTCCCAGAAAACTCACAACAAGGATTTTCCTGATCCTGGGCCTAAGCAGTGACTACATTCATGCAAAAGGATCTGCTGGAGACAAAAACCAAAAAAAAAACATTAAACATAAGTTTTCTGTCAGGAGTTGGAACACACTTTTAAAGAGAAGAGCTGACCTAGAAAGTGAAGATGTGACTTTAGGAGAGTTTGCCCTGGTACCCTTCCACTGCTGTTTAGCTCTGGTCTTGCAGTGAGTGTTAGAGATTAAGCATTTTCCCTGTATTTGTGACATCAAAAAATGGAATAACGATATATAAATATACAAACCCAGTCTGCTAGTGCAGCAAGGAAGGATAGCTTAAACCAACACAATAGAATTGACTTCTTTGTATGTTAAAAGCAACCAAAACCAATCAAACCAAAAAAACCCCAAAACAACCCTTTAATGTTATTATGCTAGTTTGCATCCCCCAAAGATCAAATGGTAGTTGAGTGGTTCTAGTTATGAAAAGATGAGTATTTAATTTAGCAAATATATTTTCTTTATTGGTACTAGATTATAGTCATCTATGGGAACCAAATTATTTACAGTCTCTGACGTATATTTTTTAGCATCTTATTTTTTGTGGCATTAGTAGACACTAATTTTAGATAATTAGCATAGCATTCTTTGAACATGGTCTCTCCTAGACATTCACAAAATTAACAACTGAACCAAGAAGAACAGGACACAAAATAGGCATGTTTATGGGGATCATTTAGTCTTTGCTGAATAATACATCTAAAAGACATACTTGAAAAAGTAATTTTGAGGGTCCTTATTGTATATGTCAAGTGGTTGCTCCTGTATTCAATAACCTTTTAGATGAGACTAAGTTGTTAGAGGGGAAGCTTCCAAACCTTCTGTGCAAGGTGCTGATATCATTGAGTACATAGGACAGAACTCAAAGTGGTGGAAAGATTTCGTCACTCTGAGTGTCTAAAGTTCCTAATAAGTGATAAAGGAAAGGACTACCAGTTTGCCTGTGTGTGGTAGGCCCACGGCAGAACAGTGGCAAAAAGAATTGAATGGATTGATTAAATATTTTGAGGTTCTCTGATCTTCTATTCCTGCAGTTTTTAAAAAAGATCTCATTTATTTACTTTTAGAGAGGAGGGAAGGGAGTGAGAAAGAAAGGGGAAGAAACATTGATGTGTGGTTGCCTCTTGTCCACCCCTCCTGGGAGCCTGGCCCGTAACCTAAGCATGTGGCCTGACTAGGAATTAAACAGGTGACCTTTTGGTTCACAGGGCAGCACTCAATCCATTGAGCCACATCAGCCAGGGCTAATCCTGTGTTTCTGAATGAAGTGCAAGCACCACCACTTTTCCTACAATAGGCATAGAGCTATGGATGCTGCCCATATTCAGAAGTAAGCCAGTCTTTTTTTTTTACTTAAGATACCAAGAATCTTAAAGAAAGGTTAAATATTATAAAATTAAATTTGCAGAAGAAAACACTTTGGATGTGTTTTAAAACAATGCAGTTATTCTATTAATTTAAAACAAAACTTAACCACATGCCTCACTTTTAAAAAAGTTTTTGAAATATATTTTGCTGTTCTTAAAGCTTTTACACTCTTTAGGCAGCTGATGCAGAATAATACTGAAGGTAGCGAAATTCACCCAAACACAGGACCTTTTGAATACCTTAATGCCTAAGCAAACTGCCAAACCCAAACGTGATTCATGGATCAAGGACACTAGTAGTCATGCATAAAATGCCAACAAGCCAAGAGTTAGTGCTATGTAGCATTTCACAAGGAGTTTGGCCCTCCTCACATGTCTATCTACATATATAAACTTTTCTCTAACTCAAACCCCAAAATGCCAATCTGGTTCTAATTTTATTAAAATTTTGTCAAAGCTCTTCCTGGACTGGAAACTTGCCTGCTGAGTTTTAGCCCAAGGCAGATTTTAATGGCCAAGTTCTACAGGCATCAAAGGGAGGAGGAGTTAGCGTGAGGGTGCTGTCTCTTCCCAAACGTGACAGCCTGCTCTCATGCAAAAACTCCATAGAAGTATCACAAGTTAGGAGAGAATGGAACATCTTTGACAGGCAGCCTGGAGTTTAATCACTTCTCTTTCTTTTGCAGTGCCACCTCGGTGCACGCATTTCATGCCCGCAGAAGTTTTCGAAGTCTCACACTGATCAAAGCATTTAGGAATCAGAGCTAATTTCACCTACACACGTTCCTTCATCACAAGTTGTACCTTTCATGTATTAATTTACTTTTTCTTAACTTGAATTTAGCTTTGATTATCCACTCATCATTCATTTTCCCATTCCTCTTCCCTCTGAACGAGACCCATGAAGACAAAGGAAAGGGGATTGAGATGTCTGAGTTTCTTTGATGAATTTTGAGTGATTATGATAAAATTCTTTTAATGAGAAAACAATGTACAGACAGGCCATGGCCCCAGGTTTACCTTCCCATTGTCCTTATCTTGCCATGGGCATAGTTTTAGTTAAGACAAGCTAAAGAGAGAGGCAGAGACCTGATTCGTTTCGTAGATTTTCTAGTGGTGGATGCTAAGGAATGCAACTGGACCATGTATGCTACTGGGCACCCTTTTCCCGGTGGCAGAGTGGTTCAGAAGTAAGTAATTCCCAACCAGAAAGGGGTCGACAAAAATTTACACATTGACGGTGGTTCAGGGACAGCCAACACGAGGCACAGCTTCAAGACAGCTCTGCTCTGCTTGACTTCCCTGAGCTCAATCAAGGCAGCCAAAGAAAGGAGACATAACTAGAAGTCGAGGCTACCCAGGTTCCATGTGATAATTTTCAGCTCCTGTTTATGTGTGTATTGGGGTAAGGAAGTAAGGGGAGAGTAAGAGGCTGAAGGAAAATCTTCATGACTCAGGATCTAGGTTAATGTATTTGAAGATGGGTTAAACAGCCTAAAACCCATTACTGACACATCAACCTCCTTCCCCTCCAACCACCTACCTAACTAGTGACATATGCATGTGTGCTGAGGAGTTTGCAGAAGAAAAAGATGGTACAAGTTGGGAATAAATATTCCCTTCCTCCATAGTATTGACTCCTGACACCTTCACTGCCTTTGCCTTCCACAAGGGGTGGGTTCAATGGCTCCTACCTGGATCTTCACCAGGAGTCCTATTACTTAGCACATAGTAATTCTCAGAAAGGAAGAAAGAGACAGAGAAAGATGGGGGGAGGGTAGAAGAGGAGGAGGAGGAGGAGAAAGAAGAGGCTAAAGAGAAAGAAGAAGAAGTCAGCTACTGCCATCTTAGACTAAGTCTCTCCTGGACCAATTGAATCAGAATCTCTGGGAACCTGTGTAGCTGTTGTTAACAGCACCCTGGGTGGTTCTAACTCACAACCAGGGCTGAGAACCAAAGAACCACAGCCCTCTACAACTCTATCCTCTGTGGATGCAGAATGAATGCAGGGTTGCTGAATTAAACCAAAGCTAGCACTGTTTTTTTTCCATCTGTTTAGACAGCTGTATATCCAGACATTTACTATGTCCAGGACTAGTCATGTCCAGGTCCTGGGGTATGTGATTAAATTCTCACATTTGAATGTGCACAAGGATTCCCTTGGACCTTGTTAAAGGTTAGAGTCTGGTTCACCAGGGCTGGGGTGGGGCTGAGGTTCATGTCCTGCAAGCTCCCAGTCGATACTTGGACTGCTGCTGGCCCATGGACCACACTTTGAGTGGCGAGACTAAGAAGGTTCTTTTTCTCTTTCCTGTAACAACTTCTTGAGCTTCCTTCAAAGCTTTCCTGGGCTGACACAAAACCCAGTTGCACAGAGAAGCCAGCTTTCCCAACCTGGGTTCCCCTCCCCTCCTGCTCCACCTCCCTGTGGCTTCTCATGATCTGTCCCTTTTCTTCCCATCAAAATCTAGTTTCTAAAGAGAATTAACATGCGAGTGTGTTTTATAAGGACAATGACAGCGGTTTTGCTTTCACTGTTTAGCTCTGTTCTCTCTTACTCTTTTCTTCTCACCCCCTTTTGACTCCGTTATCAAAACTTAAGCTAAGATTTTAATGACAGTATTTCAGGCATGCGTGAGACTGCCTGAGAGACAGATATTTAGGTGGGCGGGGGCAGGGCATGAGGGTAGACACCTTGACAAAACCTCTAAGATCACATGATACAGCAAGAATAGATGACATTTGTATCAAAGCAGCTGAATGTATCGCTGCTTTGTGTACTGACACCTTATCTTTCTCATTGCAGCAAAATTGTGGCCACAGTGAAGCCATACTTCTTCCTTGGCACCTCCTATCACGACAGCTGATACGTACAGAGTGTACAAAGCACTCTTATTACAGAGAATTTGAGCATCCCCTAAACGTAACACCATATATGCTCATCACTCAGCCCCACCAAACATCATTCCGAGGCTGGTTCTGCTCCATTCACACTTCTGTCTATCCTAGACAACACACTGATTACTGAAGCTTTCCATTCCGGCCAGGCATTGTTATTCAAGTGATTACATATGTTAGCTCATTTCATCCTCACCATGCCCCTGTTAGGGAGGCTCCATGATTATCATCACTGTTTTACACACCAAGGAGCAGAGGCACAGAAAGATAAAGTGACTTTCAAAAATCACCCAGTTAGGAAGTGATGGAGTCGGTACTTGAACCCTGGGCAGTCTGTCTCTGGAGAGAATGCTCTGAGCCTTTGGACTGTACCTTTAGTATTTTGTATGTGTTCTTGAGGTTGTGAAATTTTACTATGTCTATATAGAGAATTAAAAAATTCCTGTTGGTTATGTGGGCACTCATTCAGTCTAAGAATGCTTATCTTTCTTTGGTTCTGGAAAGTTCTTGGTGATAATTTCTTTACACATTGCCTTCCTTCCATTCTTTTACTTCCATTTTCTTCTTGGAACAGTAAACTTCCAATTATTACCCTTGAGCCCTTTGTGTTCTTGTCATTTATTTTACTTCTACCTATTCTATATACGCCATAATATGTTGTTATTATTTTTACTTTAAATGATTTAAAGTATTTAAAAGAAATTTACATAAACATGCATATATGTTTAAAAATTAAAAATGTGTAATATATCTACAATAAATAAACTTAAAAAATGTTTAATATACTGATAAAGTTTCACTTTCTGGAATTCTTCATTTCTTCCTGCAGAGTTAACTTTTTTCCCCCTGATTTCTCTTCAGCCTACATCATTTCTCTTTGCATTTCATGTAGTTCAGGTGTACTGGAGCTGCAGCTATGTCTGTCTAAAAATGTCTTTATTTTACTTTCATTTTTGAAGAACGTATTCACTGGATGCAGAATTTGGAACTGGCAGGAGTTTGCTTTTTTTTTTTTACTTTAGCACTTAAAGATGTCATGCCAAAGTCTTTTGGCCACTGATTCTGACAAGAAGTTAGTTATCATTTTTACTCTTGTTTCCCTGTGTGAAATATATCCTTCATCTCACTCCATGAAGCCCCCATTTGCTTTCAAGATGTTTTGTGTGTTTTCCGCAATTTAACTATAAAGTACTAATGTGTGTATTCCTATATTTTTCGTTTGTTTGGAGTTTGCTGATCTTGTATCTGTGGATTGATATCTTTCAACATATTTGGAAAAGTTTCAGCTGCTATGTCTTCAAATATTTCATCTGCCCTTCTTCCCTTCTGGAATCCCAGTTATAGATGTGTGTCTGTTATACATGTTGTTACTATTTCCCTCCACACTATATCATTTGTATTTCAATCTTATTTATGGTGTTTTTTGTTGTTCTCTGCACAAACTTGAGTATCTTATATAGATGTCAGTGTATATGAATATTATAACCCTATGCCTGTCTTTTGTGCAATTCAGTCTTGTCTAACACATAAAACCAGGTAGCATACATATGCCATTGTCAATTTAAAATAGTTTAATAGGCAATTGAGGTACAAATACATAATGAGCCCTGTTGTGATAACATACTGAAGGTAGTTTTAGTTCTGGGTGGTCTTTTTTTGTGTGTACCACTATTGAAAGTACCTATTCATTTATATATTAAAGTTCAGTTTAAGATTTTGTTTCAAAAGTATTCTCTCTCTAATTTACTGAAAAACCTCTGGTCTAGATGATACTTTGAGGGTCCGTTTTTGACTGGTTGTATTTATGTGAAAGTCCACTTCGACGGTTGTTTGGACCCAAGTTCCGTTTGGTTTGAATTGAAGGAGTACTCTCCTGCTCTTATCTCTCTGTGGCAGGAACCTAGTTCAGTAGCCCCAGTGGCTCTGAGTCCTTGGCCATTCCTCTGCCTGAAGGAGCTGGCGTGGCCTCCTGAGGAAGGTCCTCTTTATTGTCCTGATGGAGTGGAGAACTCTAAGGATGGCAGAGGGCTCTTGAGATTGACTCTTTTTAAAAAATATTAAAAAGAAGGTGGCTGTCTGTATAAAGCAGGAAATTTCCCAAATTTTAGTAAACATATGAATGACCATTTGTTGAATGTTCTTACTAAATTGAAATAAAATGGTTCTTTTTGTAGTGTTGAGTACCTAAGTTACTTTCTGGACTATTTGATTTGGGACAGTATTATTTAGATAATTTTATCTTTAAAAATAGCACCTGGCTTTGTGTTTCTCCAGTTTTTCCTTTACCTGAAAATCAAAGCCAAAGTTCTTGTGGCATCAATGAAGTGTAATCTCTAGTCTCATTCACTTCCATGGGCCCCCAAGGGACCTGACGGCTGCTGGGAGTAGGAAAGTGTTCTGCTGGCAGAGGGCAGCCAGGTTGCAATCACAAAGCACTTCCATATAAGCATTTCTGGTAAATTTCCCAGAGAGAAAGGACCTAATCTCTAAGGACCTTTTTTGTAATCTATTTTCTCATTATAAATTGAAATTCACATGTCTCTAATTTTATGATTAAAAATTTGTATTCTTTTCACAACAAATCTAAGTTGTGTATACCTCAGGCTCCACATATACTCCTATCTACTCTTGGTATAGATGGTCATTATTTTTTATATTATGTTTTTTATGTCTAAAAAATATGTAGCAGAATACATACTAGTATCCTGCATGGTGCTATTGTATGAATTTCAACATAACCAGTGTGCTGCATGGTGCCGTTTTATGAATTTAAAAAGGCGCTCACTCTCTCTGAACAGATGTCATGCATGGGTACATGACTTGGTTCTGTTCTGCTGGCTGCATGTGGTAGCCTTGAGGTCAATGTGAGGATTTAGAAAATGCAGATTCATAATTGCACCCCAAAATAACCAGTGCTCCCATTTTGATGTGCAATATTTTCATACCTACACATATATACATAGTTGTTATCACATTGCATATCCAATTTTTATCACCTTTTTAATAGCATTATGTATTAAGTATGTTTCCATGTAGTAAAATACACTTTGAAATACCATTTATAATTAGTTGCATGATAGTCCATCATGGGGCTATTCCTTAACTTATTTTATGTTCTTCTAATATTGGTCATTTAGGTTGGTACCTACTTTTTCTATTATAAATAACACCATATAGAATACCTGTATGAATACATTTTGATTCCAGCTTCTGACTGTTTCCTATGACTGATTCCTAGAGGCAGAATTATAGGTCAAATGGTGTGAACTGTTCTTTTAAAAAATTTTAAGGCAGGTTCCCAAATCATTATCCTGAAATGTAACTCAAGCAATGGACTAACATGACCTCATTCTACACCATGCCTCCACTCATGACATAGTTTTAATAAAGACAGTGGCACTTCTCAGGCCCTGTTAGTTTATGGTAATCCTCTGTGGTTTGGTTACGTGACTCTAGACTAGAATAACAGTTCACCCCAAACAATTTAATGTCTGACCTAAATTTTGCAAAAGTGTCTTATCTCTGTACTCTGAAGTGAAGCAGACCCTCAGGTCTGACAGCATTATAAGTAACTCAGATCAAAGTATTGATCAGGAGTGGATATGTTGTTTTCCAGTGGGAGGATAAGGATGGAGAAGCTGAAGTATGGTAGCCTCTATCAGCTCTCTCACCGAAAAGTAATTGGGTTAATGATACTAACTTATAATTTTCGATTTATTCTAGCTGGAAAGTCAACAATAACTCATCGTATAGTCATGGCATCTGTTAGGAGGATACTATTGAGGATGGCAGGCTCCAAATTTGATGTTCTTTTCATATACTTATTTTTAAAGTAAGAGGCAAAAACAATCTTTTTTTTTAATGGAAAGCACAGTTGGCTCTTTATCTTCTCTTTCTGACCTCTGAGAACATGTATTTTGGCATTTGATTCCTGACTACCTTGTCTTTGCTAGTGTCAGAGTTCATTCTCCACAATTAAGTTGCATAGTGTTAATCAGAGGCTAATCAGTGTCTTGTTTCATAAAATGGAATTGCAAAACCTTATGGAACCTGAACAGACCCTTGAGATCTTGTAGTTCAGAACTGTAAGCTTCTTGGTTGAATAAGAACTCTAGATATATTTAGTTTGGTTTATGTTGTTTTATACCTTAGGGATAATAATAGCTAATATTTTTAAGCATTTACTATAGGTACTATCTTAGGCCCCTTCTGTATGTTGTGTCATGTAATTCTTATTAAAAGATTACTGTAATATTTTAATTGTCTCACAAGATAATAATCTATAATATGGGTGTTATTACTGTATTTTACAGATGAGAAAACCAGAGCATAGAGGTGGTAAAGATTTTGCCAATTACTGAAGTTAGCAAGAGGCAGAACTAGAATCTAAACTCAGGCAATCCAGCTTCAGAGCCCACTTTCCACACTGCTGCACAGTGTGAGTTGCCAACATTTAAAAAAGTCAACAAATTTCACATAATCATGCAGTTCATGCCTTCTCTTGAACAAATGTGAGGGTCCATTGGAAATGAGGCATGTTCTTCCCTTTTGATAGTATGCGTGCACTTGAATTTGCCTTTCTTTTTAAAATATATTTTATTAATTATGCTATTACAGTTGTCCCATTTTTTCTCCCCTTTGTTCCCCTCTGTCCTGCACACCCCTCCCATTAGCATTCACTCCCCACCCCTTAGTTCACGTCCATGGGTCATACATATAAGTTCTTTGGATTCTCCATTTCCTGTATTATTTCTAACCTCCCCCTGTATATTTTGTGCCTACCATTTATGCTTCTTATTCCCTGTGCCTTTTCCCCCATTCTTCCCTCCTCTCTTTCCCTGCTGATAATCCTCCATGTGATCTCCATGTCTGTGATTTGTTCCTGTTCCAGTTCAAGTCATTTGCTTAGTTTTGTTTCTCAGGGTTTGTTTTTTGGGGGTTCGGTTGTTGATAATTGTGAGTTTGTTGTCATTTTACTGTTCATAGTTTTGATCATCTTCTTTTTCTTAGAAAAGTCCCTTTAACATTTCATATAATAAGGGCTTGGGGGTGACGAATTCCTTTGACTTTACCTGATCTGGGAAGTGTTTTATCTGTCCTTCCATTCTAAATGACAGCTTTGCTGGATAGAGTAATCTTGGATGTAGGTCCTTGCCTTTCATGAGTTGGGATACTTCTTCCCAGCCCCTTCTTGCCTGCAAGGTTTCTTTTGAGAAGTCAGCTGACAGTCTTATGGGATCTCCTTTGTAGGTTACTGTCTCCTTTTCTCTTGCTGCTTTTAAGATTTTCTCCTTTTCTTTAATCTTGGGTAATGTAATTATGATGTGCCTTGGTATGTACTTCCTTGGGTTCAACTTCTTTGGGACTCTCTGGGCTTCCTGGATGTCTATTTCCTTTGCTATATTAGGAAGTTCTCCTTTATTTGTTCAAATAAGTTTTCCATTTATTGCTCTTCCTCTTCTCCTTCTGGCACTTCTATGATTTGGATGTTAGAATGTTTAAAGTTGTCCCAGAGGTTTCTAAGCCTCTCCTCATTTTTTCAAATTCTTGTTTCTTCATTCTGTTCTGGTTGAATGTTTATTTCTTCCTTCTTTTCCAAATGGTTGATTTGAGTCCTGGTTTCCTTCCCTTCACTATTGGTTCCCTGTTTATTTTCCTTTATTTCACTTTGCATAGCCTTCACTTCTCCTTCTATTTTGCAACCATACTCAATCATTTCTGTGAGCATTTTGATTATCAGTCTTTTGAACTCAGCATCTGATTGGTTGGTCTCTTTATTGCTTAGTTCTATTTTTGGAACTTTGATCTGTTCTTTCGCTTGGGTGATCTTTTTTGTCTTGGCCTACTTGTTATGTTGAAGGTGGGGAACCTTCGGTATTTGCCAGGGCGGGGCAATCCACATGGCTGCATTGTGGCACTGCTAGTAGGGGAGAGATTAGAAAGGGAGCAGTGCTGCTTGTTCAACTCTCTACCATCTTTCAGTCACTTCCCCCTCTTCCCATAAGCAAAGTGGGCCCTTCTGGTGCTAATTCCCATGTGGCTGGGCTTGTGTACATTCTAGGACCCTGTGGGTCCCTCCAAAGAACTGTCCTGTGAGACTGGGAGTTTCTCCTCATGCAGCCTCAACCCCCACAGTTTTTTTCAGTCAGAGGTTTTGAGGCTTTATTTCCCTGCACTGGAGCCTTGGGTTGCTCTGTCCATGTGTCTCCCCTGTTGTTCTTCCTGGTTTATCTACACGCAAATGTGGGACTGCCCATCCACCAGCCGCCACCTTGCCTTGAGCCCTCTCTGCCTCCGCTGAGCACCTCTGCCCCTCCTACTGGTCTGGATGAATGTTTCTTTTTTAACTCCTTGGTTGTTGAACTTCCATATAGTTAGATTTTCTGTCAGTTTTGGTTGTTTTGCTTTTAAACTTGTCATCCTTCTTTTGGTTGTGTGAAGAAGTAAAGTATATCTACCTATGCGTACATTTTGGCCAGAAGTCTCAGAATCCAAATTTGCCTTTCTTTCTTCTGCTCTACTTCTCTCATTTTTACAACAACTTGACCTTTGTTGGCATTATAACTCCTAATCTAATTCACTGGTTCTCAAACAAGGTGGCTTTTGCCCAGCTTCCCCCAGGGGACATTTGGCAAAGTCTGGAGACATATTTGATGGTCACAACTGGGGTGGGGGTGGGGGTGCTAACTGACATCTAGGGGGTAGGTGCCAGGGACGCTGTTAAACACCTAAAAAATTATCCTAGCCATATCAGTAGTGCTGAGGTTGAGAAACCCTGACCTAGTTCAACCTCCCATTTCATAGATGGGAACAATGAGGACAGAAAGGATGTAACTCAGTCCAGATTCCAAAGCGAGTCAGAGTCACAGATGGGACAAGATTCGATGTATCTCAGTTCTCCTTGACCCCCTCCTGGTCACAGACTTTGTAGGCCTTGAACAGAGATTACTTATAAATTATTTCTAGTTTGTTTTGTTAAAATGGGAAAAGAGAACTAAATATTACAGTGGCTGTGAAAAATCTTCATTATCTAATCTATTGGATGGAACATTTGCTGATTAAAAATCTTCTAATTAGCCTTAAGTGAAAAATTGAATGCTTCAAAGCAGCTGCTAGGATCCAACTATAAATCACTTCCTTTTCGAAGTATCTATAATCTGTATTTATTACATAACATGCACGTGTTGGCTGAGAATATTATTGCCAGCCAATATCTTCCTAAAGTGTACAGTTTACAAGGAAGAAAAGAGATACTACTTTCAGTTTTGATTCGTTAATGAACAAGGCCAGGAAATTCACAGCAAATCTCTAAACTATGTCCTTTTTTGTGGGTTTTTATGATTATGTAGTCAGGTGAGACAAGGCAGTAAAATAACTGAACTTCTTTGCTTTGTGTAGATTCCATTCAGATTCCATTCAGACTGTTGCCATGGTTCAACTAACATGTTTTGAGGCTGAACACTTCTGAGACTTCTTAAAGACCTGAAATGGGTTACACAGGCCAGTTGCCTTCAATATTAATTAGCCTTTTTAGTAGAGGGTTGTGGGGTAAGATGCAGAGCGAGGAGCTTTACACACATGTGGCAAATGTCATAATAGCTTAAATTCCCTACATGGCAGGCACTGCTGAAAGTGTTGTGCGTGGATTATCATTTTTAATTTGATGTAACCAGTGTTTCCTGTACTGCACTGTTTCTATATAAGGAAAATATCCTATATAATCAAAAGTCCAGGGTAGGACAGCTCTAGCACTGGTGAATTTGGTGACTTAACCAACTTTTTTCCATCATTTCATCCTGCCCATCTCAGGGTGTTGGGTCAGTCCTCAGGGGAGATAACCTAAGGTGGCAACATGCCTGCTGCAGCTCCAGCCATCACATCCTGTCTTGACAATTTCCAGTGGAAGAGAAAAGATTATTACTTTCTCTGTGTGTGCCTTTTAAAAATCCAGTAGAGAAACCTTTCCAGAGCCCCCTTGTATATATCCCTTCCCAGGTGATTGGCCAGAATTGTCACTTGCCCATTCCTTAGCCACTCACCGTGAGTGAAAATGGGGTTACCATGGTAGATATAGTGAAACATTGGACTGTGAGGGGGAAGATTAAACAAAATCAGTGTTCTATTAACAGAAAGAAGTTGGGGAGGGGTACTGGTAGAGACTAACAGGATCTCTTACAACCATTTTGAGTGGGGTTGAGTTTCTGTTATTGCTGCCTTACCTCTAGAAAGGATAGAAGTCCCCCGCTCCCCAAAGCCTTTGGGTCAAATTCCATGGGTGAGGATTACCCAGTTGAATTTCTAGGGACTGAGAACAAGCTAGTGCCTCATTCGAGCTGAGACAGGGCTGAAAAGCTGGGTTGCCCCGCCCTACGGACAAGCCCAGGAGCTTGAGCCCTGTGTGCTGGTTTTGCCAGGGGCACTCACTCTGCCAATGGCAGTGCCTGCTGGAGAGCAGGCGGGGGTTCCAAGACCTGCCAATGAGAAAGAGCCTAACTCATACACACCTCGTAGGGAGGGTCTGGGGCCTTCTTCATCTGCTTTGGGGACATTCTTTTTACCATGGAGACTTGCTGTGAAGTTCATTTTCAACTGATTTCATCCCGATTCACATGGGTGAGGAGGAAGCCAGTAATGCATGGCTCACTCCTTCACTCCGGGGCTAGTTCCTTCTGGGCAGCATGTGAGGTTCACATTGCCTATACACAGACAGTGGAGTCTGAGTCTGAATCCCGACTCCAGCCACCACTGGTGGGGGACCTGGGGAGTTACTTAACTTCTCTCAACTCCAGGCTCCCCAGCTGTAAGATGCAGATAATGATACTAGTAAGGATGGTATTACCTGTGAGGACTAAATGAAAATATGTACATTAAGTGTTCAGAATAGGGCCTGACACATAGTAGGTCTCAAAAATAGTAACTATTAACATTATTATTTATGCAAATAATAATACGCAAAAATTCTAGAGTGGTCCATAACTGACCACTGACCACACTGTAATATATATACACTGTCAACATCCGGAATCAGACAAATATGTTCCTTCTAATTCTGGCTGATCCTCATAGCTTTCATTTCATTCATCCCTGACAAATGTCCTGTAAATGTAAGATGAGACTGTTGCGAGAATTCAGTAAAATAGTGCACCCAATGTTTAATTAACTGCTATTAATAATCCAGTTTTTGGTGACAGTTCGCCTTTGCTCTGTCAAGACTAAGTGTATCCATAATCCTGAGCTTTAGATTTTGGGTTTTTTTCTCTCCTCCCCACTCAGTGTTCCAGATGCCCTCTCCAGGCCTCCTGAGATTGTGGAAGTTTGTTTAAACCGATTTACAAACTGGCTGTGAATGCCCTCCTCCCCAACTCTTCAAAGCCCTGGGCCTAATTGGGATGCAAATATCTCCCCGGTAGCTGAGTATTGCTCCTGTCACCGGGGGAAGGCCCTTGGTCATCTAGAGCAGGATGATGAGCAAAAAGGACCCCTCCCTGGGTCTCTCCATCTTTGTGGGGAGAAAATGATGATGATGTATGAGACAGCCATGCCTTTGGAGTCCTAGGAGGACATGACAGACAGGATAATGTGGGAGGAAAATACTGTCTTCCTAATGGAGACTGATGGCCTTTGCTTGTCTTCCTGGCATTGTTAGGGCTGGGGCTGAGCTGAGCCTTCCTCATCCAGCGGCAGGTTGGGTATGTTGGCCACACTGCCCTCAGTGGTAGCCTTCAACCAAGGTGGGTGCTGGGAGAAGCACACAGAGGGGGTTTGTGGGGGCGTTGAGTGCAGGCCTCAAGCCTCTGGGCTTTGACATGTTTGTCAGGAATGACAGGTCTCACTTGATGGGTCCATAATTGCTGGCTTTGGTATTTTTTTGGCCTCTACTCTTAACTCTTTTCTGCCCAGCTCCCAACCTCCCCCTCCCAATAAAAAAAACAACCACCAAGGCAAACTAAAAACACTTTTAAAAGGTGGGGGAGGTGGCCAGATCCTCACCAAACCACTCCTCCTCCCCCTCCAGGCTCCTACTTGGCCGCAGGAAAGAAAGCCTAAGCCTAGCGTAAGAATGTCATCTTTAGAAATCATCTTTTGGAGCAGTTTTATTAATTTCACTTCTCTGTGGTTGCCGCATGTTTGGGGAAGACAATTGATTCCACAGATCTGTGTGGGAGGCTGAAGACTCGGCTCTGGGGCGGCAGAGAAAACCGACAGCAAGAACAGCCTCGCTAATTGACATACAGCAAAGACGTTCTTGAAGAAACTTTTCTCTTAGTGCCTGCTTCTTAAAATGTTAATGAAAAAAAATTTAGGCTAATTTTATTTTTTTTAAAGAAACTCTATCTTTTCCTTTTTCCCCTACCTATTCCATTGTTTCTCCAAGATTTCCACTTAAGAAATTCAAAGGAAAACTGCACCAAGTGCTCGGTCATAACTTTGTCTTCAGAGGCACTGCCAGTGGCTACCAACATGTCCAAGGCCAGGGCTCCAACAGAAATGAGCCTTCACTGCCTTGAAAGAAACCGTTACTTCTGCTTCCATTTTGGACACCTTGGATTGAGGGGTTTCTGGTTTGAGCAGGGTCTCAGCAAGGTAAGGAGGAGCCGGTGATTCCAACCAATCAATGAGCCCCCTTCCTCATATTTGGGACATCTACCCGGTGCAGCGGAGGTCACCCTTAGAGAACCTCACCCATATTTTTAAGGGCGTGGGACAGTACTATTGGATGCTTTGGAGATGTCAGCTTGAATGGCTGCATCATCCAGACAGAAATCAGTTCTGATTCTAAATAAATAATAGGCCAAGCTGAAAAAAAATCTCAATTGCTGGATCTGTGGGTGGTGGTGGGTGAGTAGCTGCTGTTTTAGAACTTTAAATGTGGGCTCCTTGGCATTAGCTTTATTTAAAATCGAGTGGTAGTTCTTCACAGCCTCTGAAAAGTTAATAGCCCTCCTTAAAGGCTGTGGTAGCCCCACAGTGTGTTGTGGGAGGAGTACATGCTGCACTAGAGAACTCACAAAAGATAGGGTTCCTCCCCAGACAGCTTTCACGATGACTCTCCAAATAAATTGATCAGCATTATGTTTGGAAATCCGATCTGAAATTGACCGGAGTGGGGATGGGGACTTGTGTCCTTGCCCAGCCATTCAAGAAATCCCTCAACCAGTCACTGGTGTTGCTGACAGCCAGCTGAGGTCATCTTTTTCATTCCTATTGCTCTTTCATTTGCTCTATCCTCTACTACTTTGTTTGGTGTGATCAGGTCCAAATGAGTTGGGGGGGGGCAGTTTGTCCCCACCATCATGGTTCCGCCCCCAAATTTCCCTGAGTGGCATGAAAATGAGCGGCCTGGTTGAACCAGGCATGGAGGTGGGTCCTGAAGAACTGACTCTCTGAAGTGATGGGAAGGGAAGGAGACGCCTGAGAAGACTGGGCGTGGGTGGGAGGGCTTTCCAAGTTCAGAGGATGACAAGAAAGCCGCTCTGGGGCTCATCTAGAGGCTCCTGGGGTGAGGAATTGAATGTCAGCTCTGTTGTTTCTAACCCGCTCTGTGACCTTGGCCGAGATCAAAACTCTCCCCAGAAAAATGGAAGTTGTATCATATCAGCCTGCCAGAGAGGGGTATTATTTAAACACTAAAGCATTGCATTAAAAAAAAAAAAAGTGAGACCCAGGGGAAGGAAGGAAAAAGGGGGCTGTGAGTGGAGAGGAAGTGACACGTTTCATGAAATTGGAGCTTTTTAAGGTTGTCTTGGGCACAGTTTCAAGAGGAAGTGCTGGTTATTAAGACAAACAATTGCTAATCTAATCTCTATCAGGAGACATATTTAAGTTCAAGCATGCATTTCTTTTCTTTTCTTTTTTTTTTTTTAGTCTTCTGGATTCTGGATTTTCAATTGAATGCTGGAATTTGAGTGTAAATTCGATGGAGGAAAAACAATGTAAGGAAGAGCCTTTTCTGTTTTTTGTTACATGTATGAAGTTGGCGAAGACTGATCAGTAATCAAGAACAATCTAATTTTTTTGGACCTTTGCCTAAAGCCCTGTTTCCTAGTTAACTAGTTAACCTTCTTTTAACTAAGATTTCCGCCTCTGTGGCTTCTCATGCCCCTGTTCTGGGCAGACTGCCCTCATCCAAGCTCTGTGGCCCCTCGGCCATTCCCACATGTGAACACATCACACTTGTCTGGAACGGTGTACCCGCTGGTCTGCTTTCTTCACTAAACTGGCTTCTTGAAGATAAAATAGCTGGCCCATTTTAGATGTTCAATAAACGTTAGGTCAGTGTTGAATGGAGTGGATGGGAGATAGAGAAATGTTGGTTTTGTATTGCTTGTGTAACAAATTACAACAACAGGAGTCACTGTTGTATGTTCACATACATCAGGAGTCAGGACACAGCTTAGCTGGGTCCTCTGCTCATGGTCTCAGCAGGCTGCCAGCCTGGACTGCAGCTTCACCTGGGAGTTCTGGGGGGTGATCTGTTTCCAAGTTCGTCGGAGTCGTTGAAAGAATTGGAGTGTTTGAATGACTGAGGGTCTCTGCTTCTCACTGGCTGTTGGCTAAAAGCCACCCTCTGGTCTTAGAGGCAATTCACCGCATGGGTGTTCACTCCTCCAAGGCTGGCAGGAGAAGCTCTTACTCCAGTGGCCTAAGGCAGAGTGTGGATAACATACCATAAACCAAGGAAGTGACATCCCATCACCTTTTCCATATTTTATTTGTTAAAAGCCATTCCCAGTCTTGCCACCACTTGGGGGGGGATTACACAAGGGCATAAACCAATGGGGTAACCTTAGGGTGCCCCTGCCTCAATCTCCACACATAATTGATATCACTGTTACAGGTGATTTCATTTCACACACACACACACACACACACACATACATTTCTTTCCTTCCAGGCTTGCAGAATAAGACCTTAATATTTCTAGTCTGTACTCCATTATCTGAATCATTTATATATTTTTGATTGCTTGCTCAGAAAATAAATAGAGCAATCTGATAATTCTCGAATCATGTGTATATGAAAGTCCTCATGTTAGTTATTCCGTTGGTTCTCAACTCCAGATCCTCCCTTCCAAGTCCTTGCAATGTGGGAAATCCGCAAGCTGTGTTTCTCCTTTGTTAGATAGCTTCATGTTGGGACAGGAGGGCAGGAGCAGAGGGGGAGGGTCTTGGTCCTATTGGGTCGTTCTTGTCAGCATGACCCCAGTAAGGGCCCTTCACCCCAGCAGTACTACTGAGTTCTGATTTTGCTTCTTCCAGCACTCTCAGAGGTAGCCACAATCCACCCATCAGAGAGCAACACCAGCGGGACAGCAGTCCCTCCAGGGAGGTCTGAGCCCCAGCTGGTAGGTTCTGATAACACCATTCTTGTCTCTTTGTTCCCTTTTGTGGTGGTGGCTGCTGCCTACAGTCATTACCTTGTTGTTAACTCAGTGTTTTCATTTTGTTTTTTCAGACCTCCACAACTGCTTAACCAAATCCCTACATCATGTTCTGTCTGTTAAATTACCTACTATGGTTTATTTTCAGGCCTGCCACTGACAGATACATAATTATAATTTTCACCCAAGTTGCCAAAAAATTTTAGGGCCTCAGTAACTACTACTGGAATTTTATATACCAAAGGAACTGGCATTTACCAAACAGATAAAACCCATCTTCTGATTTCCAAGTTGAAGCTTTTAGAAGGGACCCATAGTTGACTTTGCCAGTCTATTTAAAGCTTCCTGGCTAAGTAGTAATGGATAAAAATAGGTTCACAATGGGTGATTCATTCATTTACTCCCAAAATTACAGTGAATCATGACTGAAGAGACTCCAGCCCTTGAGAAGCCCAAACTTAGAAATCAGTGAAGCTATTTGTGTGAAGTTGAAAGGTATTCAGACATCCCCATTTTACAGATGAGGGAACAGAAATATTAATTTCCATCCAAGGTCTTGGCCAGGAGAAGCCTTAGTCAGGCACTACAACTACAAATGCCCCCTCCCTCTGAACTGGCTTCCCTTCCTGCATTCCCTAAGTTATTTAATGGCATCTGTACCCAAGTTCAAAATCTGTGAGTCACTGAAAGATGACTCTACACAACTCCTTCTCTATTAAAGTAGGCCTGCTGATCTTCCTCCAAAGTGTTTCTCCCATCTGTTCCCTTTTTTGTATTTCACAGTCTCTGAGTTTTGATAGGCTCTCACTATCTCCTGCCCAGACTATTAAAATAGCCTTCTGATCAGTCTCTCTGCTGTTGTCCATTTGGCCCACTGCTACCAGAAAAAAAAAGGCATCTCAAACACAACTTAGAGAATATGATTCTTCTCCTCAAAAACCTTCCATGGCTCCCTATTGCCTATAGGATAACATTCAATTATCTCACGTGGGACGATAACACTTCCTTCACAATTTGAGCTCAATCTCTGTTCCCAGCCTTACTCCCTTATCCTTCCTGCCAGCCAAACCTGGTGTGGCCTCTTGAACCTGGACTGCACTCCTGCCGAATCTGTCCTTCCTCCTGTGTGAGCTGAGATACCTCCTTGTCTGGACTCCCCCTTCTTCCCCAGCTCTGTCTCTTCGTCCTGAAATCCCACCCACTCTCTGAGATCCAGCTCAAATTCTACCTCCTCCGTGAAGCCTTTCTTGAATCTCCCACTGAAGGATCTCTTCCACGTTCTGAAATGGCTGTGTGAGGCACCCACGGATGGTGACGAGAACTGTAAGAGCTAAAATCTGATGATGACCCATGTCATTTCCCCACACTGTATTATGCTCTGTACCCACATCACACCCTTTAATCTTCATAGAGATTCCAGGAGATATGAACTTTCTGTTCTAGGGGTGAGGACATTGACTTAGTAAGGTTATATGAGTTGTTCAAGATCACACAGATTGTTTTCTGACTTATGTAAATTATTTGTGTTCCCTCTTATTTATCCTCCGAATGGATGGCCATTGGAAAAAAGGGAACATTCTCTGTACAGCTATGCGCTGCTCTTCTAAGCTCATGGAGTACCTTGTGCACAGTGGGCAAGAAATCACCGACTGGCTAAAAAGGTGTGGGGGAAATGGTCATTCAGTGTTTCTCTTTCTCTTTTCTAGGCACCTTGTCCTGGAACCACCCCTATGACCCCTGAGAAACTGTACCACCAAGTTGTTTTGCCTTACTGTTTTGGGCTTTATTTTATTTTATTTTAATTTTTTTGGTTATATATCAAGCATACACCTATGTTCTATGCAACGTAAGTCAGTGGAAGGGGGGACTGTTTCTAAAACTCTTGGAATAAATTTATTCTTGTGTCACTTTTGTTATAGTTTGATAGACAATCCTTATTTGACAGTGGTTCCCGAAGTCTCTGTTTTAAGGAGCCACAAACAAACACTGAAATTCAGGGGCACTTTCAATTTGTAAAAAAACTGCCTTGAGGCTCATCATGCAAAGAATGCACCTTAAGGTCTGCAAGTGGTCACTTTGTATTCTAAGTTTGAATTTTTGCTTACTGGCATATATATATATTTTTTAAAGATTTTATTTATTTATTTATCTTTAGAGGGGAAGGAGAGAGGGAGAGAAACATCAATGTATGGTTGCCTTTTGTGCGTCCCCTGCTGGTTAGTTAGCCTGCAAGGAACTGGCCTGCAACCCAGGCATGTGCCCTGACTGGGAATTGAACCGCGATTGTCTGGTTCGCAGCCCGCACTCAATCCACTGAGCTACGCCAGCCAGAGCTTTGGCATATATTTTTAAAGCAGGGCTTTGCCCAATACACAATGAGAGGAGCATGTCTCTTTGGAAAAACTACTTGTAATAATGCTTAGAGTAGGAATTATTCAAAAGCTACTCTAACGACGTATTAAATAAAAAGTCAGAAGCATATATTCAGGGTCACGAGTTAGAGCCTTGAGATGAGAAGGAGCCTTGAGGTTCTCTTGGGAATAATAAGGCTGACCTTTTAGGAGGGCAACTTTGTGGGGATGGTCATTTAGATACCACCTCAGATTCATGTGCAGAGGGACACATTTTGGGTGAATGCATTGAGCTGCCTTTGGCTTTGACTTTAGAACTGCGACAGCTGTGGGAACTGCTCCTGGGTTTGAGGTGGCTTTCAAAGAACCAAAGGCTCCTTATGTAGCTCTGCTTAAGGGTGGCCTTTTTGTATTCTTCTGAGAGGCCCAGGGAACAGAGATGGAAGTGTCTAAGATGTGGGGAAGTCGGGGGAGGAAGCTCAGGAAAGAGGCTAGGGCAACCAGACTGCTTGTCGAACAAGTGGAGGAGGTGTGAGGAAAATGGTCATTCAGTGTTTCTTTCTCTTTTCTAGGCACCTTGTCCTGGAACCACCCCTATGACTCCTGATAAGAAGTGGTCACTGTAGTGAATTACTCCCTTTTGTGCACAAAAGCAATCTCCTGTCCCTGGTGGGGACTGGATTTGAAGGATTTCCTGCAATAAGCCTGGGGTTCAGTTGCCCTCTCCCCACTGCCCTGACCTCTGTTACAGTTGTTCTGGGTCATAGATAGTGCAGAAATAACTGATCACCACGGGATTGTATCCTCCTCAAAAGTGTTGCTATGCTGGGTGCTTTGATTGGCCCTAGCTCCCTGGGGTTGTGTGGAAACAGACAACTGAACCTGCATTGCCAGCTTCTCCACTCTGGCTCCACTGCTATTCAGGCCTGGCCAGGGGAAGCCAGGAACACTGGTCCGGTGGCCCACACTGGGAAGGGAGACCTTGAGCACCATCTATGGCTGGCCCCACAGTAGGCTGACCAGATAGCTACCAGTGCAATATGGTTCAAAGGTAGGACAACCGTATCATTTATTATCCACAGCGGGTCACTTCTGACAGTAAAAGTGGAACTAATTACTAGTTATGCTAAGGCCATGGGCAAAAATCTGGAGTTGTTTCTGGCAAACCTAGAATCACTCTAGTGAAAGGTATCTTGGTCCCAATTTAATTTAACAGTGTTTCGTCAGCACCTCTGCACCAGGCATTGTCCTCTTCCATAACTGGACACGGATACGACAATAAGTAATGATAGGATAGAAGGTTAAGTGAAGTAATGGAAGCAGGTGCAAAGATGACGAGGGGAGGGTGAAGTCACTCCCTGGGGCAGGGGTGGGGAGGATCCACAAGGAAGGTGATGGTCTAGGAGTTTTGAAGGATTAATGTTTCATAGGCATGTAGATGGAGACAGGGGCTCTAGAAGGGGAGAGCAGAGAGTGCAAAGCCACAGATGCTTGAAAGTTCATAGCACATGTGAGGGAGCTGAAGGAGTGTGGCATTGATGGTGAGAGAAGTGTGAAGTTAGAGTGTCACAGATAAAGCTAAACAAAGCCAGGCCATGAACAGCCCTGTACACCATGCCAACTAGCTTGGACACACTGGCTCAGAGTGAGGTTGGCCGACTGCAGCCCATGAGCTACATCTAGTCTGCCACTTGTTTTTGTAAGTCCGGCTTTATCAGAGCATGACCGAGCTCATTCATTATGTATCACACGTGACTGCTTTTCACACTGCAACAGCAGAGGTGAATAGTTGCAACAGACCATACGGCTCACAAAATCCAAAATATCTGCCTATCTTTCTTTACAGGAAAAGTTGTAACTTTCTAGGTGACTCCTGGCTAAGAGCCATGGTGGAACCATCCAAGGAATTTAAGTAGTAATGTACACACATCTCTGATTTAGAAAGATCTCATGGGGTGGAGAGATGATAGTCCGGTGGGGGAAGAATAGTGGGAGGCTCCTGTGGTAGAATTTTACTCATGCAATCACCTTTATTGAGGACCCAGTGTCTGCCAGACACTGTGGGAGGCTGGGAATTCAGAGACGAGGACACTCTCCATGGCAATTGCAAGTGAGACAAGAAAAGGTAAGGACCTGGACCAAGGCAGGAGACACGAGGATGGTAGGAGAGCATGAACCAGAGAGAGATTTAGAGAGATGGAGCTGGAGATTCCAGGGCTCTGGCTTTGGTGGTTGATGGAGACCTTTTCTGACATGGGGATGTGGAGTGGAAAGCAGTTTTCCTTGCACTTAGCACCCCCTTGGCCTTCTCGAACTCACCACATTTGCCCTGTTGGATAAAGTCCTTAGGAGCTTTCTAGAGACATAGATGTGTTCATTAAAAATTTTATTTATTGATGAGAGAGAGAGATAGATCTGTTGTTCCACTTATTTATGCATTCATTAGTTGATTGTCGTGTGTGCTGTGATCAGAGATCAAGCCTACGACCTTAGTGTATAAGGACAATGCTCTAAACAACCGAGATACCCGGCCAAGGCCCAGACATAAATGTCTTAACTGGATTCAGATTTTTCTGATACTGACACCTGAACAAGAACTAACTTAACAGGATGTACAGCATCTTAATTCATTTTTGCCTTGAAAAGAACCAAGCTCTAACCAAATTTTGAGGGAAAGATTCCACATAGGCCCACGGGAAAAGCTATCCTGTAGCTACTCTCCCTAGCCAGCAGATGGAAGGGACTGACTTCCTCATGCTGGTGACTCCAGTACCAGGTTGACACCCAGAACATAATAGATGTTCAACACTTGTGCACAAGATGAAAATCTGAGGTTGAATCACTTAGGGTCCTAGCAAAAATGGGTGGTACACTCAAGGATTTCCATCAAAGCCTGTTTACTGGAAAGCCTATTTACAGAGGTGAGGGCAGGTGAGTGAAAGCAACGGAGATGGTGACGTAGCCAGAGACCAGCAACAGTGGAAACTGTACGCTCCTCTAGACCTGAAGGGGAAGGAAGGAAAGGTGTCACCAAACCCAGGGTGAGTCATAACCAGGAAAGAGGGGACATTCAGAGAGAGTTGGTGCTGAGCTGGGGCTGCGAGGAATTTCAGCCACTGAGGAAACTTCCACCTTGTGTGGAGTGAGGGGATATGCATGGGGAAGAAAAGGGAACAAGTACTCCGATCTCTTACTCTCACCCTCTGATCCACTGATGTCGCCAGTGGCTGAACCCCATCAGCAGCCCCAGAACAGGGGAGCCAGGACAACACACTAGGTAGTGGTCAATCTCCTGGCACACAGAGCTGGGAAGGAAAGAGCCTCTCTGACAGCTTTTAGTTTTGTAAAATGTGGGTCGGGACACACTCACAGTACTTAATTGTTAGTGGCAATATTGAAGTACTTGCACAACCACATCACTGGTTCTCTAAATAAATATTTATCATTTGCATATTCCCCCAAGTGGTGCTAGCGTGCCTAACAAGTGCAGGTGTTTTGCTGTGAGTCACAGACAGAGATGACTAGAGGATCTTGCACAGACAGTGCTATGTGTGAGCATCCTTGTACATACATCTTTTTGAGTATTCCAGGAGTATAAGTGACTGGAAGTGAAATTCTGGGTCAAGGGGAATTCAGTTTACTTTTGATAGACACTGACAAACCACCTAACAGGTCAATGTATATCCTAAAGGTATTTGAGCATGTCCATTTCCCATACCTTCTCCCTGGTCCCAGGTGAGGTTAAGCACCTTTTCATATGTTGATCAGTCCTTTATAATTTTCCTTTTGCAGAAAACACTGGCTTAGAACTTGGTGTCTGAAGCCACATTGCTATGTGGGTTCAAACCCTGTCTATGTCACTTATTTGCTGGGTCACCTTAGGCAAGTTATTTTCCCACATTGCTAATGTATGAAGTGTCTTAATGCTGTCATATACCTTTTGGAGTTTTGGACACTGATAAGTGCTTAGACGTGCTCAGTGCACACACGGGAAGCTTGATATAAGGATTAGCTATCGCCTTTGCCCACATCATTTGTTGGGTTTTCTTTTCTGGCAACATTGAAGTACGGGCAGGGCTAAGGACCAGCAGGCAGAAGAGAGGCCATTTGGGTGGTGCTGGTCCTGTTTTTGAAATGGTCTGCTGTGCCTGTAACATGACCTTGCACTGACATAACATTCCACTTTCCTACTCGGACCACAAAACAAGGGCATGTTCTGAATGAGCAGAGATCAACTCAGTGACTTGGTCCTCCTGGCTTGGTTCTCAGTGGCTTGGTCATCTCTGGGGCCCTGGGCTTTCGAGATTGCATTAGAAGTTCTCTTAGAGTCAGTTTTGCCATGGGGAGGGACGGCCAGATCCTATGCATTCCCCATTCTGAGCAAGCCCAGAGGCCTCTGAGGTTGGCCAGCCTTTTCTCTGACAGCCACCAGATGGAACTCCTCCAGAGCTCTGGGCCCCAGGAGGTCAGGTGCTCTGCACTCACTTGCTCACTTGCAGCGGCTGAGGGCTGTGGTTGTGGCTGCCTGAGCTATTACAGCCACTGGGGAGATCACACGCCCACAAGGGTACTGCCTCAAGTTGCTGAAAAAAAATTGGAGGAAGAGAAGAATGGCTTCCTTTATAGGCTGGACTCATAGTTACGCAATTCTGACTGTACACTTTCAGACCTTCCGTACTAGTGAGGGTCACCTGAAGAAAAACAGAATAGCTTGTACCATAGTCACAGGAAAGTCGAGGGTGTGAGCCATGTTTAGGTGTTACTCAGAGATGAAGGTGTGTGCAGAGTCCTACGGCGAGACTGGGGCTGACATGGCAAGGGAAGGAAGTCACTGTCATGCCCCCAGCACAGCCAGTACCAGCAGCAGCACCAATACCATCATCCCTCTCTTGTGTTGAGTTCCGGGTATGTTAGCTCTAATTTTCAGAACAGTAGAACAAGGAAGATAGTATCCTGATTTTAATGATGAAGAAACTCAGGCTTGGAAGGTTAGTCATGACCAAGACCCATCAAGTAGAAAGTGACAAGTTGCATTTTTAAAACAGATCTTTCTAATGCCAAAGTTTATGTTTGTTCTGATGCCCAAAATTCTGCATGGTGTTGTAGAATTTAGAATTGGAAGGGACCTTAGAGTTCAAAATTTCTCTGGGTCCGAGATCACAAAGTTAGTTAGTGGCAACATCGAAAGTTGAATCTTCTATTGCCTATTCAAGTACTTATTCCAGTAGACAAATTTGATTCATAAAAGTCTTGGTTAAAAAATTGTTAAATAAGTAATGTATGTTAGCTGGGAGTGAGCTGGGGAAAGTGGAAAGGAGTTTTAGCTTATAGAGTCAGATTTTGGTTCTACTGCTTCTTAGCTGTGTGGGCAAATTACCTAACTTATATGAGCCTTGGTCTATTACTGCTGCAAAATGGCAACAACAACAACACTGAAATAAAAATACTGAAAATATTGATGTAAGTTATGGCGTACAATAAGTAGTTAAATTACCTATCTCTAGAAGGATGATTTTGAAACAGTGTTGGATGCAGGATTTTCTCGTTTTAACTCAAGGCAGCTCGAAAGTGGGAGCTGAAAAGGCAGGGCTGCTTGTTGGCAGTGGAAGCTGCAGGTGCAGAGCTGCTTCCTGCACCACTGGCTAGCTGTGTGACGGCAGGCAAGTCGCCTGACTGTGCCTCAGCTACTTGTCCATGGTTGAGAGCAATCATGATACTGATCTCGCCAGGGCTGTGCCTGGATTACATGAGAGAATGCAGGAAAAGCACTAGCGTGGTGTGTCCGTGCTGAAGATGCCCAGCAAAGGGTAGTCGTCACTGCAATAACTAGGAAACCTAGGATCTGAGAGTAGAACTGATGTCATAGAGGAATGATAAATACAAAAGCAGGAAGATCTGCTCTGGGGACTCAGAGTCCATTTTGTAAAATAATAGTTTACTGTTCTGTCTATATACAACTTGATTTGGGGGTGGGGAACTCCAATACTGATTTATACAATTTGGCCAGTTGTTTTACAAACTGCCATTTTAAAAAGCAAGTAATGGTTTGACTGAAAACATGCAAAAAAGAGCCCTGCCCCCTATACACTAGTGATGATAATGGAAACAAACCATTACTGCTTTTCTGGAGGACAATTGAACAATATGTGAAAAGTCTTAAAAATGTGTATGTTTTTTATCCATATTTTAGCTTTCCTTAAGAAAATAGTTAAGAATGTCCACAAAGATTCATTCATGTATGTACTGGAAAACAACTATTAAGTGCCTACTGTGTGGCCTGCCTAGTCTCTGGGGATAACACAACAGAAAATAGAGTCATGGTGCTGCCGTCATGAAAGTCATAGTCTAGGAGGGAAGACTGCCATTAGAACAAGAATTAGAGGAGCAATTATTCATAGATATGTTAAATACAATGAAGGAACTGTGTAGGGTCTATGAGCACAGATAACCAAGGGGCCTGATCTAGTCTGGGCAGTCTAGGAAGGCGTCCTGGAAGAAGCTGCATTTTAGCTGAGACCTGAGTGGCAGTATGAGTTAGCTAGTGAGTGGAGAGTGAGGAGGGATGCTCCAAGCAGATGAAGCATCATGTGCCAAGGCCATGATCCCTCCAGCTGCAACGTGGCAAAGGATTTGGTGGTTGTGAGAAGCCCATCTAGAAATCCTCAAGCACACAAATGTTTATCATAGAATTATTTACAAGAGTGAAAAGCCAAAAAGCAAAACAAAATAAAAATAAACCCCTACATGTCTAACAATAGAGACTTGGTTAAATAAGCTATTGTGCATGCATTCAAAGAATAAAGGGGACTTGCTCAGCCTCCTTTGTCATAGAAGACTATTTTATGACAAAGAAAGAAATGCATAATATATTGTTTCATGAACAAAAGTCACAAAACTGCATACACTACATAATCCCATTTTTATTATAGAAGAATTGTATATATAGGCACAGAGAAGTCTCAGAGCACACATGCTAACATGTTAACAGTCATTATTTCTGGAGGGTAGGATAACAGCATTTTCCATTTCCCTCTCCTTTGCCTATATTTACGATGAACACAAACACATAGTATGAGCACGCTACTTTCGTAACAAGAAACCTTTTTTTAAGGGTTGTACTCGTTGGTGGTTTAATATAGTGGTGAGTTGTAGGGCGCTCTAGAGCCAGCCTCTCAGACCTGGCTCTGCCCATCTCAGCCCTAAGACCCCAGGTACATTTCTGTGAGCCTTCCATCCTGTTTGCTGGATGCATTGTGATTGTCACGATGATTAAATAATGTAATGCCTAGAGAGTGCTTAGCAGCATCCAGCCCATTATAAGAGCTGAACCGTGTGAGTAGTAACACTGAAAAGAAGCACAGTCAACGTTTACAAACACTCACCCCCTAAAAATCCTTATTTAGGCTGCTTGGTTTTGGGTTCAGGTTCGTGTCAGGGAGGAGACACACATTCTACAGTCATGGTTGCTCACATTGTGCCTGTGTAGATAGCAGGGGCGGGTGAGGCGAGTGGGCCAGGGAGAAGCAGACAAAAGGTTTCCATGGCAAACCATAAGACTGGCAGCTTCCTTCCATAGCCTACACCCAATTCCTCTCCTCCCCTCTCTCTACCTCCCACCCTTTTCTCTCACCTTCCTCCTACCACCTCTTTCCTATTTCCTCTGCTGAAGTGTGAATTCCTCTGAGGCCAGAGACCACGTCGTAGGCCAGTTCCCCCTTAGCGAACACCTTTTGCTGTGTTGTGTACAGCTGCACCATTCGGCTGCTAGAAGAAGAGAGATTTGTCAGAGGCTCTTCCCCTGGGTATGACCTTAGACAGGTGTGGTGAAGGGGGAAATGGGCGGGAAAGGTAGATTCAAGAGATAGAGGTGAAGGGGGCACAAACTTTGGAGTCAAACACACCTGAGTTTAAATCCCAGTTCTATTTTCAAAGCTACTTTTAGCTCTACTTTCTAACTTCAGGCAAATTCTTTAACCCCTCTAAGCCTGTTTCCTCATTTAAAAATGGAGACAATTTTGCCTGCGTCCTTGCCTATTATGAGGATTAAATGAGGCAAGGTGTGAAAATACCCAGCAGGGTGCCTGGCACCCTGTTTAGATTCATTTCTTTTCTTCCCTCCAGGGTTTTGAGAAGGTGGTTGACAGAAGAATGCTGGTGCTTGCTTTTCAGAGAACTAGGAAAGCAGAAAGCCAGCTTATTTTGTGGGTGAAGATGAGTGTGACTTCAGGCACGTTGACTTTTAGGCCAAGACAGCCGATTGGTCGTATCCATCTGGTGACTGAAATGAAGGATTGGCAGACATTTCTGAACCATCCTCAGAAGTTATGCCCATCATTTTAGGAGTGGGTAGAAGGAGACGATAACTTTGGAGGAGAGAGCACAGAGAAGAAAAGAAGAAAACCAAAGTTTGGAGTTCAAGATTAGGGGGTGGAGCAGTTTTAACGTTTGATGCAGGATTGATGAATGGATGGCTTTGGGTGAAGGTCAAAGTCATCAGAGTCAAGAAGGTCCAGAAACTAAAATCTACACTTGTTTTTGTTACAAGGGAAAAATTCTCGCAATCCTTCAACATAATTGCCAGAGCCAATATAAATTCAGCCCTCGATCCTGTGCTCTGACTGAACACACTTGGTACGTCCTCCTCTGCACACTGTTGCTCACTCTCCCCCAGGAAGCTACGCAAGAGTCGCAGCTATTCTTCAAGGCCCTGTACTGGTTTTACCACTGGGAATACATTCTCCTCTCTCCAGCCCACTACAGTGACTCCCCTGCGTCAACCCCCTAAAGTGTTTCTCGACTACTGCTTATATAGCATTTATTCTTTATGGCTGGAATGGAAAGTGGTTTTCCTCCCACCTGCCAATGCTGGTCAGCTCCCAGAGAAGATGCTTTTAAATTCAAAGAGAAGGCACCAGATGCCAGTCTGTCAGGAGCACAGCCACAGGGAAGCTGGCACACATACTGGATATTTGCTGACCACAATAAATGGCTGTCTTGGTTTGAGTTCCCCAAAAGGTGCTGAGACAGATATATGGATGCAGACTATTTATCTGAGAAGTGATTCCTAGAAACACAAATGATACAGTGTGGAAGATGAGACAAAGAAGGAGAAGTCAGTAAGTATATGTTAAAATGTGGCTACCACAGGAGCCCAGACCTTCTGAAGACTTGGGAAAATGGTGTGCCCACGGGAGCCCAGACCTATCTCAGACTCCTCCACTGGAGTGTTGGAAGCTGGGCATTTACCTCTCTGTTCTCACCCTCCATTGACTGAGGGTTGCAACCAGTGGTGCCAGAGAGAGCCTCAGGCAGAAGGCAAGAGGGACACAGATGCCTGAATGAAAAGCTGTTGGAATGTGATAAAGGGTCTCCCAGAGGTGAGCCCAGGTGAGTATGGGAAGGTGTCCACAGGTCCACTGCAATGGCCTGGTCGTATCATCTGTTCACTGCTTTATTCTAATTTCTGCTAGCTGCCTGTGAAAAGAAGATGGCACACTGTTTAGTCAATAAAAATAAAATTATTGTCGATTTGCCTATGAAGTAAGAGAAAAGGCAGAACAATTAAATTCATCAATTATCGATTGGGGTTTCTTTTTAAGGCCCAAGATTGATTGTGCTGGTTATGTTAGCTGCTATGAAATCCAGCTATTGGGCCGAAACAGCACACTTCTAATCTAGGCCATTTTCATCAGACAGGCCTCGACCAGGTCAGAGAATAAGAGAGACAGCATGCTCCCAGGAGAACAAGTCTAGGTTCTGAGAAAATGTAGGGGATGGTTTGATGAAGGCACTTTAACGCAGAGATCATACCCTTCCACAAACGGAGCAGTGTGAATTGGCCTTCACTGAAAGGGCTTGTTTAAGACAGGGAACTGGGCCATCCAGTCACATGACATTTATGCTCTTTACATTTCACAGCTACGTTTCACAGTTAGAAGTGCCCACACCTTCAACTTGCCATGGATAATGACTGCCAACAGCACGGAACTAAAATGCTTTAAAAGGTGTGCAACCCATGAAGAAATCTATACCAAATATGAGCTTATTTGTGTCCCTCCAAAATTCTTACGTTGAAGTCCTGTCTTCCCATGGACTGTATTTGGAGGCAAAGTCTGTCAGGAGGATCGGGGTGGGGCCTTGATCCTTCTAAGAAAAGACACCAGAGAGTTAGACATCTTGTCCTCTGTCTCTGCCTCTCTCTGTCCTTACTCACTCCCCATCCCTTTCCCCAGGTGAGGACATAGAAGAAGAGAGCTCTCACCAGAAACCGAATCTGCCAGCACCTTGATCTTGGACTTCCAGCCTCCAGAATTGTGAGAGGATGGTTTTTGTTGTGAAAGGCACCCAGGTGGTGGCATTTTGCTGTAACACCCTAAGCAGACCAATACAATCACTCTAACCCAGTGCTATTCAACCAGTATGTGCAAGAATTTTCAAAACATGCAAAACCTGACTGTTTCATCAGGGGCACTGACTTCTTTTTCCTTAAATGGTCAAATAAAAAAATGACAATAGCCAACACAACAATAGCTGTCCAGTGTGACTGAATTAAAATTATAACTATTTTTGGTTTTGGCAACTTGGAAAAATACTGTTTGGTGTGCTTCAGAATTGCAGTAGTTAGTTTATGTATGCCATGAGATGAAAAAGGTTAAAAGTTGCTTCTCTAACCCCATCCCTAATGGTCCATGCCCAGCTCCCAGAAAGAGTGCTGCCAAAATGAGTCTTACCCTGGAAGAGGGCCTTCTCATCTAACAATCTCACTATAATTTCCACCGCAGCCTTGAGAAAGACTCTGGCCAGGAATTTTATGTCCATCTCAGAAACGGAGAGCTGAAGTCCCCTAGCATTTAGCCCAATGCCTGGCTCCGAGTAGAAACTCAGTAAATACTTGGTGATGTAACCTTGGAGCATCCCAGGTCTAGAATAAAGGTATCCCAACTCCTCTCCCAGGGCCCTTCCATCCCTTCTGCATGCTTTTCCCCCACTGTCACATAGTTTAAGGTGCTAAGAAAGGGCTTCTCAAAGCTACTGACAGGCAGTTGTTATCTTGGTTTGAGTTCCTAGCTGAGTGATCTCAAGCCAGTTAAAAGTCTTAGTTTGGGTCCCCTAAGAAAATTCCAAATCCAAGTAGTTTATTTGAGAGGTGCAGGAAACACCAGTATGATGGTGGGCAGGTGACAGGGAAAGGAAGACAGCTGGTCAGGTTGTGTTATCAAGCAGATCACCACTGTGGGTCACTGGAGCTTAATGCCCCTGAGGACCTCTTGGAACAGTAGTAGATACATGTCTTTGAGTTCAATCCCCACCCTGCCACCAAGGGCTGAGGGAGCCAGGGTGTTTCTACAATATCTGTCAATTATGAGTTGATGGCTGTTCCCAGAGAACACTTATTTCCCAACACCTCTGGATGCTGGAACACAGCAGACAGAAGCTCTGGGGCCACGTTCAGACATTTGGAAGTTGAGATAATAGATCCTGGAATAGCGAGAACCAAGGAGATATGGGTGGGGCACAGACATCTATAAAAGTAAGACTGGTACCCAATTCATTGAATGCGTTAATGTGTGTGATGCACTTTGAATACTCTATGGCAATGATTTTCAACCTTTTTCATCTCATGGCACACATAAACTAATTACTAAAATTCTCCATCCCACCAACAATGTATTTTTTGCCGATCCAACAAAAAAATAGGTATCATTTTGATTCATTCACACCAGATGGCTGTTGTTGTGTTGGCTGTTGTCATTTTTTATTTGACAAACTCAGGGAAAAGAGGTCATTTCCCCTGACAAAATAGCCAGGTATTGCATGTTTTAAAAATTCTTGTGGCAGGCACACCAGATGAAAATCACTGCTCTATGGCACACATCTGCTTTGGGTGTGGCAGTATTCCCCACACAGAAACAACAATTTTCTGGTTTCATATGCTCTTCAAGAACCTTGCCACTCTCTATTGAGGGGCGAGGTACATTTCCCCTCCCCTTGAACCCAGTGGGACTTCATGACTGCGTTGATGAACACAGGGCTGTGGACGGGAAGCTGCTGGTTTTCAAGGCTATATCATGAAAGACGATATGGGTCCACCTATCTATCTATTCTTTTCTCTTTTTGTATGTATACACGTGCACATAGACACACATGTACACACACACTCACACCCCCTGGGGATGCTACCCTGAAGCTGCTACATAGGAGAGAGAGCATAGGAAAAAATAACATGGGGTCAGAAAGGGATGGCCAAGGAGCCTGCACTATTGGAGTCGTCCCAGATTATCCCAGACTGGGTGCCATGTGGGTGACTGAAGAAGCCTTTGACCTACCCTAGCCATGGTGATCTAGTATTTACAGCCACGGAGAGACTCTGAGGCTGACATGCTCAACTGCGCTGGATCCCAATTCCTGGTCAACACAAACCATGAGAAGCAATAATTACTGTTATATTAAGATGCTTAGTTTGAGATAACCTCTTTGTAGCCATAGTAACTGGACCAATGCTTGATCAATAAAATAAATACAGCCCTACTTACAACCCGTCCTAACGTATGAAACAGAACATTCATATACTGGATTCCACATTCTAGCAAATGGTTATAGCCCAAGCTCATGTTTTTCTAAGTCAGAATTGTACAATGTTGATATGGTAATGTTTTATGCTAAAGTTAATATGTGAAGGTTAATATGCACAGACTAGGTTTAGTGGACTAGACATTGTGGTGATTTCTCAGTACCCACTTTTCTTGTCTTTCTGGTTGTTTGATCACTTACTGCCAGCTCCAGAAGTAGTTCCCGAGTGGCCTAAGCCATCAGGGAACCCTAGGGCTTCCATGGGCCACAGCAATTGGTCCATACGAACCAAGTATAACCATCAGCACGTGGCTGTCCTTAGGACCGGTTAGGGGTGGTGTAACCACATGACACCCAGGACTTTTGCTGGGGATTCTAGGATATAAAAGCATTCTTCCTCTGGGAGGTGTTGGGCTCAGCCATGTACACTCCGGTCATCGCAATCTTTTTGCTACCATGGGAGAATCCAGCCTAAGGAAGCAACTGGCACAAGAGAGAGGCAAGATTGAGAGAATCACAGAGAAATTAGTCTTGAGCAAATACGCCTGAAGCCCAGACTACATCTGCATTTTCAGAAACGGGAGCCAAGAATTTACCTTTATTGTTTAAATCATTGTGATATGGATTTTCTATTACTTATAACCAAAAGTGCCCTATTAATTTAAGTATCAACATATCAGACAGGCACTGTCACTAGAACTATTCTTTGAAAGTGGAAGAATCGAGCAATAGTTAATCTATATACAACTTTCTTTTTAAAAACGAAATTTCATTAATTTTTATTAGATTATAGAGGTGACTTTGGTTAATAAGATAATATAGGTTTCAAGCTCACATTCTGTGATACATGAGTTGTGTACATTGTGTGCCTACCACCCAAAGTCAAATAATCTTCTGTCACCAAACATTTGTCCCCCTTTACCATTTTCATAAAGTTTTCTCATACTCTCTTTGGACATTTTTTTAAATCAAATGCTAAGTTTGTCAAGAAAATGACTGCTATTTTCCTGGCTGCCTCTTAGGCATGTATGTGTACTCTGAAAGCACTAAGGAAGGGTCTGTTCTAAGTCTGTAACCTAGGTCCTGGTGGCCTCAGGTGTTCCTTGACTTGTAGATGACCTTCTTTCTCTCTCTTCATATCATTTTTCCTCTCAGGGGTCTGTTTCTGTGTCCAAATTTTCCTCCTTCTAAGGACAACAGTCGTATTGGATTAAGGCCCATCCTAATGACATCATTTTAATGTGATTACCTGTGCATGGACTCGATTTCCAAATAAAGTCACATCTGGGGGTTGGGGCTTCAGTGTATCTTTCTGGGGAGACACAATTTAATTCTTAACAGTGGAGTAGAGGATGTGGCTTGGGAGGAGGTATATAGAAACAATGACATCAATTATAAGAAAGCTTTAAAAGTCCCTTATTGAGAATTCTAGCCAAGATGGAGGCAAAGGCTTATAGCCATCTGAAGATTGCTCTGTAGCTTATACAGGATGGTTCTGGGCCAAACACAGGTGAGCCTGCACCACCTGGGAAACCCTAGAGCTAGTACAACCCATGGACAGCTACAGACCACATCGGAGCACCACCACCCTGTCCCTGCACAGCTGATCCTCCATGAAGGGTGGAGGTTGGTGGTCAGTGGTCACAGTCAGTCACTGTAGCTGACTGATCTGGGTAAACCTTTCCCATTGACCTACCAACAACTATCAAGGCTCAACTACAAGAGGATGGTATATTCAACCCATACAGAGGGCACACCTCAAGTACTCACCTTGGGTGATAGAGGAGGCTATGCCACTGGACTCCACCGGGCACCTATTGCATTAGGCCATGCTATCAAGACAGGGAGTCATAGCAGCTCTACCTAATACATAGAAACAAACACAGGGAGGCTGCCAAAATGAGGAGACAGAGAAATATGTCCTAAATGAAAGAACTGATCAGAACTCCAGAAAAAGAACTAACTGAAATGGAGATAAACAATCTATCAGAGGCAGAGTTCAAAACAGTGGTTATAAGGATGCTCAAGGAACTTGGTGAGGACCTCGACAGCATAAAAAAGATCCAGTCAGAAATGAAGGATACACAAATTGAGATGAACAATTTATAGGGAAAAAACAGTAAAGTGGATGAGGCCAAGATTCAAATCAATGTTTTGGAATATAAGGAAGCAGAAAATAGCCAATCAGAACAACAAGAAGGCAAAAGACTAAAAAACAAAACAAAACAAGGATAGTGCAAGGAGCCTCTGGGACAACCTCAAGTGTTCCAATGTTAGCACCATAGGGGTACCAGAAGGAGTAGAGAAAGAGCAAGAAATTTTAAATCTATTTGAAAAAATAATGAAAGAAAATTCCCCCAATTTGGTGAAGGAAATAGACATGCAAGTCCAGAAAACACAAAGTCCCAAATGAGATGGGTGCTAAGAGGCCCACTCCAAGACACACAATAATTAAAATGCCAAAGGCTAAAGAGAAAGAGAGAATCTTAAAAGCAGCAAAATAAAAGCAGTTAGCTAACTATAGGGGAGTTCCCATAAGACTGTCAGCTGATTTCTCAAAGGAAACTTTGCAGGCTAGGAAGGATTGGCAAGAAATATTCAAAGTTATAAAAAGCAGGGACCTATAGCTAGGATTGTTCTACCCAGCAAAGCTATTATTCAGAATGGAAGGGCAGATGAGGAGCTTCTCAGACAAGAAAAAATTAAAGGAGTTCATCACCACCAAACCATTATTATATGAAATGTTAAAAGGAGTTATTTAAGAAAAAGATCAAAACTATGGACGATAAAATTGCAATAAATCTAAAAAACAAACTAAGCAAATAAAAACAGAGACAGAATCATGATTATGGAGTGCATTTTGATGGTTGCCAGGTGGGAGGGGAGTGTGGGGGAATGGGTGAAGAGGTGAGGGATTAAGCGGTACAAATAGGTAGTTACAAAATAGCCATGGGGATGTAAAGTACAGTACAGGAAATGGAGTAGCCAAGGAATTTATGTACAAGACCCATGGACATGAGCAATGCTGTGGGGATTGCCTGAGGGAGTGGTGAGTGCTGGGTGGAGTGGAGCAAAGGGGGAAAATTGGGACAACTGTAATAGTATAATCAATAAAATATAATTTAAAAATAAATAAGTAGATTTTTAAAAAAGCTTATCAAGCACAATTTTGGGTTTGTCCACATGACGGAGGCCTTGCTTTGATTTGTAGGAGAGTTGAATTCATGGGGCCCCCCGAGGAAGGCCTTCCTCTGCTGAGACAGGGTAATGGAGATGAAAGAAGCAGAGCCAGGTTCATGAAACACAGAGCCTGTGTTGCCTTTTTTTTCCAGCTTAGATGTTTCTATTACAACAATCTCTGTTTTGTTGGGTGATTTTTTTTGTAGGGAATACACACAAAGCTTTGACTTATATTATTCCCATTGTATCCAACTGAATGAAATTTATGGAGCTCCTTGCACAGTGTGTTCATTGTTTGGATTGGGATAATTGAAGTGTCAGGAATATTTGCTTTTTGAAAACAACTCAGGAAGGCCCTGAACACCCAGCTAGGCCTGGGCCACAAGGCATGCCACATTCAGGACAGCTGTGTCCCAACGCCTTTCACAGCAAAGGTGCCTTCCCAGGTAAATTAATGTCACATCTGTGGAGGAGCACTAGATTAGGGGTCAGAGGACCTTATTTCTAATAAAAACTTCACAACTCGCTTGCTGTTTGACTGTAACTGGGATAAATCTTCTCATTTTTCTAGGCTTCAAAGTTGAATCAACCTGAATAACATGACTTTATCTACTTCACAGGGATACTTTGTAGCTCAAAATGGGTAATCTGTATGAAAACACTGTATGAAGTATAAAATGTTACACAAATATGTACTACTGATAAAAAAGCGGTGCTTCTTTTTAACTTCTCAGAGGATATTGGACTAAGGCACTGTAATGGGTTAACACTCTGAATAGTCATCATTTTGTTCTCAAGATCCATTCTCCACCCTTCTCTGCCTTGCTCTGTGCCTTGGGAGGCTGAACACTTCAGATCGCATTAGCTAGACTTCCTTACCTGTGGCTTCTGGTGAAGTGTGGCCCATGAGAACTGCCAATAGGAAAAGGGAAGGTGGGAGGAGGGAAAAGCTGGAGTATTCACTCTTTTGTTTTCAGCTTGACATTAGAAATTCAGGCAGTAGCTCTGTTCTCCTACAGCCGCAGCTCTGATCCAAAAGCCTTACATCCCTGTAGCCCTCACTGGGCTCTGGATAATACCATTCCCTTTTTCATTCAGGTAGAGGATCACAGTCACTGCTGTGGCCGATCCTTGATGCCTGTCTGTCTAAACAGTCTCTTCACATTCATTCTTCAGCCTTTTGATGTGTCAGCTGATTCTGGGGGACTCTGACTGTAGCCCTCGTGACCCTCATGCAGACACCAACTCAACATTCCCTGAGTGAATAGCTGTCTCTCTTGTTTGGGATGGTCTCCATGTGTGGTTTTTTAATTTGTGTGTGTGTGTGTGTGTGTGTGTGTGTGTGTGTCTTTCGCCATTGGGCAGGTTTGCAAAATGAGTCTTCTCTTGTAGAAATGAGTATCATTGGATCTCAAACAATTATAGGAATCTGGAGGTCTTAGCTGTTTCCCATGAGCAAAAGGTTTGCTGTCTTTAGGTTTATGGGTGGCTAAGTCTGTGCCTGCTCTTTCACTGATATTTCCTACCACTCCCTGTGTTTGCATGTCCCCCAAATTCAGTCACCCCTTCTCTCAGACTGCTCTGCTCTCAACCAACCCACAGGGAGATGTGTGGGGGCGACTCTCCTCGCAAGTCCCCCCTGTGTGCCACAAATGAAAGTAAACACGACTGAGACATGATGTGATCTGCTTGGGGAGGAGAGGTGGCCAATCCTCAAAGGGGAAGGGCCTAGAGCCCCCTGCTCAAGGGGCTTTTACTGGGTTCATCTGCATAAGAATACGGATCAAACAATAGATATCATTCAAAGAACTATGATGGCTTGTTCTCAGTCAGGGTCAGATAGAACTCTGAGGAACAAACTTCTTCTTGGACCCTTGCATCATTTAAATGAGAGCATTCTAAACAAAGCAGGTTTCAGAGGATTTTTGCATATTTCTTCTTATGCCTGATTTACCCTGATACCACTCTAGCAAGGCAAGGAGCTGCACCCCTCTCCATCAGGTATTCAGGCTTAAGGGGATTAGAGCCAGGAAGCACTTCTCCCAGAGAACATGGAAACTTGGGCTTTGTCAAAGCTGGGAGGCAAGAGTTCATTGCTGCCTCTTTGTTGCGCCCCCCCTGAGTACTTCCATGATGGGCACCCACGTGATCGAGTCTGTCTTCGGTTGCCCCCCACTATGAGGGGTCTTACTGGTCATTGACTTCCCACCAAGCTTTGGGAGCAGGGAAAAGAAACGGAGGCAGTGTTTGCTACCAGAGACAAGCCTTGTATCCTGCGGCTCGCATTCCAAAGGTCGTCGCTTGCCCTGAGGCACAGGGGGTCAAGATACAATTCCTAGAACCAGACAGAGCGGTCTACAATGGAGATGATCCCAGATCTTTGTTTCTGGCCTCATCTCCTGACCAAGTTGCCAGTGGTAGCCACGGAATCTCCACATGAAACACAGCCTCTTCCCTCCTTTCTACTCCTCCCCCTCCACTTCTCCTCATGCAGTCCAGTCTTGGAATCTTGGTTCGTCTTGAAACATCTCTCCTTGTTCCTTATGTGCAAGCAGGCACCAAGAACTGCCGCTTCGTCTCTTCAAAATATTTCTGGCATTCCTCTTTGCCCCCTCACCATCTTAGTTCAGGTCTTTCTGTTCTTCCTGTTTTTCCCAAATTTGTGTGACAGGATTTCCAACTGGCCTTTCTTTCTACAGTCTCTTCCCAGTTCAGTGCAGCCCATAGACATTTGCAGTGTTAGCTCTTCTGACACGTGGCTCTCCTGTGCACTGTCTCGGTATGAACATCAGTGACTCTGCTGCCCATGAGCTAGAATTTGAATCCCTGATCTTGGTATTCAGAGTGTTGCTTCTTGTCCCATTTATTACCCAACAAAGCCAGTCTGCTCTCCTCACTCCCTTCTGAACACACCAGGGGCTTTTCAGCCTCCAGCCCAATGCCTAGCTCACGTCCCACTCCAGGAGTGACCCCTCCTGCCCCATGTGAAGACCACCCATTACTCACAGCTGAACCCGAATGTCACTTGGTTTCTGAAACCTTCCTTGACCACTAAAAGCCACAGTGATATGTCCCTTCTTTTAAGTCCTCAAGGTAGTCCCAGGACATGTTTGCTGAAGTGGACTTTAACTCCTACGAACTTTATTTACATTACTCATTTGAAGCTCATAATCTATTTTTAAAAACATTTATTTATTTATTTATCTATTTATTTATTTAATTTATTTATTTATAGAAAGAGGGGAACGGAGGGTAAAAGACAGGGAGAGAAACATCAATTGGTTGCCTCTTGTACCCTGACTGGGGACTGAACCTGAAACCCAGGCATGTGCCCTGACAGGGGATTGAACTGGTGGCCTTTTGTTTTGCCAGATAATGCCCAGCCTCTGAACCACTCTGGTCAGGCCTACATATTTCTTTTTTAAATTGAACTTATTGAGGTGACAGTGGTTAATAAAATTATACAGTCTTCAGGAATACAGTTTTACAACACATCATCTGTGTAATGTATTGTGTGGTCACCATCCCAAGTCATGTCTCCTCCCATCTCCGTTTACCACCCTCCACACCCTCTTCTACATAGATCAGCACTGCTGATTCTTTAAGGGATTGGACACTTATATGTGTTTTGCATATTAGTGGATCTGTGAAACTAAAGCCACATGTTTAGGCTAAAGCCACCCGGTAGGCTTTGGGTCTAAGAAGGAAAAGCAATGATGATGATGATACAATGACAATTAAAATGCCTACCATTTCCCTTTTTGAGTACCTACTATGTGCCAGTATTTCACATATATCTCCTTTTCTGCAACTAATCAACTTATAAAATAAGTGTTATTACTCTCTCTACTTTATAAATCAGAAAATAGAAACTCAGAGCAATTAAGTACATTGCCCAAATCACACAGCTAGCAGGGGAAAGGCTAAATTCGAGCTTGGGTCTAACAATGCTCTACCAGATAAACATTAGGCAGCCTTTGGAAGTCTTCTCAGTCATCTGGAGGTGCACTGTGTGTAAATGCAGGTGTGGCACCATCTATATTTTATCTTTTTCTAAGGAGGGCAGGATTTTTTAAAAATTCTTACCCAAGGACATGCTTATTGATTTTAGAGAGGGAGAGAGAAACGTGAGTGTGAGAGAGAAACACCAATTGGTTGCCTCTTGCATGCACCCCAACCTGGGGACCAAACCCGCAACCTAGGCTTGTGTTCTGACCAAGAATCAAGCCTATGACTTTTCAGTTTATGGGATGATACTTCAACCAACCAAGCCACACTGGCCAGGGTGAGGGAAGGATCTTATCTTGAAGCTCTTTGTATCCAGCCAGTGATTCTGAGAACAGTGTTTAGGACATCATTGGCACTCACTAGTAGTTTATTTACCCCCAGATATCACTGTCTCCATGCCTGAATTCCAACTGTTTCTTGTAGAAGGGCTTGGCCAGGGTTGCACTGTGGGTTTGAATAGGAATTCTCTTTCCACCCAGCCCATGTCATAACACCTTTAGTTTATCTAATTATTTGTCCCTAGGGGTTTCCCCTGAAGTAGCTTTGTACTTTGTCGACTTAGCTAAGCTGACAGTGTTTCCCAGAACCCTCTTGCCTGTGTGGTTCCAGGTTTGAGCTGGCCACAAGTGGAATTTGCTTGAGATTGGGAAGGCAGAGGAGAAACAGCAGCAACTTTCTGCATAGTGGTGGAGGGTGCAGGTGGGCCCCTAGTTCTTGCGCATCTGTGGCTCATCCTGTTGGCGTGGAACAGTCCCTGGGCCTCCAGTTTCTCCAGCTCCTGCCCATCTCCTCTTTCAGACTCTCTGAGCTGCCAGCCTGCTGTGTGTGCCAGCAGGGACTTTGACCAGCTTTTGCAGGGCCCCTGGGTTGTCCAAGTCGGGAACAATGAGAGACAGGCATGGATTCTGGCCTGTGCTCATTGGTTCCATTATTTCCCACATTTTGTGTTGCTTTCCCTGCTCTACACCCCATGTCCCTTCCTGACTAGCAGACCTGCTGACCCACAGCCACTTCAGGCCCCCACTGGATGCAGAGGCAACAGCCAGCCATCAAATCTGCCACTTCTTCATTGCATAAAGTCTAATCTTTATGACAAATCCCTGTTCTGTACCACTCAGAGCAGCTCTACTCTGATCAAACCAGAGTTGATACATTCCTCTTCCCCGGACCCCCAGGATACAGTGTCCTTGATGACGTGGCTGCCCCAAAGGCATTTGTTCATGGTGATTGGGCAAAGTCACTGTCAAAGTGAGAAGAAGCACAGGATTGGTGAGCCTTTCATACCCTTTCTCTTTCCCTCCCCACAAGACTGTGGTATTGTTTCCGAAGACTGGAGCTAGATCAGATCTGACTCTCTAGATCAGATCTGACTCGTAGTGAAACCCAGTGTAAGACGCTGCAGAGTTACTCAAGGCTCTTGCTGCCCAAGCCAACCTGAGCTGAACTTAGCCCCACTGTCACTGCTTTTGGAGGTGGTGTGCCACCCCCATCCCTTTGTGGTTGCTCTTAGACGTCACTGACCTCCATCTCCTGTGCATGGGAGTTGAGCTTCTGATTAGTCACAGTCAGATTGGAGTAAGAGGTTGCCTATACTAACTGCTGTGATCTCAGAGGCTCTGAAGATTTATGCTGAAAGGTACCTACCTTCATCCAGGTGTTTCAAAGTCTGAATTTTACCATTAGAAGGCCATTCCTTTGGATTACTCCTCCTGGCTTTTTTTTTTTTATTAAAGTGACATACGCCTTTAATAAAGCTATCATCTAAAAGGTGTAGTGGAAAAAATGGTTTCTGGAGCCAGATAGCTTTTAACTCAAATCTTATTTCTGCTATTTAAAATACCTGTGAGGCTACAATAAAATAACATTTAGCCTCTTCAAGCTGCAGTTTTCTTACCTATTAAAATTAGAATAATAATATCCAATTTTGTATAGTTTCAGTCCATTCAGACCGCTATAACAAAGGTATTATAGACTGAGTGAGTGGCTTATACACTACAGAAATTTATTCTTAAAATTCTGGGGGCTGGAAGTCCATGAACATGGTGCATGAACAAGGTGCTGGCAAATTTGGTGTCTTGTGAGAATCCACTTTCTGCTTCGTAGACAGTCATCTTGTTGATGTGTCCTCAGATGGTGGAAGGGACAAGAGAGCTCTCTGGCACTTCTTTTATGAGGGCCCCAATTTAATGTATGACTCCACTTTTATAACCTAATTACATCCCAGAATGCCTACCTCCTAATACCATCACCTTGGGAATTTGGATGTCAACATGATCATTTTGTGGGGCGGGGGCACACATTCAGTCTATTGCAGTGTACAAGCCAACAAATGTGAAAGTACCCAGCATAATGTTTGGCACACAAATCATGCTGACTAAATGTGAGTATTTACTCCTAATTTCCTTTTGTTTTGGACCAAAAATGTATCGGAATTCTTAGTATGGCACTGGCTATGCACCATCATTATTCCAATCTCAGCACAGTTTGGACTTAGTGGGTAAGTGGGTAAGGGTTGTCTACAAACGTATGTATGTGTTTTGATGGGGTGGGAGTGGAGAGAGGGAGAGAGAGAGAAAGGAAGAAAGTTTGAAGATAGAAAGTTCACCAGAAGAGGAGCTGAGTTTGGAAAAACTGGTGTATTTCCATTTACCTTTCTCTATTTTCATTCTTACCATGCTAATTCAAGTTGCCTCCTTTTCCTGTACTATTTCAATAGTCTTACCTGGTCTCTTTGACTTTGTTACTACTTTAGTTTATGACCAACCTAAACTAAAGATCACTGGTTCTTGGAAACCAGTGATCTTTTTAAAATTTAAACCAGATCTTACCTAAAATGCCCAGAACCCCTTGACTCTCTGAATTGTACTCAGCAATTGACTTAAACCCTAATCTTGACCTGAGAACATTCCACACCCTGGCCTTAGTCTATCCCTCTTTCCTTACTTTCATTTTCCTCTTCTCTCCCCCTTACTCAGTACCTTTTAGCCATGCTAGAGTTGTCCCAGAATCTTGGATCAGTGAACTCCAGGCCTTTGCCCACACTTCTCTCCTCTTCTCTATCTCCTCTCTTTCACCCTTGCCTCCCCTCCCCTCCCTTTCGCTCCTCTCCTCTCCCCTTTTCTCACCATTCTTTTGGTCTGTGCCTACCCAACCTTCATATCGTTGTTCATGTGTAATTTCCTCAGGGAGACTTTCTTGATAGAACAAAACCAGGCCCACATCTTTTTCCTTCCCTCATAAGAGCTCTTCTATGAATTTTTTTATTATAGCTCATGTTACATTTAAAAATTATAGAACTATGTGTGTAGATTCTTTCTGAAATGTTTTCTCCTCTTACAGAGCGAGAACTCAATAGTATTGTTCCCCATCATATTGCCAGAAGCTAGCTCGTGCACCCCCCACCCCAGGTCTCAATAATGCTGGTTAATGATGAGTGAATACTCACAGAATAACCCTGGGAAAGGTCTGTCTGCATGGGAGGCATAGTTCTTGGTGTCATCGCAGAGTGTTACAAAATCCACTAAAAAACAGAGATACTATTTACCTCTATATTTAATTTTTTCCATATTTAAAAAAAATGGAACCCAACTTACAAAGAGTAAACTGCACAAATAGTAAGTGTGCAGATGGTGAGTTTTTTTGTATGCATACATCCAGAGAATCAGCACCCTAGTCAAGATCGAGAGTACCTCAGCATCCAGCAGGCTCCTTTGTAGCCTTCCACTTATATAACCCCCTTCCCCATCCCCATCCTGGCTGGGTTCACTGCTCTTCTGAGCTCCACCTCCATAGATCAGATTTGTCTGCTTCAAAATTTTATGTAAATGGAATCATACAATGAATAACTTTTTCTGTCTGGCTTCTTTAAAATCTTCTGAGATCCAATCAAAGTTGTTTAGCTTTAAAAAATGTTTAGTTGTTCAGTAGTACTTTATTGAGTTTGTGTACTACAATTTATCCATTCTACTATTGTGGGACAATGAGTTGCTTTCAACATTGGACTATTATGAATAAAGCTCCTATGACCATTCTTATACAAGTCTTCTGATGGACACGTCTCTGGGGATAGAATGAGGAATGGAATTGGTAGGTCTGTATCTTTAAACCAGGCTCTTTTGTCCTATGGTGTGTCTTTCAAAAAATCCTGACACATCTCAATCAGAATTTACCCAATCAGAGGTAAGTCAAGGTGATTATCCACCTAGCACTAACCTTCTTACCTGGGATGAATCCTTCATATGTCTTTTTTTTTAAAGTGCATTTCAGGAGGTCTGTGTCAAGGTCATTTGATACAAATACCAAGGTTATTTGAGCCCATGCAATCATAGGTACAAGCAACTTCAAATCATAATCGGAAGGGGCTTGGCCTGTTGAAGCTTAGTTAGGAAGCATAAGTCATTTCAGAAATGGTAATCTGAGCCAATTAGTAAACATTTTTCTATTTTTCTAAATCATTGACTTACAAGTTTTCCAGAACACATTTTTTTCACTTACAGTGATCCTAAGAGAATTGCTTTGGCTGTTGCTATAAAATGCTGTAACTATTCCTAATGTGTCATTTGCTCATTGACTTACACTAGTGCCAGTAGTAATAATGACCCTTTGCTAATCCCAGCCAGTGGAGACTTCCTAAGAAGACTGTGTCATGACTTTTCCTTCCTACAGGATCACATAGGGTTAATAAGCTGTAATCATTAAACATTCACCAAATTCTGTGTGCCCCTTTTCCAAAAGTTAAATTAGACTGATGGGGGTGGAAAATGTAATCCTTACAGATTCTCTTATCTAGAAAGGATAGTTGTTTTTCCCCCTCATTTTTATGGGAGAATCTGCAAACATTTCCCTCAGTGCCCTGCATGAGGCAGGGACAGCGTAAGTCTGCCCCTGGGGAAGCAATAAGTGCAGTTGGAACATCTTCCCCATTTCAGCTGGTGGAGGAGTTGCTTCCCTAGACCTCCCTGTGTCTGCTTTCAAGAATTCAAGAGACTCATCAGCTTAGGGGGGTTGGGACCACCCAACAGGGGAAGAACAGAATCTTCAGCAGAGAGATAGATGCAGGTGGAAAATATATGAATTTTGTTTTGAGTGTAAATGCAGAGAAAAGCTTGTCATTTAGACCCTTGCCTCTTAGTGTCCTAAAACATACCTCTCATTGCAATGAAAAGCACCCCAAGAATGAGATTTTACCCAATTTTGGTTAAATTCTGAAATAACATTAAATTACTTCATTTTATTCTTACTGCAAGCCTATGAAGCAGCAATTATTACCACCCCCAATTTAAAAATAAGGAAACTGAGATTCTGAGAGGTTGAGTATTTTGACTAGGGTAACAGAGCTTCTAAGTGATGAGATGGGGATTTGAACACAGGCAGGCTTGTTGGCACAGTCTGACATGATCTGGGGAAGAGTGGGCTCCAGTGCAGCCTGGCATCCTCCCATTCTTCACCCTACCTTTCACATTTTCATTTGAAAATATCATGCAAGGTCACCTTTACCACAAAGAGGAGATGAAGAAACAAATAAATATGGGGGAGGAGGAAATGGAAAATAAAACTCCCACTGGGGTCTGGCTATTAATGTGTCTGCACTATTCCTACACTTGAATAGATCTGGTTTTGAGTCTGCTACCGAAAAGGAACCAAAAATGACCTTGAATTGAAACTCATGCATAGGAAGCTGCCGTGATGAGCTCACGGAGACCACAGCACATCTCTGCAAGGGCTCCTAGCACCACCGTCATGGTTGCTTCCAGTTGGCTGGCAGCAGGCGGGCGGGGGAGGAGCTAGTGAGGTGGTTTCCAGTTCCGATGAACTAACTACCTGACTGCCAACGCCAAGTCTGGGTTTTCCTCTCTACAGGATGGAGTGGATGGGAGGCAAGACGGGCTTTCCAAGGCGGAGGCTCTTCCACCAGTGGTTTCTCAAGATGCGTTGACTTTGTGGAGGCAGAGCTTCAGTTAACACAAGCATGGGGAGGGTTCCCTAGCAAATACCGTGTCATCCAAGCCCTCCACTCTTTGTCCTCCTCTGCTACCATTCTCCCTCTTTTCTCTGCTGTAGCTGGACTGCAGCCCTTTTACGGTTCTTGGAAAGTGCCAGGCACACTCCTGCCTCAGGGGCCTTGCACATGCTCTTTCTTCTGCCTGAAACCTTTCCCCTAGATAACTAATCCCCTAGATCCCCAGCCTATTTTTCTTCTCTTGGGCTTTACCTCAAACATCCCCTTCTCAGCAAGGCCTTCCCTTATTACCTTTCTAGCCATAATTGCGTGCTGAACTCCAGCTCCCCCTTCCCAATGTACACACCCATGTTCCCTCTTCCCTCTCCCGCTTGAGTTTTCTCAGCACACTTTGCTATTTGTCCTATTATACGTTTTACTGGGTCCTTTTATGCATCACCCATCTCTCCTAGCTGAAGTTAGGTCCATGAGGACAAGGGTTTCCGTGTGCTTGGTTCCCCTCTCTATTCTAGCACATAGAATAGTATGTAGCTAGTTCTTAATAAAAACATGCTGAATGAATTAATCTGTGTATTAATGAATCCTAGCCCTGCCATTCATTAACGAGGAAAACTTTAGCAAATTAGTTAACTTTTTCTGCACCTGTAAAATTGGAATGATAATTCCTATCCTCTTGTGAGTTTTAACGTTTACAAAAATATACACCTAGTAGAATACTTGCATATGTTCAATGAGACTTTTGAGTTCAATGAAAGTAATACAAATAATAACAGAAAACATGTGCAGAGTGTTTCCTATGGGCCAGGCGCTGCTTTACACACTCTGTGTACCTTAATCCATGGAATTCTTATAAAATTTTGAAGGTATGTACTATTATTTTCATCATCCTTTGAGAAATAAAGAACCTACAGGATTAACTTGCCCAAGGCTATATGACTAGAGAAACCATTGAGTCTGGACTTGAATTCAGGTCTATCTTAACCAAAGTCCAAAATTTAAGCACTTCACCACACTGCTTCCCCTAGATAACAAGACATAATTTCCATGATATGGGCATAGACGATACCAATTGAAGTAGTGAAAACTTCAATTTACAAAGTTTACTTTTTAAACTTGCGTAATGTCTTTGATCAAACACAATAATAATTTAATTTCTAACCACTGTTATTTAGGTAGGGACCAAACTATATTTAACTCCAGGCTATGAAAGCTCTTTGGGCCTAAAATGGTACCACTGAGAAGATATTCAGAAAGCGTGTTTTATTTAGGCACAGTCTGTATGAACCAATACATTTACATTTTTAAATAAAGAGCAGTGTTATTTAGTTTCCAAAGTTGAGTGGAAACAAAAACCATGGCCATGCAGACACACCCAGAATGAAGCACCTGCTTTTAAGCCTGCCTCAAATGTTGTTATCCTGTTTTTCATGTGAATTGGCTTCAGTCACTTGTGATTCCTGTTCACCTAGCATGTCTCATAACCAGCAGTCATTCATAGTCTATTTTAGGTTTAGTTATTAAAATGCTAGGTTTCACCCATGGGAGATAACTCAGTGAAACTCTGCCTTCTCCATTCATGGTGTTAGTTCTATAAATCATTGAATACCCAACAGAGAGGTGCGCGCACACACACACACACACACACACATTTTCCAAATCGTCTCTAAAGGCTTTCAGTTCCCTTTTTTCTTTTCTTTTGTTTTCTATTGCCTTCCCAGTAATGGCTAAGGCATTGCCAGTTTGTTTTCTTGTGATGTCTCTAGAAGGCCTTGTGGCCCAGGAGTCCACTTGGGACCCAGTTTTAATTTCCCATTGGTTTTAATTTGGTTCTTTTTCTTGCAAGACCCAGAAAGACATGGAATTTTAGCATATTGTATTATGTTACATTATTTTTAAATGATAAAAGAATGTTCATGGCCCTGGCTGGTATAGCTCAGTGGACTGAGCATGGGCCTGTGAAACAAAGGGTCGCCGGTTCGATTCCCAGTCAGGGCACATGCCTGGGTTGCAGGCCAGGTCCCCAGTAAAGGACACATGAGAGGCAACCACACCTTGATGTTTCTCTCCCACTCTTTTTCCTTCACATCCCCTCTCTCTAAAAATAAATAAAATATTTAAAAAAAGAATATTCATGGAAATTCAAGAACAGGAGCCATATTAAATCTGGGCCTCAGGGAGCCTAGAGCTCAAAGGTGGTTCTAGATTTACAAAGTCTCCCAGGCCTTCATCAGTAGGAGCTCATGGATCTTTGAGTTCTATGATGGAATGTAACACACTACATGTCTACTTTCTCTGGTCCTATACTAACCGATGGCTATATTTACCTCAAGTTCATGGACCTGAGAGAGAATCTGATTGGTCCAGTTTATCTTTCAGAACAAACTGTAACTCCCTGACCAAGCCCATAGATTGTGTACCGTTGGCTCAGAAGCCTGGACCAGGGCCAAACTGCTATGGACTGAAGAGGTGGAACACTGAGTACTCACCCTGGCTGCATGGGCCTGCCCTTTCAGGGGGGGTGGGTGTGGGTGGGGTGGATCCCCTCTGAAGAGGCCGTGGGTAGGTTGGCTTAGTGTTGACCTTTCCAGAATACCACGTTTAAAAGACTGTTACAGTGTTACCAAAATTACATAGTATTATATCAATGTAAAATGATGTTATATTGACAAAAATACAGAGGCAATTCAAAAGACAGTTACAAAGCCACCTGAATTGATCTTTGCAATTGGCATGCTTAAAATTTAAAACAACTTTCATTATTTCTTTGCACTGTGTTTTATCTAAAAATGTTTATTCCTTGACCTGATAAGTCTAGATGTTGAAATCCTGTGGCTTTCTCAGTCAAGGCCTTAAAGTTTTGGTGAGCAGATTGCACACTCGGCACAGTTTTAGCCAATATTATTCATAGAGATTTAGATGTGATAACCACACTGAAGCTTCATTACTAAAAGTTTACAGTTGCCAGATGATTACTGAGGTTTTGTTGTGATTGAGCAGGTCCAAACCCATTGATTGGTTATTACCACTGACTAGGTACCCACAATGCCATGGGCCACAGCTTTAAACACAGGCACGATGTGTTCCTGACTTCAGAGATCACTTGTGTCAAACATGATGGCGTCAGTGTGATGCCTGCGGTGCTGGTGAGTTCTTCTCTGAGAACTGGCCCACTGCCACCCAGAGGCTCTGAAGAACAGGGGACATATAATGGAGACATTTGAAGTAGGATGAGAATGTTAAGGAGTGTGGGTCAAATCCAGGTCTGGACTCATCATTGCAATAGGTGCGAGGGCTGGAGAGATGATGGTAGAGATTGCTGATATAAAGGCTCAGGCATGAAAAACTTGGTCCGCATTACAATCCTGGTGAACAAAACTCCTTAGACAGAGACCAAGTCCTTGTGCTTAAAGTCTTAAGATGAGTTGAGTCACTCACTACTCAGGGCAGGCATCAGTAACCTGCATTTGTAGAAACTGCACTCTCTTCTCTTGATGCTCCAGCAGAAACCAGTTCCCTGGTTACCGGGGAGCCACACACGGTAGTGTGCTTCTCTGTGGTCCAGATCACCCTCTACCTGTGTTAACAGTCTTCTCTGATTTTTCCCCATCCTCCGACAGAAATTCCTTTTAAGACGGTCGATGTCTCATTCATTCTGGTGTTCCTGCCATGGCTTGAAACATCCCAGGCATTTAATAAATATTTGTTGGACAAGTGAGAATAAGAACCTAAGTTGCCTTTTCAGTCACCAAAGTGAGCGTGGTCCATGTTTCATTGTTCCCAGCACAGCGACGTTATTTGGCACGGGAGGAATATCTCAGGTGGGATCATGGCCGGGTGGAGCTAGTTTCAGTGTCAGGTTTATTTAAAATTTTCCAGTATCTTTAATGTAGGGGCTGTGAAACATCATCAGCATACCTTGTAATATATGGAAGGGTCCATAGGTACAGCTGATTTCCAGAAGAAAGATGAAATTCTGAAGGGCAGATCAGGAAGGCTCTCTGAGTATGGGAAAGGTGGAGAAAAGGAAGAGGAGGGTAATAGGTAACATTTATTGACCGTTGGCCATGTGCCAGGCCCTGTTATAAGCATCTTACATAGCACTGAACACCAGGGAGGAGAGGGCACTGTCGTCCCATTTTACAGATGACCCTGCTGCGGAGCAGAGCGGGTTGCCCTGTGGCCAGCGCAGTCTGACTCACGGGGCTCTGGGACCCCTTCTCCGCCTTTTTCTCTTCCATTCTGTTTGTACCGTGTAAATTCAAAAGGTTGTTTGATAAATGTTAAAAAGTGCTTAATATTAAATATTCAAATATGGTTTAAGAGTCATTTGTTCAAAAATTAATATATTCACAAAATTTCACGTACCATTGTTATGTGACAGACACTTCTCCGGCAGTGAGTGTGTTTGCCTTCTTGGCAAGCCTTGAGTAGTAACAGATGAGGTGACGATCAGCCTTGATTTCATCCTGGGGGGCCATGCCAGCTCCTTCCTGAAGGAAACCTAAGTCTTTGATATTCCTCCAAATAGAATGTCAGTAAGATAGACAAATGCATATTTTGCTGATATTAGTGCTTCTGAGAACATAACATTGGTGCAATATTTTACAAAACAAAGCGTTCCTTCACTGGTGTGAGGCTGGAGAGAGACTAAACGAAGGAAGGAGTCAGGCAGCCCTGACCCGTCACAGCTGTTTGCGAGGCTCTGCCCGCACCCATCGTGCCTGCTTGGGAAGGTCCACTTTTCTAGTCCTGCCGGATGAAGGCGTCTGCAGCTTTGAATCTGCTCTGTCTTTCAGAGACACTACTGCCAAACCTTGAATGTTATTTGGTTAAACAATTCCCACTTCCCAGAGGGGCCCTTGTCCTTTTTGATTGGTGACGTTTTGGATTGTTGATGGTCTCCTTGCTGGAGGCTGGAGGCTGTGTCTGAGAGAAGCAGAGTCAAATGGGACAAAGGTTTGGCTTGGTGCTGTAGAAAAACAAAAACAAAACAAAAACAGACAACCTCACTCCTCCAAAAACTTAGGTATCCTGTGTACACACTGCCCGAAGAAGAACAGAGAGTACATAATTCTTCAGATATTATACTTGGCCAAAGTGGAGAACTGAGGTAGCCTCCAGAGTTCTGACTCGGCAACACGAGTGCTTCACAATAAGGCAACACTAGGCCCATGTCCACACGCCCAGAACAGCCGAGCCTGTACCGGCACTCAGTAAATATTCGTGGAATGAATGAGTGAGTAGAAAAAAATCTGGAAAAGCATCACTTGTAAATGTTGAAAGTAATGAACATCTCTTTAACTAGCGGATAATGCTGGGTTTTCCTCTTATAAACTGTGTTATTTGTGTAACAACAGTTTTAAAAATGTATCCTCAGCCCTGGCTGGTGTAGCTCAGTGGATTGAGCATGGGCCTGTGAAGCAAAGGGTCGCCGGTTTGATTCCCAGTCAGAGCACATGCCTGGGTTACAGGCCAGGTCCCCAGTAGGGAACACATGAGAGGCAACCACACATTGATGTTTCTCTCTCACTCTTTCCCCTTCCCTCCCCCTCTCTCTAAAAATAAATAAATATTAAAACAAACAAACAAATTAAAAAACTGAAAAAAAAAGTATCCTCGGTTTTCCAGGAAATTACTGACTTGAAGCTGATTGAGGGCAAAGGCAGGACTGGGTTTTGGCAACTTTTTTATTGCCATGCTCAGCTTTATTGTGAGTGATTTATGGACAATACTTGTAGGTAAATTCCTAGAAGACCGGACCCTTTGCAGAATCTGAATCAATTTGACACTTTCTAGACAATGGGGAAGTAACCACATCATTCACTAAGCAAAAGGCTTCTTGAAATTACAGAATGTCAGAGGTTGTCTTGCCCAATTTTTTAGTTTTCAGATGAAGAGACTGGGTCCGGAGAGGTGGCCGGCCTTGAGTGAGGCTGCGCTGAAACTGGCATTAGCACTCGGCTCACACATTTGTAAGTACATTTCCCCATTTCACATGTTCAGTCACACACCCAGCCAGAAACTGGTGGTCCGTGCAATCAGTAATTGAGGAAAATCTCATAAAGGGACTCTTTAATGTGTGGGCAGTGTTAAGATGACCAGTGATGAGAATGCAAAACGGAAAGCTCTTCCAGTCTTAGGCCTGAGGGAGCCAAGAGGGAGCAGTCATAGGACCCGCGGAGGCAGGGGTATGGCAAGGTGACTGGCAAGCACTGGGGCCTCCAGTAGGACACAGCCCATCTGCTGCAACCTGGGGGCCAGGGGAGCAAACAGCCCAACCTCGTTCCTTTCCCAGCTGGAAGCCAAAGGCTAAGAGAACTTGTTGATTCGGTTGGAAGAGGTCAACATCCCAGGGCATAGAGCAGAGTGAGGAAGGATGGACTGTGGATCTGAGGAGGTCTGTGGAGAAGAGCCAGCACATTTGTCCTCTGGAAAATAAACCCAGCTCTGCCTTTGCTCTCATTCAACTTCAAATCAGTAGTAACATGGACAGTTGAGGTTACATTTGAAAAAATTATTATTATGTAAACAATTCATTTTGTAATAGAAAAACCAAAACATGCACTATTTAAAGAAATAATTACTTTCAACATTTATAATTACTACCTTTCTAGAATTTTTTATTCATTCATTTATTCATTCATTCATCTGTCCACCCACCCACCCACCCATCTCTCCATCCATGTACTATATTGATTCCTTCATTTACTCCTGTCACAGATATTCAGTGAATGGTAATGTGTGCCATGCTGTTCTGGCCATGTGTACAGGAGAATAAAAAGTAGACACAAATTCCTTCCCTTAAGGAAATAACATTTTAGTGGGGAGGAGTCATAATAAATAAGATCACCAAAATAATAGTGAGGTAGTGATTTAGTGGTAAAAAAAAATAAAGTAAGGCAAAGGAATAAGATTGTTATAAGGGAGGTTTTGCTGTAATTTCAAATAAGATGGCTAGGAATGTGTGTGTGTGTGTGTGAGAGAGAGAGAGAGAGAGAGAGACAAACACAGAGACAGAGAGACAGAGCAATGAGTTCCTGGCTTTTCCTCTGGCTAATTTCTGAGTGTTCAGGTAACGAGGAGTGTAGGTGGTGTGACTTCCCCCCTCCCTCACAGTTTCAAAATGTCTCTCCTTAGATTTTTTAAAGGGCAAAGCTTTCTCCACTCCTTATATCAACCATTTAAAAAGGGCCGTGGGGAATCCTCAGTGCAAGCTTATTAGTCAAATTCATGGTATTTATCTGTTCCTTTTCAGCTGGGTGACTTGTGGGAACACATTTAACCTCTCTGAGCTTCAGGTTTCTCATGTGCAAAAATAAGGGGTACAGTGAGGATGGAAGGAAACACAATTAGATTTGAGAGGGACCTAGTGTGTGTGCAGCACACAGTCGATGGTCAGTTGATGGTGGCTTCTTTCCTTCTCTGGGCAGAGCTGTAGGGATAGGCATGTCCTGGTAAAATCACAGGCTTGAGATCTACAGAACTGGGGAGTGTGAACAGTCTATTAATAAATAGTAAACACTGGCATTAATTGATGACCTCTGTGTGGAGCAAAACTTTTACACACGGAGCTTGCTAATCCTCAGTTTCAGAGGAAGAAGCACAGAACCCCCTTCACCAGCACAGCTGGTAAGGGCTTGATTCCAAGTCTGGCTGATACCAAAGCTGGTGCTCTCTTTGTCAGGTGCTGTGCTCTTCTCCTCTGCCCTGCCCTGCCCTCATGAGGGAGGGTCAAGGTTGGATGCAGCCACAGTGTAGGAAAGGGTTTTCTCATAAATTGAAAGCCCATGAAGATCTCTAGACCTGATAAGGACTGTTTACGACCCTGGAAAAACCTTTATAACAAATTCCACGAATGCAATGGTTCTGAAAGTGGGGTGCTCGGTCAATTGTTTGTAGACCACCTGGGTAATTAAAAACAAATGCCAGGACTTTACCTCTTGAAATCGGAGTTAAGTAGGCCTGGGATAAGGCCTGGGTGTCTGTATTTTTCAGCATGGTCCAGGTGTTTCTTATGTGCAGCCATGTTTGGACAGCTCCGAACACCCAGACCACTAATGCAACTTGGGAATCTTCTGATCCCTTCCCGTGGCTGTCATGAGCATCGTGAATTATAACTCTTCCCAATGGTAGTGAGCATGCTAACTAGTCTAATCCAGGCTTTACCCAACCCTTGGTAAAAGAATTGGGACAGGACAAGGTCTAGTTGCCTTGAGGCACTAAGAGGAGAGACTTCCTCCTGGTCAGCCCAGTGCTCAGTGTTCTTGGCCACTGAAGGAACAGTCTGTCAGCTCCACTGCTCTGCAGGTCACAGCTTCTACCTGGACACAGGAGAGACCTTGTCAGATGCTTTGCCGAAATCAAGGTACACAATGTCTGTGCTGTTCCTTCACTTAAGGTGCTAAAAGCCCAACAAAAACAAGGTGCAATTGGTTGGCATATTTTTTTTAAGATTTTATTTATTTATCTTTAGAGGGGAAGGGAAGGAGAGAAGTATCAATGTATGGTTGCCTCTCATGAGTCCCCTGCTGGGAACTGGCCTGCAACCCAGGCATGTGCCCTGACTGGGAATCGAACCGCGATCGTGTGGTTTGCAGGCTCGCACTCAGTCCACTGAGCTACGCCAGCCAGGGCCTGGTTGGCATATCTTTTAACAGTGAACCCACACTAGTTGTCCATGATAACAGCATCTTTTCCAAGGGCCTATTTCTTCTTGGTAGGTTTCCAAAAATGTGAGCTAAGAAATTTGTGCTCATGCCAATTAACTGTAAAAAATTAATTTGGGCCCCAAATGGTGTCACTTAGTTCTTGATACTGCATTTCCCTCAAGAATATGAGCTCAGATATTGACATATCTAGGGATTTGGGAGGGAAGAAAGTGCTGGAATAACTGCCCCAGTGATCTTAAAGTTGTAGATTTTCTACATTTCTTTGATGATAAAAAAATGAGAAAACTGGCCCTGGCTGGTATAGCTCAGTGGATTGAGCACAGGCCTGCAAACCAGAGGACTTCGGTTCGATTCCCAGTCAGGGCACATACCTGGGTTGCAGGTCGGTTCCCTGCAGGCCAACTCCCAGCAGGGGATGCATGAAAGGCAACCATACATTTACGTTTCTCTTCCTCTCTCCTTCCCCTCTAAAGATAAATAAATAAATAAAATCTTTTAAAAAATGAGAAAACTGCACAATTATTCATATTAAATGTCGATCATTTACTACTCTGCACTGGCAACCTCAAACCCACAGCCATCCTATTGCTTCCTCAGTGTCAGCAAATGAATCTGACCTCTCACCTCCTCCATCAAAGCAAGTATGGAGTTAAATTTTGTAACAAAAGGGAAGGTTTTTTTTTTATTTGTTTATGTTTTGCTCTGGCTAGTGTGTCTCAGTGGACTTGGCGTTGGCCTGTAAACCAAAAGGGCGCTGGTTCAATTCTCTATCTGGGCACGTGCCTGGGTTGCAGGGTCTCTTCCCCAGTTGAGGGCCTACAAGAGGCAACCCGGTCAATGTCTATCTTACGCATTGATATTTTTCTCGATCTCTTTCTCCCTCCCTCCCTCTTTCTAAAAATAAAATCTTCGTAAGTTGATTTATGTTTTATATTTTTTTATTTTATTTTCTTTTTAAGAAATTAATCTTATTTTTTGCATTTGGGTCTAACATTTATTGTAGGTGGCTGTCAGTTTTTTATGAGTGTTTAGATGCCCCAATCAGTACTTTAGAAGTGAATTTTTTTATCTTAAGGATACAGTTTAGTCAACACTGCCCAACGTATCTGATCTCTATGTTACATTTCATCTTGATGCTCATGTTTCTAGACCCTGAGAGAAATCCCTCATTTAGTTTTTTTAATCTTAAGGCGTCCTATTTGAATGAGAATATATATGTATATAATATTAAAAAGTATAGTGTTGGTACCTTCTTGAAGAAATTATCTTCACTTTACTAGAGGATTTATTGTCTGACCCTTCATGTAATGAACACAATCATAAAAATATTTCGATCTATGCTCTTATTTACATAACTCTGTGTATTGAATACCACTCTGTATATGTAAAGATCACCTTATCATAACCCATTTATTTTCCTATAAAATTGTTATATTCTTTGATTCTATTATAAACTATAATTTTAAATTATTATGTTTTTTAGTATTATTCTTTAATCATTGGAGAACATCTAAAAATGTTGAAGAGTCCTATGATAACCTATTGAGTGCATTTCTACCAGGCACTGCTTGCTGTCTAATTAAATACCTGTATTAACTTATTAAAACTACATGTTAAATTATGACATTAAGATGTAATCATTATTCCCTCTTTACCTCTAATCATTTTGCTCTTCTTCTGCAAATATCACTCCAAATCTTGTAACTCAGAGAAAGCCAGCTTTTTCTTCCTTTGGAAAAAATAATTCTAATAATGAATGAAGTACGTCCTCACTGCTTTGTTTGGCTTCCTAAGTTAACTTGAGCTAGGGGGGGCATGAAATGGTCTTTTGTGTTAAGGCTGAAAACTTTTATTAAAAAGTGATATTAAATCTATGTTCCTAGAGCCAGAAAGTGATTTAAAAGTGGCAGAGGATTATTAAATTCTTTCTTTTGTTCATTCTCATAATGGGAATTTATTGAGCACTTACTATTTGCAGGACACCGGTAGACATTAAGGATACAGAGATAAAGAATGCTCACTTCTCAGGTTTCTCCTCTACACCTATCACAACAAATTACCTAAGTGCAGGTTCTACTTAGACTACTGGACAAATGTCCTGATGCATTTTAGGGTCAGATGCTAGTGCCTTCTTTTTTAGTCCTCCCATATTTTTATTTGTTTACTAGTCTTGAGGACTGTAGGTTCTTTTTATTGGACTGGTTTATGCTTTACAACTTGGTCTGGATCCAAGGCTCTTGGTGGCACTAGATCCATTGAACCCCTCACCCCTATTCCCAGAAAACTCTTTCTGTTCAGTGGGTTGTTTGTGTCTCCTGCTGTAAACTACCCAGTCTTTTAGAGACAGAGGGGATTTTTACCTAGAGACAGTGATGATTATCTGACCCAATGCAGATGTTCATTAAACAGTGATGCTCTCACCCAGTTCAGGGGTCATGACTCTGTCTTGGACATTCTTTCTTCCAAACTGGGCAGAAGGTCCAGCCTTGTGATTTCTCTGAAAAACTTTAAAAATACTTTGTCTCTATTACTTCCTTTTACTTCACCCTTTGACCCAAAGCTTGCAACTTAATTTGGGGCCAATTCTTGTAAAATAATAATGCCCTACGTAGGCTCTTATCTAGATGTGGGTTAGATTTCCTGCAACCATGGAAATAGTTGGGAGGGCAAATGGGGAAAAAAGCACCCAAAATAGCATTCATCAAGGTCAACTACTAGAGACAATGCCTTTTTCTCTGGTTAACAGAATTCTAGGTCCAGTGTGTTAGCTTCTTATTGCTGCTATAACAAATTAGGCCAAATATAAAAGCTTCAAACAACACAAATTTATTATTGTCTTACAATTTTGGAGGTCAGAAGTTTAAAATGGGTATCACCGGGGTAAAACCACAGTGTCAGGAAGGCAGCACTACTTTCTGCAAGCCCTCAGAGAGAAGCCATTTTGTTGCCTTTTCCAGCGTCTAGCTTCCAGCTTCTAGCTGCCTGAATTCCTTGGCTTCCGGCTGCCTTTCACCATCAAAGCCAGCAACAGCTGGTCCAGTCTTCCTCACTGACACTGACCCTCCTGCTTCCCTCTTTTACTGATAAGGGCCCCAGTGGTTACATTGCACCCACCTCATAACCCAGAATAATCTCCACATCCCAAGGTCCACCACTCAGCAACCTGAATTTCCCTTTGCATGTAACATAATATATTCACCGATTCCAGGGTTAGGACATGAACGCCTTTGGGAGGCCATTATTCCTTCTTTGGTGTCCAGGTTGTACACAGACTGAGTTGACAGTAATGCAACTTTGGGTACTTGTTTTATGAGTTGTTAAAAGGAGGGGGCATTGTGAGTGGCGGACAATTATATATAATAGGAAATGAGAGTTGGGAGCCTAACGTCAGAAGAAGAGATTAAAACTGAAAATCAGCCACAGACTGGCAAATCACAGGAGTCTGAGGTCACAGAGAGTGAGGAAAATTCCTTTCCACTCGCTGCAGTGGCTCTGGGGGTGACCTGGTGGATGGCACAGAACTTTAAACACCGTTCAAAACAGCGATCCTGAGTCATTAAGAAAATGTTTTACTAAGCTTAAAAACCATATTTTCTCAAAAGGATTTAAAAAATGAAACCACAAAACACTTAGAGGATAGCTAGCGAATATTCATCTGAATTCTGAACGCGAAATGATTCTTTAAGCAGGAAAGCAAAAAAGAAAAAAAGAAAAGAGGAGACACATTGTAATGTAAACAGATGTTAATATTGGCATATTAAAAGCCATAAATCAACTTAAAAGGTAAATAGCGAGTTGTGAAAAATATTTGGCACAAATATGGCAGTCAATAACCTTAACCGAGTTCATGCAAAGTGACAAAAAAAATTAAGGCCACAAGGCAGAAATAGGCATATTAGATGTAGACAGTTCATAGAAGGAGGAAATATTAGTACAAATATTAGAGAAAAAATTAGTATACAAAAATGTTTAAATTCACTGGTAGTAGAAAGTGAGCACAATAGGGAAGTTTTAACTTATAAATTAACACTGATTTTTAAAAACTGATAATGTTGGTGAGGGTGTGATAAACTATCACTTTTCTAAATTGGGAGTATACAGATGGTACAAAGAACCTACAGATACTTATATACTTTGACATATTAATTCTATTTATAGTTTTCTATTTAAAAGAAACAGAAATAAAGACAAAGATTTCTGCAAAAAGATGTTCATCCTTGTTTCTAATGAAAACAACTGATTTATCTGATGAAGGTAACAATTCAATCAAGTACAATACATTCACACTTCAAATTCTAATAGAGCCATTATAACAGTTTCAAAGAATGTATAATGACATAGAAAACAGTAAGTGAACTATAACATTTATTTTATATTTCAGCAACTACTTCATGCAGAACAAAATGAAAGGAATTACATCAAATGTTAACAGTTATGGGTTTGCAACCTTTGTCTTATTTTTCCTCAGTTTTTAAGTTTTAAAAATAAGCACATGTTTACTTTTATACTCAGAATTGTATTGTTTTGTTTTAAAATCTAAAGTAGAAATGTTTGTAATACACTGTAGAAAGATGTTCAGATAAAAAGTTTTACTTGCTTTGGTCTTTGAAGCTTCGGTTATGTAGACAGTTCACCAAGCTTATCTCCCAAGATGATGGACAGGAAATGGTGTACTTTGGAAATACTGATTTACTTTAACGAAAGATGAAACTGTAAATTCATATCATTTGGTTAAGTGCTTGTTTTTTGGACAGCATTTTCCAAAGTGTCCTTCAGTGCCTTGTGAGAAAAAGTATTCGGAATTAAAATAAAAGTGGGGAAAATGGTATACTCCATTCCTTTCCTGGAGAGTCAGAATTCACATAAACATTTTCTGGGTTCTGAACAGTTCTGCAGTAATGAAACCTGCTTAGTTTTGTTTGAAACAGAGTTTCCCAAAGTATTCAGAGTTTTAGTAACACCTGTTAACATCTTCCCAAGTCACGTTTCAAGTACGTTACACGTTTTGGAAAAACACGGGTTTAAGGAAGGTTCAGCTGACTCATTCACTTTAGCTCACAATTTTGGAGACAGTGAAGCTAGAAGAGGTGAGTCCAGTTTTGATGAACTTTCAGGAAAGTTTCAGCTGAGAAAGTGGCAAAGTCATGATCAGGCAAACCTGAGGCTCTGTTCAGTCACTACGTGATTAAAAAGACTAAGCTTTATTTCAAGTTGCTGGCTCCCCCGCCCACCCGTCTCCCACCTTTTATCACCAGCCCCAGGAAGTGAATAGCTACCAGCCCAGAGTCCTCTGACCTGCAGGTGGCTTTTCCTTCCAAGCACATGGTGCCCAATGGGGATGGAAATTTCTAGGCATGGACTCTAGTTTTCCGCTGCAGATTGCAAAATAATGTGTAATCTCTTAGTCCTACTTGGGATTGTACATCTGAGAAGGTGTGATGATAGAGTCCATTGCTAAGAGTACGATGAATAGGTATGGTCAGAGAATGGTGCAAATGTATTCTGACATCTCAGTGAGTGCCCTCCCGCCTGCCTTCTGCTCTCTTTCCCCAAGGTTCTTTTCATCTTTTTTTGATCTCTTTGGCTCTTCCTTGAGGCTCAGGATCCCAGGCAATGGACTCACTTTGGAGTTGGAGGAGCCATTCTATTTTTTTTAGGTCTATTCAAATGAAGTAACATCCTTGACTCATATCGACATTTTCAGAGAGCATTCACTAAGTGTCCCACTATAGTCCAGAGCCTCTGGCTCTCCTCTCTGGCTTAACCAGAGTAGGGAAGAGGGAGGGAAAGATGGTGAGAAACCTATGCCACTGCACTGAGATTCCCACATCCTCAGGACACCAGGGCAGGTCAGGAGCTCCCTGATCATCTCATTTAGCGGCTCGTGGATATCGAGAGTTTAGTGGAGAAAGGGATGTTCAGGGGGCCCCCTAACCCATATTTTCTCCTTCCACCACAGTGCCTCTGCCTTCTAATATATTGGAGCTAATGATAAAATTTTATTCGAAAAACAAATCCCTGCTTACCCTGGGTTCTATATTGCTCTTCTCTCTCTCATCTCTTTCCCTTCTCTAGCTCTTTGCTTGCATTCCATGCAGTTACAGTAAGGCTGCCTGCTTATAAGTAGTCAAATAAATGAGTATTTCTCCAGCCGTTCTCCTTCTCAAGAGCATATAATACTATCCTAGCCAAATTCATCTTTGCTTCCATCGCCATTCAGCCTTCTGGGTCAGTTGCTGTATCATTTTGCCTTGATGCCCCACGCTATTTATTCCATAGCACTGAGGTCTCATGAATTTTTCTAATTGCCTTTGTTGGTGGTGGTGAATTGTTTCATTATTAACTGTATGTATGTATCCAAAAAAAAAAAGAAAGAAAAAAGGTCCCTGCTACTCTAAGGAACAGTTGAAGACAGCCCCTCTAGTGCGGCTCCCTGTATAATGTCTCTGCAACATGCAGCTATGCAGCTCCTTCTCAGGCCTCTCCAGTAACAGGGAGCTCATTGCCGTTCCATATTTGGTCATCTGTTGTGTGAAACAGAAATCTGCTTCCCTGAGACTATTACCCACTTTCCCAGTTCTATTTTTTGGAGACAGATGGAAATAGTTTAAACTGATTTCTCTACTAGGGCAGGGGCTTTGTCGATTTTGTTCTTTGACATATCTCTGGAATAATTGCTGGCACTGAGTGGGAGCTTAGTCAGTGATTATTGAAATGGATGAGGACCTTCATTTACCTGTTGTAAGAGAACCATACGACTTGAGCCTTAAGTATTGACACACCTGCCCTGTGCCCTGGCTGGGTGGCTCAGTTAGTTGGAACATCATCCCATACACCAAAAGATTGCAGGTTCTCTCTCTGGCCAGGGCACATACCCAGGTTGTGGGTTCGATCCCTGGTCAGGGTGAATACTAGAGGCAGCAGATCAAAGTTTCCTCCCTCACATAGACGTTTCTCTCTCTCAAATCAATAAACATATCCTTGAGTTAGGATTTAAAAAAAAAAGAATTGACACACCTAAGCTCTCACCTCCCTGCCCCTCCTCAGTCTGTGTCGTCTTCATCAAAGAAGTCCAGGATAGCATTAGAGAGGCACTGTGACATGTCACCAGCTCCGATGATAGAGTCATTCCTCTGGGTAAAGTAATTAGCTCTTTCCTAAATGGAAACACTAGTTATATTGAGTTGCCAGTGCCTTGGAGTAAACTGGCTGATTGGATGGTTAATGATAAGAGGCTCTGAAGACGATGAATTCTGTGGGAAGAACCGGGCATCAGAGAGAGAAGTGGCATAGGCAACTGAGTTGGTGCGTACAAAAACGTGCATTTTGTTTAACTTGATACATGTGCAGGCCTCCTGCAATCTGCTTTTAGTAGGAAAGGCTATCTGAGGGAGGGCGTTGGTCTGGCTCCATGGCAACCATTTGAAACTGTAGAAGAACCTCGCCCCCCGCCCCAGCCTGCCACTGTGTGTTTTCCACGTGGCCTTGGTGTAATGGGACTTTGCGCTCAAACCTTTTGGAAGATGGGTGCTGGCTGCATTCAAATGGCTATGAGGCTGCTGGGGATGGTGTCCAAGCTGGCCTGGGTCCATCCTCTCACCACAGAAGGGAAAAACCAATCCCTGACAAGCACAGGGCTGATTATTAGCCGTGTGATGAAGTGTTACTTCCTGTGCAGGACATTCACAGTTCTTGAGAAACTCTTTCCCAACCAGAATGAGTGACAATTTTAGAAAATGAAGGCCTTTGTTTTCTTCCTCTCTGTGTGTGTTCCCCTCCCAGGCGTCTACTTCCCCCAATCACACACCTTACCCCAGAGGAAAGATTTGATATGGGAATGTGTGTGCCCACGCTGCAGGGGAGGTAGTCGGACAAAGGCAACTTACCTGCCCTAATAGAACATGAATTGCTACAGACATCTCTTCATAGTTCTTGCAGCCAAACGTTGCCTTTTCCCTCTCCAGATATTGCAACTAATAGCATTGTCCATGTGGGGGTGTGTTTACTATTCTGAGATCACATTAACATTACTCATTTAACAATCTGCAGTGTTTTGAAACCAACACATCTCACCATATCCCTGAGTGGGATTTTTTTTCCCTACTGATGTTTTGATTGCTGAAAAGTGCCCCTGACCATGACCTTTAAGATGCACAATCTATAGGGTGTGGGACTGGGGTGCGAGGAGGGGAAGGCATTCTATCCATGAGAGTGCTGTTGACTCCCGCTCAGCAATGACAGTGAACACTCCATGGCAGGTTGGATGCTTGTTGAACTGGTGAAGGGCTCGGGAAGCTATTCTAAGCTGCCCAGGGAAAACATCTGAGACTGAACCTGAAGTCATCAGAGGCGGCGTCTAAGGTTTTCAGTTGTGGTTGACTAGAAGGATAATGAGGCACTGTGTTCTCTATTGATCACACATGGAGCAAACGCCTGTGCTATGGCAGGCCCTGTGTCAAGGGGGAGGGTAAAGACTAATAAGACATCGTCCCCACCCTTCAGGAGTTTTCAGTCTATGGGAGAGACAGACGTGTACGTAAGTGCGGTAGATACCTTACAGAGGTTACCGAGGCAGATCAGAGAAAGCAGTCAGCTCTCTGAGGAGGGGGAAGAGCTGGTAGAAAAGATGAAGAGATAATGTTTGGACTAAGCCTTTGTGAATAAATAGGAATTTGTCAAGGTGGAAATGGGAAACAAATGCAAAATATATACATTTGCATTTGCAAGTACATAAAACAGCATGATGCTTGGGGGGAATATACAGAATTTTGAGGGCCAGACTTTAAGTTGGGAAGAGGGATGAGAGAAGAGTAGAGATGAAATATGGGGGCCGGATCAAAGAGCCTCTTGTAGGTTCTGCAAAGAGATTTCATTCTACTACATACGGAAACAATGGGGAGCCACTGGCCAGACTTTACACACGGTGCTGACTTAGATCTTCATTTTAGAAAGGGCACTTGGGTATCTGAGGGGAGAATGGGTCCAACAGTGGCAAGATAAGAGGCAGGAAAATTAGTTGGCTGGCTGTTAAAAACAATTCAGGAAAGGCGTGAAATTTGCAAGAAAAAACAGTGAAAGTGTGAAAGAATTAAAGAAGTTTTTGAAACAGAATTCCCCAAATTGGGTAGACACATAGTAGAGGGACGGGGTTGGGAGTTAAAGGGAAACGAGCAATCTCAGATGATACCTTGGGTTCTGGTTCGAGTGATCATAGGTGTGTGGGGAGAACGGGGTAAACGAATTAATTCAGTGTTGTGCGTGTTGAATTTGAAATGCGTGCGGGAAACCCAAATGGAGAGGCCAGGCGTGCGTTTGACTATTTGGGTTGGATGCTTAAAAGGTAGATCAGACGGGAAGAGAAAAACATAAATTTGTTTATCCATAGGGTAGTTAAAACCAGGGCAGAGGGTGGCCATGACCTGTGGGAAGGACAGAAAGCCAAGGCCAGATTTTTTAACTCATCAGCTGAAAACAGTGGCAAAGAAAGAGGGGCTGGAAAGGGAAATTGTGAAGGAGAAGGGAAAGTGTTCTTGAGGCAGGCAGGGGCAATTTCAAGACGAAGAGGCAGTCAATAGCGTGAGCTAATTCAGGGAGGCCAGTGAGGTGAAGGCTGGAAACACCTACTGGGTAATGCGATTGGTGGTCTTGAAGGAGCGCAGCTACAGTGGGGAGGTCAGATTAGATCAATGGGAGTATGTGGGCAATGGGTCAATGGAGAGGGTGTGTTGACAGCGCCTTTGGAAGGTTCGCCCATGGAGAGGAGAGAGCATCGCTAAAATATTTAGGACTACTGATTTTGTCTGGAAGTTATTTCACAAGCAAATAGGCTAGGGAGGATTGGTGGACTAGAAAGGTTGCAGACTTTTAAACTATTGAGCACTTCCCCACTATGTTCTAGGCTCTGGGCTGGGCACTTCGGCATCACAGTCTTGAGTCATTTTAGCTCATTCGTTCACTTTCTTCCACGTTTTCTGTTGCCCCTCCTCCCCTTTCCCCATTCAGACGCCACCTCTGTTTAACTGAGCTGGCTCTTCCAGAGCATGTGACGTTTACGTGCAATCTTAGAAGCACAAGAGTTTCTCAAAAATCTTGAATAAGTGGGCCTAATAATAAAAATTAATGTTAAACTAATAAACTTCCATTGTCATGAAAGTCTAATAAAGTGTTTAAAAACCTTAGGCAAGAGTGCGTTCAGACTGGAAATGGGGGTACGGTCCCAATGATGGCAGCATGAAGCAAACGTCGTGGTCCAGTGCGGGGAAGCTCCTGAGGGAGGCAGCGCCCAGGACCCACCCCGCAGACTCTGCCTGCCTCTGTGTGGTTTGTGACAGCACGTCCTGGACCTCTTCTGGTTGTAGAATCGCAGAGTCGCAATCACCTATTTTAAAGAATCGAGAGCCTCAGAACTGAAAATCAAAATGTAGATGTGACCATAACACAGGAGGCACATCTTCCTGAGTGCAGAGGTGGTGGAATGAAAGAAGCAATGGGCGGAACAACTTCTCTGACTTGGAAGGAGTCATTAAGTTAGAATAAATAGCACACTCCTACTCACCCCGGCATAAAGCAGAATGACCCAATGGGTAGATTAGGAATAGTAATAGCAGTTGTAAGTGTTTCCACATCAAATTTTTAATAGACCTCAGAATCCACTGGGGCCCTAGAAAATTTGTGAAGTAGGCAAAGTTTGGCTCCCTCCCAGCTCTTCTCCCAGCATACTTCTTCCCTCCTAGAGAATGGCTTCTATATTATACTCTCAGATTAAGCACTGGGCATTAGACCAGGCATATTGAACATAGTCACTCACTTGCATCTTGTAGCCACCCTCTGGGCAAGGTACTATTATTATCTCAATTTTATAGATGAAGAAACTGAGGTTTGAAGGACTAAGTAACTTGACATAGTGGTGGGTGATGTAGATATGCCTGACTTGTATGTCTGTGCTTTTAGTAATTTAGAAATAAGGCCAAGATATAATCTTTGAGTTTTGTCTTCAGTTGATCATTTCTTCTTAAAGTGCTACTCCTAAAGTTTTGAGGGACTTTAAAAGACTTTAAGAATCTCTCATATGACACAAGTCACTTCCTGCTTTGATATAGAATACACTCATGAAAACATGAAAATCAAAGGCATGGATATCAAACCATAGACTTAGATACTACTGGTTTGGTTAAAGGTTAAATCTATTCCCAAAGATTTAAAAAATAATTATAAAAATTCTAAGTATGCCTGCCTTTTGGACACTATATCTGACACTACATTCCCATAATTTTGCCGTGCTCTTTAATTTGTTCTTTTTCTTCATAACTGAACAGGTTGAACATCCAATTGAGGTTAAAGATTGGCTACTTTTAGCACACCAAAAAACTTATCTTTTTGTCTTAATTTTGTTAAATTGATAAGACCTTTCTGCTTGTTTTTACTAGTATCAGCACATTCTTTGTCTGTTTCCCACACATATTCATAAATCAACATTTGAATAATCAGACAATTGCATGAAACTTCTGTTACCAAGATGGCACTGCTGTCAAGCTGAACAGTTGAGGAATTCATGATAGAAAAACTCTCAGTGGCCATTTGTCAGATGATGAATGAACATCTGAACTCAGTGTGAGGAAAACCATTTAATTTACAGGTAGGGGTGTCTAAGGTATTGAAAGTGTGGGCTGTAAGACAGTTAAACATATGACAGTCAAGTACAATAAATAGATGAGTTTAGCAAATGTTTTCAAGGAGGGCCTACTGTGTGCTTGACTTGTGCTAGGCCTTGTGGATGCTAAGAATGATCTGTCGCTCCACAATCCTCTTGAATGAACCCATTTATTGGGGTAATATTTGAGGTAAAGAGGGATGGTGCCAAATTTCCTTAATCAGACTTCTCAGGTGACCACTGGGTAACCTCTTTGCAATGAAAGGGTTCAGCACATTTTCGTTAAAAATACATTAGGTGCTAGGAACTAGTCCAGGGGCTGAGGACAAAGAGACATAGTGATGAACCCTAAGGAGCTTCTAGACCCGTGGGGACATAAACAGATGAATAAAAATCCCTTTATAATGCACTAAATGTGTTGATACAAGGTGCCATGGGAACATATGAGATAACTCACAGCCCATCCTAAGAATTCAGAGAAGGATTCCTAGAAGATTCTTGAAGAATAGGGAGGAATTAATCAAAAGTGGAGAAGGAACAAGATTAGCAAAAACATGGGTGTGCATTTGGGACTGCAGTTCTGAATCTCTACGAGACACAATGAGAGATGAGGTTGGTGAGTTGTGGGAGGCCCAGGGCATGCTAAATACTGGGTGAAAAATTTCATGTCACTTTATCTGGATCTAGACCTGGTATACATGTCTCCTCATTCATTATTTCTTTCCAATATACTGGAGTAATTCTGGTTTTCCCTGGAATATAACTAAAACTACCTTCTTACTCCAATGATTGGCCAACCTTGGAAGTCTTTGAGTGAGGTCCTGGTGAAATACAAATATAGAAAAATATTGTTACCTGGAAGAATGAATAATTCCCAAGGATCATAATGAATAAACTAAATTTCCTACCAGGCTTTAGAAAGTGAAAAGAGATTAACTTTACCCTAGCTATAATCTTATCCAAGGAGTGAGATCCACCAAGCTGAGCATGCTCGATCTTTAGACAGATTCCTTCTTCTAGAATGGGAGTAAATTACAGTAATCCTGCTGTGACCTCCTGAGGCCTTTTACATGAGGGTATTCCTGTCAGTCCTTGTAGAATATATGAGCTGTAGGTGGAACTATATAAAACCTCTGCCTAGAGCAACATGACCTCCCTTCCAGACCATTGAACAAACCACCTCCTATTTGTATTCTTTGTCACACTGCTCATCATTCAACATTTCTGATTTTCAACAGTTCAGCTCGCCAACTGTGTCACTTCTTATCTTTTATTTTAACAGTTTCATTGAGATGTAGTTCTCGTACCATACAATTCTACCAACTAAGGTTCACACTTCAGTGGCTTTTTAGCATACTTGCAGAGTTGTACATCCATCACCACAATCAATTTTAGGACATTTTTACCATCCCCCCCAAAAATCCCTTCAACTATCACCTTCCCACTTGCTATACCCTTCAAAAATAGGCAACCACTAACTTACTTTCTATATTTGTATATTTGTCTATTCTAGACATTTCATAAAAATGAAATCATATAGTATGTGGTTTTTTGTGCCTGGCTTCTTTCACTGCTTATCTTTTAGTGAATGCCTTGACACATGCTTTTTGGCCTCAGAACCTTGTATTTGCACACCATGTGGGTATCTTCTTCTTGGCTTTATGTACTATGCTATCTCAGCCCTAGCCCCAGGTCCTCTAAAAATCCTGAACAGTTATCTGCTTAGCCTGTCATCAGAGCAGATGAATTAGGCAAGTGGAGGTAAAGGAAGGCCCTGACAAGGGCAAGTTTTTGTCAAGAATTAGTCGAGTCCCTCCTAGGTCTCCCCACTTCTCTTTCCCACTAGTTGACTTTCTACTGCTATTTCTCCAAGGTATGGGGTAAGGTTGGAGAATGGGGGGAAATGGCCTCCAAAGTGGCCTTGAAAGTGGCAGCATTTTTTCTTCTATATCTCTTTGATACAGCCCCAGTTCAACGGACAAGATAAAATCAGATGCGCTTGATTGCTCTGGTCACTGCATGGTCAGCTCAGGGAGCATCCTGGGCTGTGACCAACCCTTTCTCTCAACACACAGAGAATCAAGAGAACAGCTAGGGCAACAGACCGTTGCCCCTTCATTGATGAAGAGATTGTATGTACCTCTTGGGTTCATGAGATCCTCTTTACCTATTTATTTGAAAAACTGTAGAAAATGCCTTGTCATCGCAGAGAGGAAATCTTGCTTGCAGGAGGAGAAACAACCCGCTTTTGATGTCACATTATTTCTTTCAAAGAACACGGTGACTACCGGGGTTGCAACCCAAGTGGTGATATGGATTACTTTGAAAATTTTCAACATCCCTGGTGCCTTCAATTGGCTGGGAAATACAGCGGTGACTAGACATGAGGGACCTTATGATGAGACTATGAGTTTACACACTCCCAGTGTTGGGCTTGTGCAAAGAGGAAACTAAGAGAAGGAACTGTTCATCAGTACTCGTCTTCACCCACGCATCTATAATTACCAACAACGGTTGCAGCGCAACCCAAAAAACATAAACATGTTGAGTTGGCTGAAGCTTAGGGCTCTATTAATAGCCTCCACGGACCTACTAATAGCCTGAACACACTCTCTGAAGCAGACCCCAAATGGGGAGCAGGGGGCAAAGGACAGTCTTAGTTGTGAGATGAAATAACAGCTCTGTGCTTCCACTTCAACATGGTCTATGTGTGAAAGGCCATCAAGAATATCCAGCCATTCTGGGAGGGGCATATCTCAAAATAAGCATGTTCCATGGGCAGGGCAGACAAGAACACAGGGACTTAGAAATTATAGGGTTTAACTGGAAGGTGTGACAGGGGCACGTCATCATTGCGTGGATGTTTGACCTAAACTGTGTGTGTTCAGGCAAGACAGGAAGTGGTCAAGAAGAAGTGTGACACACTGGAGAATCAGGGGCTGGGGCATAAGACAGCTCCATATTTAGCTGGGTGACCTTGAACAAGTTTCTTGATTTCTATACTCTCTAATATGGGAACACTAAAAGTGTCTACCTCATAAGGACTTGTTAGAATCATACATAGGCCCTGGCTGGTGTGGCTCAGTGGATTGAGCACCAGCCTGCAAACCAAAGAATCATATATGGCATACAGATCCTCAAGATGAGACCTGTTATGAGCGTAATTAGTAGTGCTATATTACAAATCAGGATTTCTGAGAAAGTTAGCTAATGTAATTCACAGTGGATAATTCTGTCATGTCTTTGAGATGCTCCATATTATTTTTTAAAAAGCTTTACAGAATTGAAAGATAGTTTTAGAGATTCTTGTCCTACATAATAACTCCTACAATGTGGCAGGGGATAGGGGGCTCCACCTGCTGGGACCCCTTGGCCACCACAGATAAGTAAAAGTCTATGAAGACATGATCTGCTTGGGCAGAAAAGGTGGCTGAGCTCTCAAAGGAGAAGGGCCATAAAACTTTGGGGAACAAACTTATTTCATGCTTGGACCCCCCTTATCATTTAAATTGAGGGCATTAGTGGCCCTGGCTGGTGTAGCTCAGTGGATTGAGCACGGGCCTGCGAACCAGAGGATCGAGGTTCAATTCCCAGTCAGGGCACATGCCTGGGTTGCAGGCCAGTTCCCTGCAGGCCAACTCCCAGCAGGGGACGCACAAAAGGCAACCATACATTGATGTTTCTCTCCCTCTCTCCTTCCCCTCTAAAGATAAATAAATAAATAAAATATTTAAAAAAAATAAAATAAAATTAGATCTTTAAAAAAAAAAATTGAGGGCATTAGCAAAGTAGGTTGCATAGGATTTTATGCACTCTTTCTTAAACCTGATCGCCTTGGGGAACCCGCTCTTTCCAGCACAGGGCCATACCCACCTCTGGCATTATTTTAGGCTTAAGGCTTTGTTTCAGATTTAAGTCAGGCAGGGGAAGAAAGGCAGCCAAGAGATTAGGAGACTTCCTGCAGACAGAATGAGGGCTCAGGCTATGTGAAAGCCAAAGGGTGAGGGTCCTACATCCCCTTTTCTTATAGACCCCCAAGTCCTTCCTTGAGGGCCCCTTTGTGACCATGCCTGCCTTAGGTCATCCCTCCTTTAGGGAATTTTACTTATCATTGGCTAACCAGTCAGGCTCCAGGCCAAGGAGCGTGAAGTAAAAGGGGCAGAGGTGGCACCCCTGCCAGGGAGATAAGCTTTATCTCCTTAGTGGCTTCTGGTCCCAAGTCTCTCACAGCCTTAGCCACGGTGGGTTACAGCTTCTAAAACCAGGCAAGGTGGTTCCAACACTACAAAGCTATTTTGGAAAGTTGAAAATAACTTATTTGCTCTATATTTGTATATTTTCAATTTTCAAATATAATATCTATTTACACAGCATAGTTGCAAATTCAAATTCTTATACATTTTAATAAGAAGTAGCCTATTTTATGGAATTGGTAAGTGACATTATATCTGTTTTAATGAAAAACAAAACATAGAAATTCTATATGTTGTTAAAATTTTCTTTCATCTTAAAGAGGATCAGAGAGGTCTTGAAACCTCCCCTTACCTCCTGCAAATATAATCCACAACTTCCCCGAGACATGGTCATCTAGCTCCAGCTTGAACTCTTCAAAAACTAGGGACCCAGAGGCAATTTATTCCATTTGTGAGGTGCACTGAAATGGTTAAGAAGTACTTCCTTCTGTTCAGCCTAATTTGATCTCTCTTACTTTCATTTATTGGTCCTATTTATCCCTGGGGTGTGGAGGAGGCAGAAACAGAACAAACTCCTCCCTGTATGTGAGGGCCCCTCAAACTCCAGAAGAATGAGACCAGAGCTTTCCAAGTCTTCCTAAAATTCTTGGCTGTCTCACATAGCCACAGGAAAATGCCTGATCTCTTGCTCGGTTAAATTCCTTTCTTTGTTTTTGAGCATTACTAGTCACTCCTCTTCTTTCCTTGTCTTTCAAGCTGCCTTTGATTCTCTAGATGTGGACACACTCCAAGTGCACAAACTACATGCAACTACATCCCCCCCGCCCCGTTCCCCAGCTATTTGGACCACTTCCGTTCCCAAAGTGTGTGGATGCACGTTTGGGAATACAGATCTCACTTTGCTTTTATATTAATGTAAGCTAAGAGTTGTTTGGAAGTGAATCTGAAGAAAGAAAAAAGTCAGGTAGAGCATTTCAAAATAAAAAAAATTACTTTTTTAATTATCTAGCTCTGGGTTTCTATGTGAGCATAGATGATTATCCATGTGTCCTTGAGGGCATCACACACATTTGCATATGAACGTATAGAAAACCTCTAGCCACCAACTGCTCTACTACATGTGTCCAAGTTGGTACTCACTTGGTACTACAAGTGAGTACCAAGTTGATATTTATAATAGCTCTTCTGAGATGGTCCTGTTTGCAATGACAATAACAGTAATAGCAATAATAACAACAGCCACAATGACATTCAGAGCTCACTGAGACCTGGCTTCCTTTTAGGCACTGTACTAAAAGAAAATAATCTTTCTGATACAACAAATTACATCCTAGATGTTATTATCCCTTTTTACAGGTGAAGAAAATCAAGTCCCTGAATATGGAAGGAACCTTGCCCAGGGTTGCAGAGTGAGTGAGTGGGTACAGTCACTATGAAGATCTGGGCTGTGGAGTCTAATGCCACTGTCCCAGCAGCTGGACTGCATGCAGCCACTATTTAGTTATTGGAAGTCAACTCAGCTCAGAGAAAAAGCAAGATGAATACTATAAGGATCCACTAAAACCTGGACTCAAAGATTGTGTCATGACCACACTCAGCTGGAACCAAGACAAAGGCACTTGGGTCAGAGGCTGGGTAGCCCTCAGAGGCCACGAGAGACACAGTGTGAGAGACACAGTCCGAGAGGTCGAATCCAGAGAGTTCTCAGTAAGGAGAGTACTGAAGGAAGGGATTTTCTCTTTGTGTGGAGCATAGACTTACATACACCCATGGCTGGGCTCCTCTGTCAGTGTCAGCGTACACACTCAGGGTATCCATTTACATACCATTGAAGGGTCAATTACAGTTCCATCTTGCATGATGTTTAATGTCTCACTGCCCAGCTTAGCTTGTACTTGGCATGCCACAATACTGTACCTTGGCAAACTGGGCGAAGAACAACATTTTGTGAATTGAATAACACTTAAAATGAACTAAGAGAGGCAGGTCCTTAATGCTATTAATTATAATCATAAAAATATTAAATAATAATAAACCATTATTAATTTTTCTATAAGTGACATATTGCTGAGAAGTCATCCCAAATTTCTTTTAAAAATCTAAATGTTAATTTTGAGGTATCAGATCAACTCTCATTCACATCCCATAGATTTTAATATCTAGCTCAAACATAGTAAAAATAATATATAAACAAAGATGCATAGGAACTCCTATGATAATCATTTATATTTATGGTGACTTTTCTGTTTTCAATCTCTTTCACATGTATTCTCATATCGGATATAAATTAAATAGTTCAAGGTAATACAAGCAGAGTGTTTGCATCTTATAAAATTTTCCCCATTCACTCCTCCCTGTTAACAGAGAAGGAATAAAAGTGAGGCTCAGAGAAGTAACTTGGTCAAGATTACCCACCTAGAAAGCGTGAAGTCCAGATTTTAATTTATGGTGTTTTCAAACTAGCACATATGCAATCAATCTCTCTATTGATTTTAGAGAGAGAGGAAGGAAGAGATAAACAAAACATCGATCAATTGCCTCCGTATATGCCCTGGCTGGGGAGCAAACCCACAACCTCTTCTGGTGTAAGAGATGACACTCCAACCAACTGAGTGACCTGTCAAGGGCATTGTGGAGTTCACTTGGTTATTGGCAAGATTCACACCCTGAACCAGCTTTGCTAACACTAAACTTTTGCCCTGCCGTAGTTCTCAGAGGCTGTTGTGCAACCCAGCACATTTGCTCTTTCTGAGTAGAGAAAGTAGAGACTACTGGTCATGTCATCAGCCAGAAATGGATGGAAAATTCTTGCCCTCTCCCTGGTACTGAGTGACCAATGCAGCCAACCACTGGAAGGGCAAGACCAAACCCTAGTTCACAATCCTAAAGAAAGGGGTATCATGAATTCCACATGCTTTCACTGAATACCTCTCACACCGAGGTGCCATGAAATAGCAATAAATAATTCTTTCTTATCTGTGCAGCTAGAAAAAGGCATTACTTGTTCTTTTAGGGATAGAAGTTTGTACATTTAAGCCTGATTTTTGTGTTTCCCCTCTCTCCTGATTTATATTTATTTGTTTTGTATTTATTTGTTTTTTGTATTTATTCATTTATCATTGTACAACACAATAAACACCACAAAAGCAATTTTTCCCTAAAAAGCCCCTCACTACAATTGCAATTTCACCACCATAGCTCATCAACCAGCTTCATTTTGGGAGTTTTCAGCAGGGCTAAGAATGTATGTATGATGTTTCTGCAGATACAAGATGGGGCCTGCTTTTGTGTATCACTTAGTGTCAGGATGAAAACAATTCTCGTGTTTTGAGCAAACTTTCCAATACCTTTTCAGTGATCCTTAAAGTGTAACAATGATGTGGGACAATTGTAGCTTGTGTTAGTATAAAAGCAAAGGCCACAAAGAAAAGAACCTGGAAAATGAAAGATCTAGCTGGGTGATAATGTTCACTCTCCCAGGACTGAGGCTCTCCCCGGTCCATTTGAAGGGGTCGCATGGGTCATTCACACACAGGTGCTTGGGCACGGGGTCATTCGCACACGGAGGGTCCTACATACAAGAGCACGTTCAACAACCAGCATGCGAGCCCTTCGCTGCGTCAGGCAGCACGACCATCTGGTGTAGGCAGTGCCATCATGTAAGTTCCGAATCTAAAGGCGAAGGAGAATAGTTGGACCATTAGTTGGACCTAATCGTTTCAATTCAATAGCCACTAAAGGACTATGGAGGGAACCAGGGTCCTTTAGTGAGGAGCATGGTGACCCCAGAGACTAAGAAGGCTGACACAGAAGCTGGCATCGGGAGAGTTGGTTTGAATCCAGGCCTATTCACTATTCTAGGTATTTCCCCCGACTGATGTTTGTCTTCATCTCCTCCCTGTTCTATTGCCTTCCTGTTTGTCTCCCCACCTCACCCCTCTCCCCAGAGTTCTCCATTCTCTGTTGCAGAAAGATTGTATTTACTTTGCAGGCTGGTGGAAAGTGGCTATGTAAACATTGTTACAGCCTGCCTAAGAATGCTGTCCTTCCCCCGACTCAGCTCTCTCTGGAGACCCATTAAGTTGCTGCTGTTGTTGTTTGAAGCCTTCTTTCTGCAGATCCAGTCTGCTGTGCGCTGTATGTAAAGCAACAACACAGATCATGTTGACACCAATGCTAGGGGAACCAAGTGGTCACACTGGCCACTGTAAGATAAGTGTGAAAGTGCCACACATCAGTATATAATTGCTGGTGCTTCCAAAGCTGAAAATTGAGGCTCTTTCCCTTTGAGGCTTTCCCTCTTTCTCTCAGAGGCTTCCCTCTGACCTTTTCACCTGTAGAGGTCAGAGAATAGGAGCTTTCAATATGCTCTTTTCTGACGTGGGCTCTGGAAGAATATTCAGTGTGTAACCCAGAAGCATGACCCCCAGCCAGAACACATTATCCTGAAGGCCACCAGGCGTTCCCTCGTTCTCCTTCAAAGAAGTGGAAATAGAACCCAGATGTCTGCTAAGGCAGCAAACCCTGGGAGCTGAGTACACAAATGTTCTATCGGCTCCCGTTCTAGCCCCTGTCACTTCCAAGCACATCTCCCAGTGCCCAGGGATCCTTTCGCACCCCGTGAACGGCTCTTTCAAGTTCAAGTTCCTTCATTCAAGTCACCTGTTTCCTTGATGGTGTTGTTTCTGAGGAATAAACAAGTTTGGTTTTACACTTTTAGAGGGTTTCTCCTCGCAGGTAACCACGTTTGGAGAATAACCCATTTCTGCCGAGATGTGCCGGTCTTCAAGCGAAGGCGCATCAAACGGTGGCCCTGCAAATACTGCACCAGGCAGTCTGCCCGTGGTCCCACCCCACTCTCCCTCACCAACCCTCCCCCGCCCCCCCAGCCTGCTCCTGAACTCACGGGACCCTGAATGTGAAATTTGCAAATGGAAAGGGACTCTGTCTTGCTCCTGTGCCTGGTTCCAGCTACTTCCAAGTAACTCCTCGTGCCAGCGCACTGCCTCAGGCCTGTTCTGAGCTAGTTCTCCATCAGAGTTTGGGGTAAAAAAAAAAAAAAAGCACAGACAAGATTTGACGGCTCCACGTGTGCCCCCGGGAGTTGCTCTCTGCTCATTCGAGGACCCCCTCCTGCAGCCGGTGCTCCCATGCTCCGCAGGTGCAAATGGGGCATGTGTCTGTGTGTGGGGAGAGGTGCCTCCATCATTTCGCACGGGCGCTCGGTGTGCATTTCGAGAACCCACTTGAATCCAGGCTCAGGTAACACCCCCAAACTCCCCAAATGCCTGCCACCTTGCAAGTAAATTTTGCATACTTATTGTTTTATGTGAAATTGTACCTCTTCTGGCTAGTGAATCCCACTGTTATCCAGATGTAACTCAGTGCATAGATAAAATCGCTTAACAAAGGTTAAGTGGGAGGGAGACAGCCAAAGAGAGAAAGAATTCTGTAAGATGAGCACTGATATCCTGATGTGAAAGGAAAAGTAACAAGGTAACCGACACATGGAAAATTTAGTTCACTCGCAGGGTGGCAAACAAACTGAAAGCAGATCGACTTGGGGGATTTCCTGGCTCCATCACTTTCTAGTTATGCGATATTGGTCAAGTTGCTTAATTGCTCGCAGCCTGTTTCCTCATCTATAAAAGCTTTCCCACATGACTGTGTAAATTATATAAGATAATGCATGTAGGGAAACTTTGCATGGCACATACCACATACGTGCAGCACAATAAATATTGTTGACATTAATTGTTAGAGAAGTTTACATTGTGCGGATGCGATGGAACCGCGTCCGACTCCAAAACCCTTGGGGTCGCTTCTCCGAGGCTGCGTGTGTGGCCATCCCTGTTCTTCCTCTCAGAGACCAGTTCTAGGAAACGGATGTGTCACGGCCTGCTGAATCACTCCTGACAGGGATCTGGCCACAAAAAACATGTGCTTCCAGCCCTCTGGCTGCCTGAGTCTTGCCTCCACGAGCTCCGGAGGCAGCTGAGGAAGACTACGGGCCTCGGCACCAGGACTGCCAGGAGGGCCCAGCAAGGACCATAGCACCGCCCCACAGCAGCCTGGGGGACCTCTGCCAGAAACGGGGTGGGGTGGGGTGGGGTAAGGGGCTTGTGCAACACAGTGCCTGGAAGGAGAAAAGGGGAAACCAACAGAACTACTCCCACCTAAACCATACGTCCACTCATCTTCGGAGGGATCACCTGCCGCAGCCGCGGAAAACATCTAAGGATTTCCAAGGATGTAGAGAAAGGCAGTTAAAGTGACCCAGGGCACAGATGGGTGCTTGAGGAGCAGCTCTCAATCTAGAAAGGTGGTGATTTATATGCTCCCCCCCCCCCCCGGCCCACTGCCCCCAACCGCCGACAAAGAGAGAGACAGAGAGAGAGACAGAGAGTGACAGAGAGAGAATTGGAAATACAGTCACAAACACAGGCCACACTGCCAAATGGCGGACTATCAGGACTAAGGGGAACCATTTAAACCTACAGCATTTAGTTAAAAAAAGAAAAAGAAATGCCAACTTATGAAATGAGACAGAAATAAGAATTTATTGCTTTTTAAATTGCATAGTTAAAAAATATGCTTTTTATCATTAAACTCTGACTGTTTCCAGAGAAAGAATTTAATGCTACAGTTCAAATTGCAAACTGCTTTGGGAAAGACAAAATGAAGAGTGAAGGGCATTTCAGTCCTCAGAGGTCCCCAGTGTGCAGGGTCTTGGATCCATCCATAGACGCCACAAAGCTGAAGGAAAACTGGTAAGTACTCCCAGTCTCATTTATAAACAGGGAAACTGAAGCCCAGGGGAAAAAAGGAACATTCTAAAGAGCTCAGTTAGTCAGTGTATCAACTAGGCTCTAACCAGGAGAAGAGACACCACACAGAGTGAAAGAAAGGGCATTTCATGCACAAAATTAATTGCACACGTGATGAGGATACAGAAAAGCCACAGGGGCCAATGAGGCTACCCAGGATTTCCAGCCACAGAGACGCAGAGGAAGAGGAGGCAGAACTGTGGGAGCTAAGGGGCCACCCTCCTGGCAGGAGCCAGAAGCCTCATCCTGTGAGAGCTAGTGCCGACAGGGTTGCGGCCTGGGATGTTGCCTGAGGCAGAGAGGAAGGAGGAGGAATTCCCTTACCTTTTCCCTTCCCTTGGATCACCAGATAATCATGTCTTGGGCACTCCTCTGGGCAATGCTAATTGTCCTGGTGGAACACACTGACGTTTGGTAGCAACCATCAGAGCCGATTCCCATGTGCAAAGTACAGGGACTGTGCCACATTTCCCAGTGAACACATTCCTGAAAAGTTTCCCTATTAGGGAATGGAACCCTATTATCATCTTTCTGAATGACAGATGTTTTCTTAATGCATTTGTTTGGATTTCTGTGTATTGCCTTGGGTTTTTTTTTTTTTTCTTTATGAGAGGGCCTTTCTGGAAATATAAGCATCCTAAATTCTTAAATTTAGAATGGAAGCATTATTAAGAGGTGGTTTGTGTCAATAAGGACTCCAGCTGCTTAAAGTAGCCAACAGTTCCCCTACGTACGCTGTCCCAAATAGACACACAATCAAAGTAAAACCCATGCGTTTGCTCTGCACAGGCAGCTTCAAGACAGGTGTCTAGTTTCTGCCTTACGAGTAGATTGGAGCCCCTTAGAGCTCTCTGTACAGGAACCCCATAGACCCAGAGGCAGGGTACATTCAGAATGGTGGACAGCCCACTTACCAGAGGCATTGACTAATCAGAAGGCTGGCGTGGTGTCAGAACGTGGTGTGCAGACCTCGTGTGTCAGGGGTTGGCTCCTTCACTGCAGCGTTTTCAAGGCGGTGGTGGGCAGCGCTGGAGATGGTTAGGACAGCAGCGATTTGCCAGCCTGATAGTTGGATAACTGTTATGGCTATACTAGTGCGTGCTGGATGAATGTTGATATTGCCACAAGGCTCCTGAACTGGGGTGCTCACTGAGGGAATGGAAGGGCCTTTCAGGTATCCCAGGAATAGGGCCTTAGCCGTGCTAGTACTGGGGTTTCCTGGAGCCAGTTTTCTCCGCAGGGATATTGCCAACTCCAGTGCAGTGCCATCTCTAAACTGCCGTTAGCTCTCGGTCCCTGGCACAGTGCTGGGCATACAAATGAATAACATACAGGTGAAGAAATCGAGTGCTCCTTGAATTGATGAAAGGTTGAGAAGCTCTCCCTCCCTCATGGACAAGTTTTTTTTTCCCAAGATAATCCAGAAAATGCAGAACCTCTGCCCAGACAGGGTAAATGTGTCACAAAGTTCTGCTTTCACTGTGTATTAAGTGGAAATGATTAGGCAAGCGGGTAGTAAATGATTCCTCTCTGCGTTTCCTCGGTATTGGGAGGTCCTGCCTTGGACCTCCGCATACTCAGAGCGACAGCGAAAGCTGCGATGGTTGGCACTGATAACCCCAGGATGCCCAGTTATCTGTCATCATGGCTCTTCCACGCTGAAGGGTGCAGACGGGGCCACTTCCTGGACACCTACGTAGGTGTGAAGATGCTACTGTGTGTGGTGTCTGTGGGCCCAAGATTGATTTGAAGAAGTTAGTGTTTGACAAGAGTGGTGGCGCCTCTTTTAAGTCCCCAGGGCTAGTGCCACCGTCCTGCTATTGGGCTGTGAGATCTGGACTGGGTTTGTAAAGCATGTGATTGTCTAACCACCATGCTGCACACCTGGAAGTATCAGGATTGTATTGAATGTAAACTGTAGTTGGAAAATAGAAACAAGAAAGCTACTGCCCCAAGACTGTAACGACTGTCTTCACCACCCTACTATTGGCTGAGCCATTTCTCTGTGCTAGAGTAGCATTTTACCTCCTCAGGTGTAGCAAGAGTTCTGAGAGATGTCAGTCTCCCCATTCTGCTGGTGAGCAAAGTGAGCACATGCTCTCAGCTCTCTCAGGAGTGTCTTGAGGGAACCGAGGTGCGCCCCCCCCCACCCCAGCCACTGCCCAGCTGACCTGGTTGGAATGGGCGATAAGGGGAAACACTGTGGTCTGTTGAGCTTTCAACTGGCAGTGGGAGTTCTGCTAGAGGTGCTCAAACCTAGCTGTGTTTTAGAATCCCTGGGAAACTTTCTAAAAATACTAGGTGTTGGAGCCTCTCCCTGGGTTAATTAAGTCCGGTTTGTTAAGGATGCAGCCTGGGCATGTTTTGTTGTTGTTGTTGTTGTGCTTCTAACTTTCCAGATGGTTCTAAGAAGCCGCCAGGGCAGGAAACCACTTCCTTGGACTCTATGGTTTGGCCCTATCTAGTGGGCAGGTCATTTACCTTGAGTTGCCTCACCTGTAAGAGGGATTTCATGGTGGCAGCAGCTCATCTCAAACTGTGACATCCCCACGCTCACAGGAAAAACGAAAGCCAACACAAGAATAACAAAACTGTTAGTCCAAGTTACCTACTAATTCGACATTTGCTCCTCTTTTCATCAAACCTGTCTGTAGCCTGCACTAGTCTGTTCAGTAACTGCTTGTCGTTCTGTTTCGGGGCTCACAGAAATGCTCCGGGGTACACTGGTGGATCTTCAAGTTTTCTCTGGGGTCGATTCTGAAGGCCCTGCTCCTCACTGGGCCTGGGATGGTTAGAAGGACTCCCTGGGTTCCTGCTGAGGGAGCACACCTTCCAGGGTGTTAAGCAGGAAGAGCTGTGGGTCCATATGAGGTTCCCATGGGAGTCAGTCTGGAAGGGAAGCTTTCTGCCAAAAGAGGAAGGTATAACTCTCCAATTTTTGCAGGGAGGCAAACAACACAGCCAGCAAAAAGACACAGGGCATTCATCTGAGAGAGACAAGCCATTTTCTAGGTTACATAATAGATCAGCAGCCAGTGTCTTTCAGAGCATATTTGGAGAATCATCTACACTTCAACCCCAATTGATAAATACTTGGTGCCAGGGTGCAATCACATTAGCAGAAATTGAACACAGTGAGTTCCAGTAGTATTAAGAGTCCTAAAACAAGGACAATGTCCATTCCAGTCCAATGGCACTGGACAAGGACAGTGTGGAACAGACAGAAGGGTCTGGAAGAAGAGAGCCAAGCTGGACCATGGCAGAGTCTGTGTGGTAAACGCTGGCTGGTGGTCCCTGCCAGGACCTGGGAGACACTTCTCTGAGTTTATATCAGACTCCACAAACAATAGATGGGACCCAGCTGTCAGCTGTCAGTGCATTCTTCTCTGAGCTCTTCCCTACCCTCCACCGATAGCAACTCCACCTGCACAAGGTCAGAAGGAAGTGGTGTGGGGCATGCTTGGAGCCCCTTTGAAAGCAGTTGGATGAGAAGGTTTACATCGCACAACACTCGAAATCTGTCCATGAAACCTGTTAGATGGATTTCTTCTCTTCCTAGCCTCTCTTTTCTGTAGAAACTTCAGTGGGGCCTCCTTTTGCTGTGATTCCACCCCAGGTCGGTTCTCAGCTGGGTACCCACCTTCTCCTTTCTTCTCTCCTGTGTGTGTGTGTGTGTGTGTGTGTTTCTGTTACAGCTAAATCCTTCACCCTTATTCTGCTGACTATTTTCCCATTGCCTCATGAAGCTAGGGCGTCAGCCTGGCCGAAGCATGGGAGGCTTCCTTGCACCCCGAACAGATGCATCAAAGCATGTCTCAGCCCAGGCAGCTCTCCCTCCCAGGAGTGGTTACATGGGCTACACAGATTCATTCATTCGTTCATTCATTCATTCATTCATTCATTCATTCATTCATTCAGAATGTACTGTCGGGGCTACTGGATGCCAGGACTCTTTTCTGGAGAAGGAAACTTAAAAATCTCTGCCCTTGGACCTTCCATTCTATGGGGGGGGGGTGAAGTTTTGTCTAATACACACACATCAACACATTTGGCAGTGGATTTGTGTGTGTGTGTGCTCACGCGTGCATGTGTGTGTAAACCAACAGACAATTCTGTGTCATCCTCACTCCAGCATTTGGGTTCATTCTCAACAAATCCTCCTCGCATTTTCTTTGTCTAACTGTTCTTCCCCTGTGAGATGGTGGGCGAGTGGGTGCCAGCTCAGCTGGGGTGAGCCCCGCGGGGGTATTAGGAGGCATGCTGCCTGAGGGCCTTGGACTTGCAGGTATGAAACTTAGATGGAGAATATGGCCCGGAGGCACACCACAAAGCCGGGGGAGATGACCATCCCAGAGGGTGGGGGATGCAAGGTGCAAAATGGGAGCCAGGAAACCAGGACAAGCCAAAGAAGGGGTGGTGTAACAGCAAGTGGTCCCAGGTGACACTGGGGGCCGAGGGGTGGTGGCGGTTTGGGCAGGTGTGCGAGGGGGAGCCAGGTTCATTGAAGTCTGGGTAAACACTCTACAGCTGCAACGTCCTTCCCCTTCTTTCTCTCTTCCCATCACTTCAAATCCTCCCCACAGCCCCACAAGGACAGGGATCTTGTCCATCTTGCTCAGAATGATGCTCTGCATACAGCAGGTGTTTGTAATCGTTGGTGGACTGAATGATGGGCTTCCACCTCGGAAGCCCCCAGCCCAGCTCAGCTTCCCAGCTTCTCCCTCTTCTGAACCGAAGGCCTTGGTTGCCTGGCGGGAAACCCTTGCAGTGTGGAAGACACACAGACCCAAATCCTGGCTCTGCCTCTTACCAGACCTTGCCAAGCCACTGCAGTTCTCTCCACCTTCCCCTTTCTCATCTGCAAATAGAGATACTCCTCAGGGGTTTGTAGTGAGACCCATGGGGACAACATGTAGGCAAGCAAGTCCCTGACTCTTTAAGCCACGGTTTCAGCAGTTACCTTGCGCTGCCATTTACACCACTCAGTGGCTTTGAATTCTTTAACTTTTGCACTTAACAATAGGAATAGCCATCATTTATGGAGCAACTGCCCTCTACCACACAACACTTACATTCTCTTGAATTTTCCCTAATTCTCCATGGGGGTCAGGTCCTCCTCTCCTTGTAGGTGGATGAGGAGACGGAAGCTGGGAAAGGTTAAGGGAATGAGCCAGGCCTGCACCTGCTGTCAGTGGTCGGGCCAGAATTCAAATCCTGCTCTGTCTGCTGTGTGGTTTTGCTGGCCTCCTGGCCTCGAGCAAATGCTTAGGTAAGCTTAAGGCCAGGAATCATGTCATGTTATGTCCTCTTCACAAATTTCAGGTGTATGAAACAGTATGGTCACCTTTTGGTCATCATGCTGTCCGTTAGATCTCTGGGGCTTATTCATTTTGCAGAACTAAAACTTCGTTCCTTTGACCGACACCTCCCCTTGCCCCCTCCCCCCTCCCCCAGCCCCCGCAACCACCTCTCTACTCTGTGTTTCCTCTGAGTTCAACTACCTTAGGCAGGAATGGCATCTCGATTATCTGTGTCTCCAACAGTATCCAATCCCTTGCTTCCTCGTAACTGACAGATATCAACACATGTGTTGGTTTTTCACATTCTATTAAACACAGTATTGAGATTTCTGACTCTAAAACTTTCTGGTGCTCCCTACAGGTTGCAGTCTCTTAGCCCCAAGAGTTTAAATAAACTAAAAGCATGGATAGTCTCAACAAAGTGTTCCGTACTTGCACAGGAGAATCCTAAGTTACAGGGGATGATGGAGGAACAGCCCAGGGTATTTGAATGCTGTCCAGAAGGACGAGCCCTTTTCCTGGCCTGGAGGGACTGGGGGTCCGACTGGGTTGGCATGTCTTGCCCTGCCTGGCAAGACAGGACAAGAAATGAATCAGTTGCTTCGCACAATGGTCTGTGCTATTTCCAAGCTGCCTAGCTCATGAGCACTGCACAATCCAGCAGCCCACTCTTAATTTGTCACACCAAAGGCTGTCTTCTTAGTAAACAGTTGTCCACACTTCTGTTCCTCTGAGTCACCACTTAGTGTTCAAACTGAAATGCCAGTGCAATCCTTGGAACACACCATGCATTGGGAAACCAAGGGAGGTGGCGCCGGGCAGGACGGCACTTCCTGTGGCGACTTCCGTGCCCTGCAAGGGGGCTTCTGCAAAAGGCAGCCCTCGTGCACAGCCATCCCTGCCCCTAGGAGAACCCCTTCTTTTTGTGGCCCAGGAAACTGGCAGTGAAGCAGTTCAGTGACTTGTCTGAGGTCTCACAAGTCTTTCTGTGACCTGCCTCCTCCCCTCCCCTCCCTTACCTCCTGTGGCATCCCACACGCATTCTTTTCCCCAGTCAGTGAAGTCACGTTAGCTCCTTGAGTGTGTCCTGTTATTTCACGTCTCTTGTCCCCTTACCTTGGAATGCTCTTTCTGCTTCTCCCTGGCTGGTGAACAACTCATTTCCCAAGACCCCACTGAAACATTCTGTCTTTTTGGAAAGCCTTGCCGACCAGGGGCCCTTCCCAGCAATCGCCTGCCCTCATTAGAACAGAGCTGTTCAGGGTTCTCCACGTTGCCTGTGCTGTATCCCTGCAGCCGTGAGCACCGTGGGTGACAGCATTTGTTAGAAGCCTGTTTGCTTCCCCAGGCCATGGAGTTGAGCGTCAGTTAGGGTTCTGTTCAGTTGCAAGTAAAGAAAAGCCCACTGAATCTGTAGCTTAGACCAATTTGGGGGTTAATTTTTTTGTTTGTTTGTTTTACACAGCCAAGTTTGCCATAATAACTCCATGATATCATTAGAGACCCAATTTCCTACCATTATCCTTTGGCTTTTTCCTGATGCCTGTCACCCAGCAGTCACAAAATGGCTGCTCCTTCACATACGTACATTCTAGACAGGACAAAAGGTAGGGGTAATGAATAATAAGCTGTCACTAATCAAGTCTGCCCCTTTTACTGAGTTTTTGTTTTTGGAAGCCCCACTTAGTGACTCCTGCTTGTATCTTCTTGGTGAGAATGGAATTATTTGGTTGTCTGTAGTCAAAAGAATGGGAAATGCAGCCCTGGCTGGTGTGACTCAGTGGATTGAGCACGGGCCTGTGAAGCAAAGGGTCACCGGTTCAATTCCCGGTCAGGGCACATGCCTGGGTTGCAGGCCAGGTCCTCAGTAGGGGACACATGAGAGGCAACCACACATTGATGTTTCTCTCGCACTCTTTCTCCTTCCCTTCCCCTCTCTCTAAAAATAAATAAATAAAATATTAAAAAAGAATGGGGAATGCAGTTGTTTAACTGGACATTCATAATATAATCAGGGTCCTGTTAGTAAGGTGGAAAGGGGGACCTAATATCGGGGAGGCAGGTGTCTGCCGTATGCAGGGATTGTATCTCTTTATCATTCTCTTTCTGAGGCTTAGCATAGGACTCAAATAAAAGTCCAAGAAAGAAAGGAAGTTTTCTGACCCCCGCACCAATGCCACTTTCCCAGTGTGACTCAGCATGTCTTTGAGCTTTCAGGCATACAGCAAAGACTTCTGGGCATAGGCAGAAACAAAGGGGGGAGAGGTGACTGAAGGGATCTCAGACTGGTGTTTATTGCTCAGTGGGAATGCACAGTAATGCCTGGGAGCTGGGAGAGAGGATGAGAAAGGCCCTTCTTGAGACGTGTAGCTGCATGTTGTCCGTAGGCCCTTGTCTGTAATCCCTAAAGAACGTTCAGGTCACTGGGTGACTTCAGGAGCCTCACTAGGTTTGGGGACATCTCCGTCTGAGTTTCCATACTCTGTAGTCGAGAATTCCTCAGCGGCAGGGCTGGGTTCACTCTGGCTTCCTCTAAAGTCAGGCACTACTTTTGTATGTCATGCTTGTTTCCAGTGTTTCACAGTTACAAACAACTTTGCAATGAACATCCTTGAAATAAACATTTGGGGCTGTGCAGGTGCACCTAATTCTTTTTTCCCTTAGTCTAAATTCCGGAAAGCAGAGATCCTGGGTGAAAGGGCATGCTCATCCCTAAGGTTTCCCACGAGTGTCGTCTAGCCGCCCCAGCTGCTGTAGGCTTTCGTTGGTTACAAGTGGAGGGGTCTGCCTTCTTTCAGGGGATGTTTACCTTCTCCTGCTGAAGGTTTCAGTGGTCTGGTGGTCATCCCAAGGGTCTGGTCCTTCGTTCCAAAACAACAGCAGACCAAGTCCAAGCTGGAAACAAAGGTGGAGAACGCCGGAGATGAGTATGTCTCCATATCCCAGTGGATTCGAAGTTCCGCTCTGGAGAGACTGGGGGTCGTAGATTCTGTGTACATAAAGGGGGCATCCATGACCTGCTTAGTGAGAGAGCTCCGAGGCCGTTCCAAGGGCCCTGGTGTGATCCCAGGGTCACTATCGACTTCTCTCTACTGTTCTTTGCCAGGTCCTGTCAGCGGGAGCTTCTAATACCTTTGCACTCAGCCCTGTCTTCTAAATCACCTTGACATCTGCCTCTGACTCTTAGTCATCTCTTCACCATTTCCCCCAACTGACTGCTTCACCACCCACTTCTTTGCTTGCATTCCTTCCACCCATTCTCCGCAGCTCCGGGCTGATTTTTGTAAATGCCCATGACCTTGTCGCAATCTAGCCCCATCCCTTGTTTTCAGACTTGTTCTTACAACCCAGCAGCTCCCGAAAATGCTATGTTCCCTCACGTCCATGTGCCCAACGAGGATTCCATAAGCAGAATTTATTGCAAGGGGGCTCCTTGTTCCCTATTCCCCACTACCCTTTCTGCAGAGAATTACCTTAGAAACTGTGCAGCAGGGCTCCTGCATTAGATAGATGAGGAAATTGGAGAACCACTCCCGAAACACCTTCCCTCTTCCCATTCCAAATAGCAAACTTATGATTCCTAATAAAATTCAGTTATCTCTTTCAGGAAGGCTTGGGACACTCCTTCTTTGTCACCCAGATGAGGGGCCCCTTCTATGTGACCTCATAACAGCAGTGCTTGCTTACCATTTTTGCCTATATTATGGCTATTTTTTATTTGTATTTTCCTCTTCTTCAACTAGGCTGAGCCCTCTCTGTATCTCTGTTAGTATAGACTCTAATAATACACACAATTGCTCCATGGATGTTCTTTGAATGAATCAATTCAGACAGGGTTACAGACCAGAGGAAGGACTCATTGGTGCTGGTCGAGAAAACACATGGACGGTGACCCTCTCCAGGACGATATGACTGGAGTACCAGTTTCTCATGCCTGTAGCCAGGCGTCTTCCCTGCTGCGACGCACCTGAAGAAGTAGCGTAGATTCTGTGCACGTGAACGAAGCTTTCATGAACTGCTTGATGAGGGAGTACGTTTCTCAAGTCGTGTGCTTCCATTTGGAGTGGAAATAACTCTTTCCTTCTCGGAAAGAAAGAGCTCAATTTTATTTTTTGTGTGAGAACCAAGTCAGGGAGCAGATGATACACCTCACCTATGCAAGATACGACAGGATTTGAACACGTTTTTGCTTCAGCTGCTGTATTTGTTACAAGTTCCATTTATTAAGAGCTTACTAGGTATTGGCCCTACTTAACCTGTCGTATGAATTTGTTCCTTACAATAATCCTAAGGGGTTAGTGTGAATGAAGTTTACAAGTGAAAAACTTAAGAGGTGGAGAGGTTAGAAACCTGTCAAAGCCGTGTAGCTGGTCATCGGTTTAAAGCTGATCTTTCAGCCTCTAGTGCTGGCACCCTTAACCATAACACAACACCTCTTTCGAGCACAATCAGACCTCTTCACTGCCCAGTGGCATAAGCTGGGCTTGTGTTACTGTGCCCGCTTTGCACGTGAGTTCACTGAGCCTGAGTGTAACAGAACTTGCCCAGCAGCACCTGTTGAGTAACATTAGGCAGGGGGCACAGCATTCTGGGGTCTCCAGACTCTAAGTAATCCACTAGGTTTATTAGAATTCATCAGTTTAGTGGACACAGTATTTTTAAAAAGATGTGAAAAGTGCCATTGGGGTTTGTTTGGTAACACACGAAGTTTATGAGTAGTCCCCAGCACACAAGCTGGCCAGCGGCTGTGGTCTTCCAAACCCCAAAGCAGCCTGGCTGGTCCCTTGCTCAAGGCATTCTAAGGAAACAACTCCCTCTTTAGGCAGATTGGAGGAACAGCAGGGACTCTGGGCGCACAGCCCTCAAACTGTGCTGACCGTCTGCCTGAGTGGTAGAACTTTCCCAGATACCTTGCCCACGTCTTCAAACAGTTTGACATAGGGTGTTGTTATTGTTACCATTGTTGATTTTCCATCACAAGGTCATATGTTATCCTGGACAGTGCGATTAAAAATGGCTTTGGTTGTTGGATTACATCTCAGCTCTGTAATTTTGTAATGCCCACCTGTGAGGGAATCCTATTGTCTCTCTCTCTCTTTGTCTCCAAGATAGAGAAGAAGGAACAAGGGGTGATAGCAGAGGGAGCCAGTCGGTCAGTGCCAGGCTCAAGGGAAGGGGTGGATCCTGAGCCTCATCCCATGGGTGGACTGGCCCGTGGCTTGCTTACCAGAAAGTGGAGGGAGAGAGGCATCCACTGAACCTACAAAGCAGGACTGCAAGAAGCCGATGAGAGGGAAGAGGAACAAGTGACTGGAGCAAATGTGAAGACCCAAGGAAAAAAGCTCAGGCTGAGCTATCTCTTGGCAGGGTGCTCATAAAATGTCTGATCTGGAAGGTTTCTAGGATTACCAAATCTACACTTACCTCTTCAGTTCTCATTCATTCACATGAGACAAGTGATTCCCCAAAGACTCCATATTCCCTTTCTTTTAGGGACAATAGGGACACTTTTATGTATACATTGGGGACCAATTTTCTTCCTGTGTGGAGAGCTGAAAAGTGATACAGTTATCGTCAAAAAAGCGGAGTTTTGCCCTGGCTGGTGTAGCTCAGTGGATTGAGCACAGGCCTGCGAACCAGAGGATCGCAGTTCGATTCCCAGTCAGGGCACATGCCTGGGTGGCAGGCTGGTTCCCTGCAGGCCAACTCCCAGCAGGGGACGCTCCAAAGGCAACCATACATTGATGTTTCTCTCCCTCTCTCCTTCCCCTCTAAAGATAAATAAATAAATAAAATCTTTAAAAAAAAAAGCGGAGTCTTGCTGCCAGACAGCCTTCATAGCTTGAAGCCCTTTTTTTGCACCATAGAATGAGTTGTACTTCCAAAAGCTGGATGAGCAGCTGATGCCAGCTCCTCTGTGAGGCCACCTGGATGGCCTGAGGTGTCCACATGCCCTCCCAGTGAGGCAAACGCTCGGTGGAATGTGCCCTCTTCCCCACTGGCACAGGGATTCCGGCTCTCTGGGGCTCTTACGGTTCCCATCTCTGAATAAGAAGTTTGACAAGATTAGGGGTTCCTGGCTATGGTCTGCAGAATCTAGAGAACTTTGGGGCACAATGGCCTTGGTCTGCCTCCTGGACCAGAGAGGTTTCTCTGGCCTCTGTGTGTCATATTGTGTCTGGATATTTTGTTTGAATCAAGAGCCACAACTCAAAACATGTCTGTAAACTGCTGTATCAGATGATGCCTGCTGTGGTTCACTCGTTTATTCCCTCATTCAACAAATATTTGCTGAACACTTGCTGAGTGTCAGGTGCTGTTGTCAAGGAAACAATGGTGAGCAAATAGCAGATTCCCTGGTGCAATATAAACTGTAATTTATAATCGGGGGAATTTGCTCTTCCATCATAGACTTGACCCTGGACACAGAGACCATGTCCTCATTGTCATTCTTGGATGTGCAATTGGGACACACACTTTTGCATACATCTAACTTCCTGTTTTCTGGTTGTCTCACTTTCTCATGAGAACGTGAATCTCGATTGGTGTGTGTATGATGTTCACAGTCTTAAACTGTTAAAGAAACGTGCTTTTTATAGCCAGGAATTCGGGCAATTGAGCTGACAACTAGGCTTTTAAAAATGATTTGTTTACTTATATGAAATTTCTTCTGAAAGATATAAAAATTATATCATGTTTCTTTCATGAATCTGACTTGACAGCTATTTCATTGAAAAAATATAATTTCTTGGGAAGAAATGACAAATTTATTATTGTCATCCAGTTAACGTATTATCTGGGCGGTCTTTTTCGGCATTCAACCGCCTGTCAGCATTTGAAGAAAAAAGAAACTGAGGTTGACTAGGACCTTCCTTGTGACAGGTGTTTTCGGGGCATGTTCACATGCGTCTCTTGTCTCTCTTAATCACTTATCTTCAGAGCAGTACTGCAAGAACTATTTACCAATTTTTAGAGATAACAAGAGTGAAGCTTAATATCTTTCTGAAGTTCGTGAAGCCAGTTAGAAGTCCACCTTTGAAATCCACAGCTGTCTTATCTTAAAGCCTGTCTGTATTTTTCTTGCCATGTGGTGCAACCTCCCCACTTGCTCAATATTATTTGTCCCCAGTTCTTTACGATCCCCTTTGGGCACATCTCTGATCAAACATTAGGAATACCAAGTGGTGTTTTATCATTTCAAAGGTCACCAGTGGCTTCTCTAACTCTTTAACAGTGACGGAACAGTGCATACATTTCCTGATTTAGCACTCAAGAACACCAATATTCTGGGCACCAATATCTTCTGCTTTGTGGATAATTTTACCTTGTCCTACTTGGCCACCAAGTTCACCTTACATTAAGGACACAAAGTCCTTTAAAAATAGAATATCATAATGAAGCAGTTAGGTTTGCAAAAAGAATAAAGTGACCCCCCCCCCTCCATTATCCCATTCAGGGCTTTTTGCATCCAAACAAATCAGAGATAATTGACGAAGACTATGTCCTCAAGGTTTTCACAATGAAAACTATTCATGTATCATTTCCTTGAAAACAGCTGTCAAATTCCATGTCCTCCTAATTATTATCAATAACAATTTCCTTAAAGAATTTTTACTTTGTAAAGCAAAAATAGCCATTCAAGCACGCATACACACTTTGGTTTCCAATGCCCACATTTTCTGTTTTCCACCTGCACATGCCCACTCCCCACCCCACTCTTTCTCCTCTTCAGTTTTGGAAAACAGATTGTAAAAAACAGTGGTAAAGATGCAGAACAGTTAAAACAGAATAGTGAAAAAAAACAAAGTCAGAAGATTCCCATCCCCCAGTTTCAAAACCTGCTGCAAAACTGTGGTGATCCAGACGGTGTGGTACTGGCAGAGGTGTAGATACAGAATTCAATGGAGTGGAACGGGGAGTGTGGAAATAGACCGTTGCTTTCCTAGTGAATTCATTTTTGACAAGAGTAATAAAACAATTCAATGGAGAAAGAATAGTCTTTCAACAAATGATTGCTGGGATAGTCGTATGTCCACATGCAAAAGAATGCAGTTGGACTCTTACCTCACACTTATATAGAGACTAATCCAAAATGGAACGTAGACCTAAATGTAAGAGGTAAATCTATAAAACTCTTAGAAGACACCATAGAAATAAATCTTCGTGTCCCTGGACTTAGGTAATGGTTTCTAAAATCACATGTGACAAATATAAACACACAAATGACACTTCATTAAAGCTAAAACTTCTTCCCTGTGAAAGACACCACCAAGAAGGCAGACAGACAACCAAAGAATAGATGAAAATATTTACAAATCAAGGTTGTTGATAAGGAATTTCTACCCAGAATATGTGAGGAAGTCTTGCAACTCAACAGTGAAAGAAAAATAACTCAAAAGTGAGCAAAGGACTTGAATAGGCATTCCTCCAAAAGAGATAAATGAGTGGCCAAAAAGCATAGACAGAACATCAGTGAAATGCAAATAAAAACCACTTCACACTCACTAGGGTGACTAAAATGATTTTAAAAAAAGCAGGTAAGAAGTGCTGGTAAGGATATGAAAATTTTGTAATCTTCACACATTGCTATGGGATTGTAAAATATTGCAGCCACTTTGGAAAAACAGTTTGGCAGTTCCTTAGATTGTTAAAATAGAGTTACCACATGACCCAGCAATTCCAGTCCTGGGTATACACCCAAGAGAACTGAAAGCATATGTCCACACAAAAACCTGTATAAGAATGTTCATAGCAGTGTAATTCATAGGAGTCACAAAGTGGAAACAAGTCCGATGTCCATCAGGTGAGGAATGGATAAGCAAAATGTGGTATGTCACACAATGTAATATTATTTGGCAATAAAAGATGAAGCAATGATACGCATGACAACACATTACAGCTACAACATGGATGAATCCCAAAAACATTGCACTAAGTGAAAGAAGTCACTTACAATAAGTCATATATCATATCTAATTCCATTTATATGAAATACCCTGAAGAGTCAAGTTCATAGGAATAGAAAGTATATTCGTGGTTGCCAGGGACTGGGGTTAGGAGGCGAATGCCTGATAATGGGTCTCAGGTTTCTTTTTGGGGGTGGAAAAAGAAACCTCAGAAAGATAGGGGTGATGATTGCACACCTTCGTGAATATACTAAAAACCACAAAACCACTGAATTGTACCCTCTGAAAGATGAAATTCATCATATGTTGATTATATATCAAAAAAAGTTTTGAAAAAATTAATAGTGCCATCGTATAACAAAAACCATGAGGCACAGATGCCATGGCCCAATGCTACGTGTTTTTTCTTCTTCCTGGGTACGTGACTCAGTTACCTTCTCCAAACTGTCTTCCAGCCAGGCACATCCAGGTTCCTGGGTTCCGCCCGGTGAACCATGTACCTGAGTGATAGACACCACTTCCAAGCCTAGACTATAAAAATCTTCCAGTGAAGAAACCTCTGTGGAAGTAGAGGGTGGTAGAGCCGTAACATGGATGAAACCTGAGTCCCTAAGTGACTGCATGGAAGTCAGCGTTAATGACCTGCACTGCACTATGACATGAGTAAGAAATGAACTTCCATTGTTCTCAGCCACTGAAATTTGGAGGTTGGTTGTTACAACACTCTGCTTGCCCTAAGGAGAACCACAAATATGAAAATCATGCCTCAGGATCTATGGAAATTTTCTTAAGAACCATTTGTCATTTTTAAGTGATAAAGTTAACCTTATATTATTGGGATCCTTCAAGGATAGGCATTAATCTTGGAAATCTTATATTCAAACATAATCAAATTCATCTGCAAAGCAGTTGGGTAAAAATCACAAAATGATTTCAGTGTCTTTGGTACCAGTGTATAAATATGAAAACATTTCAATATTTTATAATATCAACTTCTCCATCAACTGAAAGAACTTCAGATGTGTTTTCTTATAATTCTTTCAAGCTATGTGGTTGATGTCTATCCTCACCAATGTCATGCTTCAGTTATTTGATAATTTCCAAAATCTATTATTAAAACCTATACATCCATAGCTCAAAAATGAGTAGTTTTAGTGTTATATGACCATACCAATAATCTTATCAACAAGTGTTATGTGGTTTATAATAGAAAAAAACAAGCATGTAAGCATTAGTGGCTTGTCTGACCTGGCAAGATGTCAAAGTCAAAAACTTTCATAACAAGTGCAGTGTTAACTTTTTAAAAATCAGCTCTATTGAGGTATCACTGTATAATTGCATTTATATGAAATATCCATAAAATTCACCTAAGTGTACAATTAAATGATATTTAGTAAACTTGCAGCGTTTTTCAACCAACTGCTGCCTCCAGTTTTATACTATTTCCATCACCCAACATAAGATCCCTCATTTCTGTTTGCAGTCATCCGCTATTCTTTCCCCAACCCCTAGTAACCACTAATCTATTTTCTGTATTTGTACACTTGTGTTTTCTGAACATTTAATATTAATGGAATCATATAATTTAATTTTTTGTGCCCGGTTTCTTTTAATGAACCTAATGTTTTTGAGGTTCATCCATGTTGTAACATGAAATAACAGGTTGTTTATTGCTGTGTAGTATTCCATTGTGTCATGCACCAGACTGTTTATCCACTCAACAGCTGAAGAGCTTTTGGATTTCTTCCAGTTTCGGTGATTATGAACAAAACCACTACAAACATTTGTCTACAGACTTTGTGTGAACACAAGTTTTCATTTCTTTTGTGTAAATGCAGAAGAGTAGGATTATTGGTAGAATGGTTAAGTATATGTTTAAGTATTTTTTTAAAACTGTAAATGTTTTCCAAGTTGGCAGTGCCTGAAACGTATGAGAGTTTCAGTTGCTATGTATCCTCATCAGCACTTGGCATTTTGCAGAATTTTAAAAGAGTATTTTAATGGTCATGTAGTGGCATCTAATTGTGGTTAATTTTTATTTTCCTAATGACTAAATATTTTAAGCATCTTTTTTACTTGCTTATTTTCTATACATGTGTTTTCTTTAGTGAAATGTCTATTTTTTATTTGGGTCATTTGTCTTCTTGTTATTGAGTTGTAAGAGTTCTTTACATAATCTTGATTGAAATTCCTTATCAGATGGTTTACACTTTTTTCTCCAAGCCTGTGATTACCTTTTCCATTTTCTAAGTACTGTCTTTTGAAGTACACAATTTTTTTAAAGATTTTATTCATTTATCTTTAGAGGGGAAGGGAAGGAGAGAAGGAGAGAAATATCAATGTATGGTTGACTCTTGTGTGTCCCCCGCTGGGAACTGGCCTGCAACCCAGGCATGTGCCCTGACTGGGAATCAAAATGTGGTTATTTGGTTCACAGGCTTGTGCTCAATCCACTGAGCTACACCAGCCAGGGCTGAAGTCCACAAAATTTTTGATGGATGGAAGTCCATTTTTCTAGTTTTTCCTTCCTTCTAGTTTTTCCTTTCCTGCCTAACTCAAGATTGCAAAGATTTTCACCTATGTTTTCTTCTAAAAGATTTATCATTTTGCTCTTACGTGTATCCGTATGTCCCATTGAGTTCATTTTAAAATATGGTGTTAAAAAGTCCAAATATATCTTTGTGTATGTGCATCTCTAGTTGTCTCAGCATCATTGGATGAAAAAAATTCTTTCTTCTCGTTATTTGTCTTGGCACCTTTGTTGAAAATCAATTGACCAAAAATGCAAGGCTCTGTTTCTGGACTCTCAGTTCTCTCCCATTGGTCTGCATGTCCCTGCTCGTGCCAGCCCTGTACTGTTAGCCTTTAGGACATGACTTGCTTTGATAGGGGCAACTTTTTTATACTAACAGTAAGCCGACTCTATCATTATTTTGAGGCGCAATGCTTAGCCCAGTACCTTGAGCCTCCGAAACCACAGTATTTTTTTTATTATTCATATTGATTCAAAGGAAGGTAGAAATTAGAGGCACAGCCCAAACATGTGGAGCCATAACTGTGTCTTTCAGGATGACGTGTGATTTGCCACAAACTACATTTTAAGAGACATATTTGTAATAAATTTCTTCAATTTAACACTTGAAGCTACAGGGCTGACAACGAGCTTGTGTTTATCTAACACAATATAAGAACTGTTATCAAATATTCCACTCTGAGTTACATTTACATCACTATCACTGTATATTATTGAATCTAAGATGCCATTAATTTTAAAATGCACCATTATTTTTTGTACACTAAGAAAGAAAAAAATGCTTTCAATTAAAATAGAATGTGCTACCCTCAGAAAAAGATGAATCCTCATTTCAGAAGTATAAAATTCTAAATAAGTGAGCATCTTAAAATTGATGAAGTATAGTATAGCAGGGAGAAAACATTATTTTGAATTGTAATGTTTCTTCCAAAAGGAATATTCCCATTGCAGGATCCCTTTGAAACTATATTTTCTCCTTTGCTCTGTGCACATTTTTATAGTAAAGTCAAATTCTATAATGATTTCAATGATTTTTTACTGTGTTTCAAGTAATTTTGAAGTGGGAGATTACATCCAGACAGAGTTAAACACATGGTGTGTCTGTCTCCATGAGTCATTAATATTTCCTCAGCCAGTGGGAATCCCATATTTTCAATCCATGTGTATCCGTATTCTAATGCCCACCAGTTTAGATTATTTTGGAACTATTTACTAAACATTGAAACTTCTGGGATAGATCAATGATTTATAACAGCCCTGGGACAGCACATTTGAAATCTGGACAATCCCAGCAAATTCATTGTGTAGACTGCCTATACCATGGGTGTTAGTCACTGGCGAGACTGCCGAGAAGCCACGAGCTCAGCCCTCTGTGCATGTTCATTCCAAAGTAGAAGAATTGCCAGATGTGAGTAGATTGCTGTCATTTTCCTCAGAACTGAATTCCTACCGTGGGGCAGGAGCTGTTCGTGGGCTGTCTGTCTGAGCAGCTGCTCCTACAGGGTCATCTAAGGAACACTGAACTGTCTTCACTTCCCCCAACCTCTCTCTGCTGACCTGCCCAGCGCTTTGGTATCATCTGAGGTGACGTACTTCCTCCAGAGAGCCCCTGTCTAAAGGGAGATGATACCTCTTGATATCCCTTTGTGTTACTGGCCTAAGGAAAACAGGATCTTGGGAGACAGAGGTAAAATAAAACAGGTCTTTTAGGTTTATCTGTGTATAAGAAAGTTGAGACATGCTTAGGCCAACTTAAGAAGGAAGAGGGGTCACTGGTGAACAGTTATTAGAAGAAAACCAGAGCTTGATGTTGCTCTAGAGGACACCTCAGGACCACTCTGTCCTGGTCCACATGGTCTCCTCTGCACGCTGAGTCTGCTTCTCTCTGAATATCCGCTCCATTCCACTTTCACCATGGACTAGCTGATCTTTCGTATATTTTCAAGTTCAAATTCTGAATGAGCTAGAGTGGTTGTCCTAGCTAAGTACGTCAGTCTAGTTGGGTATATGCTTTCTCACCTGGTCACCTAGTGAGCTGCCTGATGGTCATGCATGGGCTACCCTTGGGCCAGATATTACTTTTGACTAATCAGTGGCCAGCCCACTGGCCCTTCTGGCCCAGAGCCTCTTCCCTTGCTAGGGCTGCCAGTAGACAAGGTCAGCTAGAAGCAGCTATAGAGCACGGTGGGCACTACATCCAGAAATGGCACTATCAGAGAGGTGGGTGGGTGCTATAGGAGATGCTGACATCTGGGAAGAGTAAGCCACAGATAAGGGGGGGTTAGGTACCACAGATAAACTTGTGTTTGAGATCTGGTATATATGTGTTTTGCATCAAAATGCTTTGAAGACTACTATCAAGAATGAGGTATTTTACTAGGATGCAATTTTGCCTCTAATGATCCATAGCTGCCATGTGAGACAGCAGTATTTCTCATGACAAGTGCACAAGCACAGTGTCTAAGCCTGGGTTTCCCACACAGCAGAGCCTTCGACAGAGGCTTTTATGCTTGTGACTTATTTGTGATGTGATCCAAGGGAGCAGGTGAGGGATGAGGAAAGTAAACAAGGAAAGAAGAGAGTGAATACTAAGATTCTTTTGGAAGTTAGTCCCTAGTATAGGTGACTGATGCTTAATCTTTACAGGACATTTTCAGGAACCTCATAGAATGTGGTCTCAGAACCATCTGCATGGGGGGAGGGAAGGAGAAAGCATTTATTCGTTGGATCTCATCCCCTATTGGTCCAGGAGGCTCCACGTTTCACTGTTGCCCTTGTGTGAGTGCAGAGCTGCGTCCAGTGAACTGTCACCTGCAGGTCAGCCGAGCAGTGAATACTGTGAGCACAGAGCTGCTTGACTGCACCTGCAGGAAGCTGGCTCAGGCCTTCAAGGACCTGGTTTCTGCTGTAGGGCCTGGAGTAAAATGTGATGCCACAGAGGTTTTGAAATACATAAGAGGCCTCCAACACGCCCGGTTATGATCACCTGTGTGATTGAAACTTTTTCCCAGGAACCCAATACATTTTCATCTTGTCCAGGGTGTTTGATCCCATTTGGCATGCAAAATTTTCTTCCAGGTCGATTTTCTTCATTTTCCAAGGAAGAAAACTCGAGAGTATAAACCCACATGTTAAGTCATCTATTCCTGAAGGAGTTTGATCTCTCTCTTTGGAACTGACACACACACACACACACACATCAGAGGACCCACTACCTGGGCCAATACTGTGTTGTACAACCCCCATAGATGCCATTGACATCCTAGTCCATGAAATTCTGCAGTGGCACAGGGCTCAATGGAGTGGCCCCACTCAGTGTTTCCCCTGGATTTTCCCACTCACCATGGTCAAAGTAGAATCAACTTTCAAATAAAAAGTCACCACTAGAAGGTATAATGTCCCACTATTAGTACCATGTCCCTTTGTTAAAATACTCTCAACTTATGAGCCCTGGCTGGTGTAGCTCAGTGGGTTGAGCGCGGGCCTGCGAACCACACAATCACGGTTTGATTCCCAGTCAGGGCACACGCCTGGGTTGCAGGCCAGTTCTCAGCAGAGGACACACGAGAGGCAACCATACATTGATATTTCTCTCTCTCAGTCCTTCCCTTTCCCTCTAAGATAAATAAATAAAATCTTTAAAAAATACTCTCAACCTGTGGAAATGTGGACATCCATCAGTGGGAAGCAATTCAATCTGTCACTAGTCATTTTCACTTTAGTAAAGAGAAGAAGGAAGTCCCCGCCGTGGGAGTGAGACTGGGGAAGAGAGTGAATGAGGGTTCTGAACGCCAGGAGAGGAGGGGTAGACAGTGTTTGGTTGGAAGTTCCAAAGACAAACTCTAGTTACTTGGTGGTTTGAGCTGGAGCTCACCTTTCACAAGCTGGTGCGAATCTGGTCCCCTATAGACAGAGCAGCACAATTCCTGCGACTTGGCGTCAATCACATTGCTTCACTGTACCTTTGTGCAATCTTCTGAGGCTACATGTCATGAGAATTTTCAAAGCTAAGGGTCATCTCCATGAACACTGCTGGGGGCAGCACTTGAGCATGATCAGATAGGAAGATGGGAAGACTTACAGTGCATCAGAGCCATCCACGGACTCTTAGACCGTCTAAGATCATACCGTCAGTACAGATTCAAAGAGAGTTCAGTGAACATTCATGGAGCAAAAGAGTGGTGTTGGGTCAAATAGGATGTAAGTGCAAGGCTGGAGAGATCAGAAAGGTTATCTTAGAACCCAAAGCAATGAGGGGTTGGGAAACCATGGGCTGAATCTGACCTGCTGCCTGTTTTCATCAATAAAGTTTTATTGGCAAAGAGCTAGACTCATTCATTTATGTTTAATCAGTGGCTGCTTTTGTGCTATGCTGAGCACAGTGAGTAGCCCTGTGAGTAGTTCTGAGAGACTGCATGGCTTTTGCAAAGACTAAAATATTTACTATCTAGTCTTCACTAAGTAAGTTTGTCAACCTCGGATGCTCTTACCTCTCTGTATGCTGATACTTCTGCTTTATGGTCCTTTTAAAGGTAAACATTTACCACTGAAACCCCCACTGAAGCACCACTTCTTGAATATTTGAAGAAGTTATCCTAGAATAATAGGATTGAGTGTTGAGACACACACTGCCTCAGACTCCCTATTTGAGGACCCCTTCCTGCAGCAGCAGCAGCAGCAGCATTCCTTCCTCCTCGCTACAGCCCCAGGGCATCAGCAGAGCTCCAGGCACAGGGCAGGGTCCTGGACCCATGGAGATGGATAGACATGCTGAGCTCATTGCTCTGTGTCAAGGGTGTCTCCAGAGGGCATATGAGGCAGCCGCCGCCTGGGTCTAGCCCTTCTTTTCTCTCTCTCATCTCTCTCCCTCTCCTGTCTCCTCTTCCACCTCAACTCTCCCTGCGCATCTCTTGTCCTCCCTCTAGCCCATATCTCAGGCCTGTCAGTGCCACCCAGTGGCTCCAACAAGCATTACTCCAACTTACTGACTGCCCTTAAGGCTGAGAACCACCGACCCCCAGGAAGTCAGTGCAAAGTCTATGATGAGGGATCCAGAGACAACGAGAAGGCTCTAGGGAACCATTGAGATCCTACCCTGATTGCTCAGAGCATTAATATTCGCTTTAAAAGTCATTTAGGCCTTATTACAAATGAAGGGATCTGTGGTAGGTTTGTTAAGGGGATAGAGATCAGGAGGGCTCTAAATAATTAAGTTAGAGAGGTTACTGCGTACTGTTTTGAGCAAACATCGCATTTGAGTTGTTTCAGGGATGTTATTTAGGTGATATATCATATGGATGTAATAAAACGTGCCATGATGGATTTAGGACTAACCTGTTTCTTGAGCCATCTGAATCTTATTTCTTATTAACATGAAATTTTTCCCAGTTGCTGCAATTAACTGCGCTCTCTTCAGTTCTATGTCCTGACCTTTGACGACATTTTGGGGTGAATCCAGTGGGGTCCAGGGAATTGTCTCTCACACAGAGGCTGCTCCTGTGAGACGACATTAGCAAGCCCCTGGTACCCCACAGGGCTGAGCTGAGATCCTTGTGCACTCTCTGTCCCTGAGCCCGGCCTCTGCCTGTAAGGAATGGACCACAGTGTGGGGTGTGGGCAGAGCAATGACTGTGGCTGATTGTGGTGACGCTGGTTCTACAGACATTTAGTAAGTTGGTTGGGGAGAATATCTGGCTCCAATTTTTGGTCACTGTCTCTAGAAAGAAGGGCACTGAGTTCCAGCTGTTTGGGACAATTCTTGGACAACAGGAGAAGTCCCATTCTATATCCTGCTATATGCTGCTGGCAGCCCATTCAGTCCAGGCCGTGGGACAAACAGCCTTGCTCTGTGCCCAAGTGAGTTTACGTTAGTGTGAGGGAGGCTGTGGTAGCCAGACTAAGTCATCTGGGATCCCCTCATGGATACTGGCCATTATGGAGCAATGCTCACACTGTGACTACCATTTTCCCACCTGCCAAAATTATTTTTTCTCTTGGAGGAATCTGAGTCTCAGAATTCTATTCCAGTAAGCCACCAGACTTGTCCAGGGTCAAATGAAGGTTCTGGCCCCAGCCCTTTAAGTGTCAAAAGGCAGGAGAGGAGGCCACTGTCTCTCTATTATCATCACTGCAGGGGTTAACCTTTCTTCTGGGCAGAAAAGCGCTTATTTGGAATATGGTGGTATTTGAAAGATGCCCCTGTCCTAAACCATTTCTACTACCTAGGTGCCCCAGGGTATAAAATTATACCATGAGAAATTCATTCATTTGAGTAAAAAAAGAAAGGTTTTTATCATTCACAACTTCTCTTAAAATAAAAACAGCCTAGGGAATGTTGTCCGTGAGTTCACTAACCTTTTATGTGTATGGCTTCTGAGTTGAACAGAGAAGTGATGGCCAGCTTCGTCCCTCAGAACCTTCTCTGAAATGCTTGTTTGCATTTATTTTAACAGTTAAACTTATCAGTGAAGTTATCAATCATGAATGAAACATTTTAAATGCTTAAAACCTAGTACTTTTAAAAGATGACAGAAACGTGAAAGTTGGTTGTGTTTTCCAACTTGGGGTCACTGGCAGAACTATTGAGGAATTCCCAACTCGGTAGCGCGATTTCTGTACCAATCACCCAGACTCAGCTCCAAGGAAGGACGAGGGGATGAGAGAGAGAACGTGCAAAAGGAACACAGGAAGCTTTGCTTTTCTATTTGTAGATTTCTTCATTAACAAGTGATAAAAGTGTCTGTCACTCGCCCTGGACTCTCCCATGGTAGATGCTGCCCAATCGCCCAGGAAGCGAATAATGAGCACTGTTAGGCGCAGTCACTGTAAGCTCTCCTGGGGCCATGTTTCTGTTGGCCCTGTAGCTTCTACCCAGAAGCTTCTACCCTATTTTTGCTCTGGGCTCCTCCTTTCTCAGTGTTACCCTTCCTTCTAACCCCACTGCATTTCTCCCCTAGGCTTCTCTGGCCACAAAGCTACCATTCTCCTAGAGGCAGAACTCTCTGCACAAATCTCCTGGCATTTGTGCCTTCATTCCCTTGTGACTTGCCAAATGCATTGCTTTGTTTCTTAAGTTTCAACTCATGTGACTTAGCCCATATAGATGTGTATCTTTTTTGTTCACCTACATGGCAGTTCATCGGCTTTGGAATCCGCACGGTGTCAGGGACAGTGCTGCACACGTGGGAGTTGCTCGATTCTCTGTTAAACGAGTCAGTCAACAGCAATGGGTAGACTTTCGCTCTGATAAAAGGCCATACATACATTTCGAGGTCTCTATTCTTCAGCTATTCCCAAAGGAGAGATCTTATTGAATAAAATGATACCATTTGGCAGCTAAACCATACCTTGCTCTCTTTTGAATCAAGGAAGTAATATAACTGGACACTTCCAAAAAGCACTGCTTAGAGGAGGTGCTAATTCCGTGTGCCATCCTGGCTACATTTTGCTGCCAATGATCGAAGTGGTTGATAATGGTAGTTGAGGAGAGAAGGGGCCCGCGTGGCCCCTCAGCTGACCAGAGGGAAGGAACCCTGTGAGTCATCTATGAATCATGGTCTATGGGCTCATCAGGAAACACTTCAGTTAGGAAAAGGGATGTTGACTAGAAATGTACTGTAGCTAGAAAACTACAGTATATTTGGGATTGGACTCTGGTCCAATAGAAAATTGCTGATCTTTGGCCACTTTTAAGCTATAAAACAATTTCTGCATGATTTTTCTTGATATGAACCTCCATAAATTTGAATGCATAGTTCTTCTTTCCTTCCTGCCTGGGTCAACATTATGGTTCTAGTGCATTTTGTTTGAACATTTGCTTGCAGTGGCAAATCATAATAACTTTAGTAATAAATGGAATGCAACTATTAAATGTCTTAATTTTACCTTGTAAGGAGTCTATCTACTTCAAAATCCTTTCTCAGTGTACTCTGCTCCTCTAAACATATTTAAAATCATCCTCCATCATGATGAAATATGTACAGGCCATTTTGGATCGGAAAAGCCATTTTTTTCGTGCTTTCTCCCCAAATTCTCCCTTTCTGTCAAGGTTTAAATTTTTGTAAAATGGAGGATTTTGCTGTATCCTGATTTCTGTCGTTGACTTTTGAGATCTATTACGCATCTTAAGAGGACTGTGGGGCTTCATCCTACCAGTTCCCTTTTTCCTGCCACACACACCATTATTACTGTATTACCTTCTGTCTCCTCTTCCACATTCAAAATGAAGGTAATATCCCTTCTTCACTGAGTGAGATAGCAAGGACCCAACAGAACCAAAGGAATGTAACAGCGGAGCTTGTTTCCTCAGTAGCTGCATCCTGATCGTGAAAAGATTTGTCAGCCCCAGAGCAGATGTCCATGGCTCTGGTGGTTGGCCATTGGGCTCCGAATGAGGAATTTTGAATTCCAGTCTAATTTATGACAGTGATTCCTTTTAGGACAACTTACTGAATTTTCATTTTGGCCATTTTTTTCATAATACTTCTGTTGGAACTCCTGTGTACCCCTTTTTGTTTCTGTTAGGCTTAGCCAGTTATCAGATTCCTCACAATATGTGTTGTTTCTTTCCGGTGGCTCCAACTCCTCAAATTCTTCATAAACCTTCTTTTATTTATTCTTTTCTTTCTTTGAAGAATAGATTAATTTGAGAGCAAGTGGTTATTGAGTGCTTAGGATTGTCTGAGAGATGCAAATTTCTCTGTACCCTTACTCAGATGGCGGCCTCATCCAGAGGGTGGAGCGGTGTCCTGGTCTACAGCCTGATCTGCCTGAAGAACGGTGACAGGTCCTCTGGGCTGGCACAATGTGAAGAGTCCCCAGTGTCCCCTGCACTCAGTGAAGGACGTCTACTGAGCTAGTGGGTACATTGGATGCCTCTCATTGGGCCAACAGTGTGTAAGGGTCCTCAACATCTTTAGTCATTAAGGAAGAGAAAATTAAGCCACAATGAGACCCTACTACACATCTATTAGAATGACTAAAGTTAAAAAAATTCTGACAATACCTGGTGTTGACAAGGTTGCAGAGCCGCACACTATGCCAAGTGAAAGAAGTCCGATGCAAAAGGCTACATAATGTGTGATTCCGTTTATATGAAGGCTAAAGTTTAAAAAAAGAAAGAAAAGCAGAAGGAAAAGAAGAACTATAGGATTTAAAAGAGATGAGTGGTTATCAGGGCCTGGAAGTGGGGAAGGAGTGACAGGTATGTTATCTTGATTGTGATGGTTCTTATATAACTATATGTTTGTCAAAATACATTGAATTATAAAACCCAAAAGTGTGAATATCACCATATATAAATCACACTTCCCCTTTTTTCTTTTTTGTTGTTCAATTACAGTTGTCTTCATTTTCCCCCAATATCCTCCCCAGCCCCACCCACCTCCACCTCCCACATTCAATCCTCCCTTGCCCCGTTGCCTTTATCCATGGGTCCCTCATACATGTTCCTTTACAACCCTTCTCCTTCTTTCCCCTATTTTCCTCCTCCCCCCTCCCCTCTGGTCACTATCAGTTTATTCTTCATTTCCATGTCTCTGCTCCTATTTTGCTTGCTTGTTTGTTTTGTTGATTAGGTTCCACTTACAAGTGAGATCACATGGTATTTGTCTTTCCCCCGCTGGCATATTTCACATAGCATAACAGTGTTCAGTTTCTTCCATGCTGTTGGGAAGGGTAAGAGCTCCTTCTTTCTTTCTGCTGTGTAGCATTCCATCGTGTAAATGTACCACCGTTTTTTGATCCATTCATTTACTGATTGGCACTTAGGCTGTTTCTAGCACTAGTCTATTTCTAGCACTGGGCAATTGCAAATTGTGCTGCTATTAACATTGGGGTGCGCAGGTCCTTTTGAATTGATGTTTCAGGATTCTTACAGTATAATCCCGAAAGTGGGATCTCTGCATCAAAAGGCAGTTACATCTTTAGTTTTTTGGGAAATTCTATATATTTTTTTCCACGGTGGCTGCACCAGCCTGGACCACCAACAGTGCAGTAGGGTTCCCTTTTCTCCACAACCTCGCCAGCACTTGTTTGTTGATTTGTTTGTGATGGCCATTTGGGCCCACATCTAACTTTTTAAAAAGGGGGAAAATGCAATCTCTGCCTCAGTTACACATTTGTCAAATGGAAATAATGTAGTTGTGGCTGCAGATTATGGGTATGATGATGATACATCAAATTCACAGGGTTTGGAAGGAACTCTTTTAAATGAGAACATGTCTGAGTGCTTTGAATTACACAAAGTGCTATACAATTGCCAATTATTATTACTAGACTTTTCTGTTTTGATTTTCTATTCAGCTATCTTCCTAAACTTTTATTTCTAAAAGTTTGTCCATTCATTCTGTCAGCTTTTTAAAATAAATGAGCAAGAAGACGACAAATAATGACAGTTAATTTCTTCCTTTCCAATCTTATGTCTTCTTTTATAACTTTTTTTTCTTTTATAACTTTTTTGGCGGGCTGGTCAAGACAGCCAAGTCCACGTTGAATAGCAGGTGTGCATTCCTGTCTTATGCCTAAACCAAACAGGGGTGTTTATATCATTTCCAGATTTATATGACTTTTTATTGGTTTGGTCGACACCTGTTATCAAATAAAGGTAGTTTTTTCATTGTTTTTTCCCAAGAGTTACTTTCTGTTTTTAAAAAAATAATGAATAGATAATGATTTTCTTTTTAATCCTCCCTGAGGATATTTTTTTATTATTGATGTGAGAGAGGGAAGAAGGGTAGGGGGGTGGAGAGAGAGAGATCAGTTGCCTCCCACACATGCTCTGACCAGGGGTCGAACCCAAAACGTTTTGGTGTCCAGGATGATGCTCCAACCAACTGAGCCACCCAGCCAGGACCAGATAATGATTTTTAACGGAACATTTTCCTGTATCTATTGAAATTGTGCATTTGTTAATAAAAACATTGATTTTTCAATGCAACTTCGAAGCTGAACTTTTATATTGTGTTTCCTTCTCTAATGCATCTGTGCTCTCCTAAAGGGCATGGAGTCTTCTTTGTGTCCGGTGTCTCCATCGCCGAGCCAAGGCTTGATTTAAGCAAAGTGTTTATCCCTGGAACTTAGCTCTTATCTTTAGAGAGGAGATCACGGAAACTTCATTACTGAGGGCTGGACAACTCGGAAGAACTCTTCTCCCAAAAGACTTCTAAATCCTTAGTTTCACAGTTATCCTCAGTTCATCTAGTCACCTGCGCCTCTGTCAGTTTTGGTTTCATTCCCTTTGCCCCCAAAACAGTTCTTGGAGTTAGATTTTTTTTACAGACTTCATATGAGTACAAATACTTTTTCATCATTCCCTAAGGCTTGTTACTACTTTATATGTTAATATATCTCTTTCCTTATCAAGAGTGGGTAGTAGATTGTGCCTAGGAGCTTGAAGATCTATTCTTCCAGAATCAAGATGAGAGAAAGATACCAGTAACACCTGGAAATCTGTAGCAGAAAGTTTCCACTCGTAAGATGAACGAGAACTAGAACAGTAGTCAGTTGTAAGGCGGGTGGCCAGCCTGAGGCTTGCTTTGGTTGGGTCTCTTGAGAAGTCTGCCCTGAAAAGAGACTGGGGGGATGGGAGAGTGTAATAAGTAACAGCATGGATGTGGGGCACAAGCAGTCCTACATTCATGTTTTGTCTCTGAAAATTAGTAACTGATTACCATAGATACATCATTTAACCTCCCTGTTTTTGGTACCCTCATTTCTGAAACTGGTGTGGAAGTAGGTGGTTTTGAGGGCCTGACACACAATAGACTCTCAAAAAACATTGGCTATTAATTTCAATAACAGTTGCCTAGGTATGACCTGATATGATAAAATAGGTTTCTCCAACAGAGGGCACTTAGAAGGTTTTATTTATTTATTTATATATTTTTTAAATATAATTTTTATTTAATTCTTGTTCACGTACAGGTTTCTGTCTTATATTCCCAACCCTGCCCACCCCCCGCCCCATGCTCCCCGCCTCCCTCCCCTTTCCACCCCCCACCCTTAGTTATTGTTCATGTGTCCTTTATACTTGTTCATGTGAGTCCATTCCCTTTTCCCCTATAATTCTCTCCCCTCTCCCCTCTGGACCTTGTCAGCCTGTTCCATATTTGAGTGTCATTGAAGGTTTTAAAAAATTATTATTATCTTGTTTTCTTTTGGATTTCTATCATGAAGAAAATACATGTAAGTTTTTAAATGTAGCTATAAAGATGCAGAACAAAGAGACTCATGACTCATGTCTCACAATTTACTTAGCTTGTTTATTGTTTCACATTCTGTAATATTTCAGACAGTTATGTAATCTCCCCCAATCCTTTTAGGATGCCAGGATATGACATCAGGAACATAGGGAGGAGGAGTTCTGAGTTGGGGGGTGGGTCATGATGTGCTGTAGGGAGAAGCCATAAGCTTTTCTGACATTAATGTCCCACCGCTTACCCTGGGTTAAGCAATTGAAAGTGTTGATTGGTACCAGAAAACAGATTTTCCATTTTGGTTGTTCTAGCTCTGAAATTCAATGAGACTTTAGACAATGTTGTGAGCCACACTTAGCCTGGCCTGAGTCAGGCAATGTATGTGAGCCCTTAGTTAATTCCAGTTACACTGGTTTCCAAGTCCCTCCAGTTCTTGAAGTTGGAGCCTGGACTTCCCCAGATTTCTAGGAGTAAATCTTCTCTAGCATTGCTCTTCTTTTCAAAGACTATAGTTGTTTTCTCTTTTCTCTGATCTGCCCACCAGTGCAGGAATCATTCACCATTCTCCTACCTTCATCCCTTTGCCTCCAATTTACCTATTTGAAAACTTGTCACCTTGCTTCCCTGTGGCTTGCCTGGACCATCGGTGTGCCATTTCATCTGAGTTTCTCTAATTTCCTATCTCCTTGCTCCCAGGAGGATGGTTTCTCCATCTCGCTGTTCTCCCTTTCTGGAGTCACGAGATGTAGAACATTGTAGTCTGTTGGAAGGCATCTGTTATTAAATCTACTTGTGTTTACATTTGTTTGGAAGAAGCGCTTTGATATCCTGGAGTTGGAATAAGATTCTAAGAGAAAGCTCAGATGAAAGGAGACAGATAGTTGCTAAACTGCATTTATTTTTTAAAAGATTCTATTTATTTATTTTTAGAGAGGGAAGGGGAGGGAGAAAGAGAGGGTAAGAAATATCAACGTGTGGTTGCCTCTCATGTGCCCCTTACTGGGGATGTGGCCTGCAACCCAGGCATGTGCCCTGGACTGGGGATCAAACAGGTGACCCTTTAATTCTCAGACCAGCACTCAATCCACTGAGCCACACCAGCCAGGGCTACTAAACTGCATTTGAAGAGCAAAGTCCTGTTAACTGGATTTCTGTCCAACTCCGTGGTAGCTGGAGATATGAATTTGGAGTTGTGGATATAGTGTCTAGTTGATGATGTTTAGAGAGGTTTAGACCTGACTGCTCTGGGGTTTCATTCAAAGCTTCCCACAGACATAGCAATGGGCCATGAGGTGCTGTAGTATGTGTGTAGGGTGGAGGGAATGCTGGGGTCAATAACAAAAGAAACCAACCAACAAGCAAACACCAGCCCAGGTAAAATTGGGATTCAAATGCTATGTCCCCTGAGAGCTCTTTGCTTGCCTTTGCTATGCTACTTTCTGCTCTGTAGTACATTTTCCTCTCCTTATCTTCTGCAGTTCCCTGATGTCAGAAGAATGACTTATCATTTGTCACGAGTACCTCTGTGAGAATCAATATTCTTTGTCTTAAAACTGCCAGTGCATTCAGGCACCTTAAGCTAATCATGAAAAAAATATTGTCCTCGTGAAGGAAATTTTAGATATCGGAAGGAAAGGAAGTGAAAAGGGATTTTTCTTGGTATTCCTGAGGTTACACCAAAGAGTAGTCACTTCGTCTGCAATATTCAACTTCTCTTTTTGGTTGACTATGCCCTACGTTCAGTCCTGTAGGAGCCTATGGATCATATGATTTCTCTTCCCCAATACATACCCACTACCCTTGTTGGTACCCCAGTTGATTGGGTCATGATGGACATTTGCTCCAAATGGAGTCAACTGAAAGGCTAGGTTAGACCAAACAGATTCTTTGGGGACAGGGTGGTATTTGGAATGGAGATCCGAAGTGACTGAGATACTTAACCCTGGGAGCAGAGGGGAAATGCCATGCAGGTCAAGGCTGATGCTGCAGCCAGGGCGCAGAGGCAGCACTCCACAGAGAACGCTGAAACTATAGGGACGCAGAACCTTGAGCTAAGAGTAGAAGATACAGTCGATCCTTATTATTAGTGTGTCCCATATTTACCATTTTGCTTACTCACTAAAATGTATTTATACCCCCAAAATAAATACTTGTGGTACTTTTGCAGGTGTGAGAAAAATGGTGGAAAATTCGAGTCGCCCAGTGCCATGCTCCCAGCTGATATGAAATAAGGCAATGTTCTTTCTGCCTTCTTGTTTCAACTCTCCTAAAGCAAGTGTGTTTTTCTGTGGGGAGGTCTATTGAGTGCCACGTTTTCATATTTTCGTTGGTGATTTCACTGTTTAAAATGACATCCAGGCACAGCCTTGAAATGCCACCTAGTGTTTCTAAGCTCAAGAAGGCTGTGATGCTCCTTACAGATAAAATACATGTGTCAGATAAGCTTGCCTCGGACATACGTTACAATGCTATTGGCCATGAGTTCAATGTTGATGAATCAACAATGCTTTCAATAATGTGCCCTAAAATAGAAATACACATAAAACAAGATTATTTATTGATCAGTTGGCAAAAAGTGTCATGAGGCTTGCAGGAACCTAATCCTGTACTCTCCTAGGAGTTTTAGCTCAGTATTGACTAAGTCAGTGATTGTGTGGACTTTAGAGAACATAAATGCCACAAATAACAAGAATTGAATATTTTGCACAGAGGAGAATGAAGCCAACACAGGAAAGCAGAAGAGGACTGTGCTCTTCCAGACAAACAGAGGAGAAGCTGTCTTCTCTCTGGTGCTTCCCACGTTCAAGCTCAGTTCCCTTGAGAACTGGCTGAAAACCATTCCAATGACATCTCAACATCTTTACCTTTATTTAAGTTCACTTGAGTTTTCTCTCCTTGCAAACCAAAAAGTTTTGGCTGAAACACATCCTCCATACATTACCTACCTTAAGGAGAATACCATGGAAAGATTCAGTGGTCTCTCTGTTTGAGGACTGGCTCAAGGTCACAAGGAAATCTATGTCTAATGGCTGCTGTGGTTGCACTGGCCCACTCCTGAGTCAGGGGCTGACTGAGAAAATTAACCCCATTATCTCAGGGAGGTCTATGTATTGACCAAATGTTCAACACCACTTGAAAAGGGTATTTAAGGACCTCAGCTTAAAAAAAAACCAGACTTTGGTGTCAGTATAAATTATCAATGACAAGTACTTTGCAGCAACTTACTTTGGTTTCTAATTTGAAGGATGCCAGTTTTAGGATGGTCTATTTGTTTTCTTTGCTGAGGGACAAACACATTTTCAAAAACAAGTTCTAGTCTGAACAACCCTTCAGGAAGTCACTGTTTATTTGACAAAGTGGTGTGTATCTCCACATGGGAAATTACATAGAGAGAAAAGAACCAGACCATGCAGAAAACAAAGAACAAAAAAAAGTTTTAAGATCCTCTAGGTTGTGACCTGGTTGAAGCAATAGGCTCTTTCCTAAATACTTGGTTTGAGGGCCATGGAAGGTACACTTTCACTGGAGTCTGAGCACCAAGCAGGCCCTGCAAGTGCCTTTTCTGAACCTCTGTGGTCTGTGGTCTGTGATGACTCTATCCCACTAATCCAGTATCTCTCATTATTCAAATGTATGGCTTTCATTCCAATCCTCTTTTTATCCTGCGGACACATGGGACTTCTTGCCCTCAGCCCGTGCAGCCTCCCACATCTCTCTTGTCTGCTTCTAAGCTCTCAGACTCTTGCTTTTAAAGCCAATCTAGTTGCTCCTCACCAACAAAGTCTCACTGATTCCATGAGTTTCTTTTTCTCCTAACAGCTGCTTTTCTATCCCTTCCTTCTACAACCAATTGTACTTGAAGGAAATCTTCTCTAAGCTATAGAATTTCCTAATATGGTTGACTCTGGTGAGTGTTACAATTTTCAACTCAAGAGTCGTACTAATACATAGGGTCATAATAATTTCAAGGCCACTTATGACCCACAGTTTTCCAAAGCCTGGTTGACTTGAGGTCAGCCTCGTTTCTTGCGGACCCTGGACCACATTAGCCCTTGCTAATTTCCATGGTCTTTTCAGCACATGGAATTAGTTTTGCTCATATGGGTACATTTTTCATTCTCAATGAGTAATTGTATCAGTGCCAACTTGAATTATTACTACATAGTCTTAGGGGAGAAACTTTCCCCAAGTAACATAAGTCCCTGTTTTGTCAGCTTACAAAAGCTTTTGGAGGTAAGAATCATTCCCTTTTTCACAGCAAAGAAACTGAGGCCTAACAGGAACAGTTCACACAGAGAGAAAGTTGGGTTTAAGGGAGAGAAGACTGTTTAGGCCTAGGTCTAGGTGTGGCAAGGGGAGCCAGGGATGCCTCCTCCTACAACGGGGCCACCATGTACACTTGAGCAGATTCAACTTCAGAGCTGACAAGAATGGTGTTTCCTGGAGTTGACCTCTGGCCAGATGTGCTGACCCTGCCTAGAGGATCTAGTCTGAGGTGAAGTGAAAGCCAGCGCTAGGTACCGAGAATGATACTAAAGGTGCTTCATCGTAGTTGTCCTTTTGGACATCCAATCTAGATGGCTTCCACTCTCTTTTTATTTTTACTTACATCATAGAAATGGGAGAGTTTGTCAGGCCGGTTTCCTCAGTCTCCTTTTAACAGGGTTCTCATTTCTCCAGAAGCACCAAGCCAAGATTCCTTAAAGGGTCGGCCTTACAGACACATTTGGTTACTGTGCTGTCTGTGTCGGAAACAGATAGGCCACATCCCCAAAAGCTCTGGGGCCAAGACCTATGCATGAAGGACTTAACTCCTGACACATTTGGCACAAGTTGAAAATGAAAGAAAAAACACCCACTGTCTCAAGAGGCCCTGGGCAGGAACATACAAGGCAAAATGTTTTCGTTGTAGACAAGAAAATGCTGGAGAGTCAGCAAGGGATGAGCCAGTCAGGAAATATTCACTTCCTGTGAATACTTCCAACATTCTCCCACTCTGGCCAACCCCAATTACAGATGATACAGCCAACAAAACACTGCACCAAAGCTGCACCATTGGCTCAGTCAGCTCCAGTCAGCTGTGCTGTTGACCCCACATGCCCATCCAGGACCTTCTGGATTGCTTCCTGAGGCAAAAAAATGTTTCAAACCAAGAAAGATTTGGATTGGAAATGTGGCATTCTGGAGGCAAAGGCAGGCAGATGTATAAGCTACTGCTAAAGATACATTTTCTGACTCTTTCAGGCACAAAACAAGAAATTCAGGTTGACTTTACTTTGACATAATGCCTTAAAAGAAATGATGTTTATTTAATGTTGGATGCTTTTCAATACCATGGTATAAGAATACGATGGTGTGCCTCCATTCAGACAAAAGGGTACTCTTGAAGTTTACTGCATTAAGTGAGAATTGGTATGCTAAGTCCATTAACCAGAACCACTGCTGTCAGGGTAAGTCAGACTTGCCCCTTAAAAACAAAACAAAACAAAACAAAACAAAACAAAACAAAACAAAACAAAACAAAATGCAAGCAATTGCAGTAGTGAGTGGTGCTGAGATGTTTCGCCTTTAGTGAAAGGGGAAGTATGTTTTCTCTGACCAGCCCACACAAAGTCGGATATTTGATACAATTACTAAGAAGACAGAAAAGGTTTTCAGGAATGATTCCTGTTGCTCAGTTCTTAGCAGCCGACAAAGGAGAAAGTAGGAAGTTGAGGGGACCAGCCAGCCCATTAAAATGAAGTGGAGAAACAGGATCTTTGATTCTGCAGAGCAGTCCTGTGAAAACAGAGGAAATGAATGGATGGGTTATGTTGGCAAGAGATTCCACACCAACTAAGTAAGCAACCAACTTGTTTTTAGCACATGGTACAGTACTGAGAGCACTGTGAGGGTACTGACACGGAGGGTTGCTGGCGTTGTGAAGTGGTTGAGTTTGGGATGTCAGGCTAGCCAGGAAAACAGGAAACACTCAAACATTTCAAACAGGGGATTGGTTACACAGGTGATGGAGGAGCTGAGACACCAGGAGAGGACAGTGCTGGCAGGAGGACTGGACTAGCCCCTCAGTGGGAGGGACAAAGCCAACACTTCCAGAGTTCTGGGGGCTGGGGCTGGGAGGCAGAAGGGCTGGGTCTGCCTTGTGAGAGCTGGAGCCATGAAGGAGACTTAGCAGTTGCCAGAGAGTGAGTCTGAGGTGGAGAATAAAGAAGAGAAACACCCAAACTTAGCCTTGTCACTCCTACCGATCTTTCACCAGTGACTGCCATTGACCATACCCAGGCAGAAGCCACCTAACATTGGGGCCTGGGACAACCGACTGCAGGGGTCAGTCCCCTTGAGGAGCAGGGCAAGGGAGGGCTAGGGAATGGATGGGAGGCACATAGGCCCTGCCCAGCACCGTGAACCTGCTTGGATCATTTTTACCTTCAACCACAATGACTTCACCTTGCCTTGGGCCAGACCATGACAAATCAATTGCAAGCCACAGATACTGCTGGAATGGACTCTGGGGCCAACCTATGCCTCATCTTTCACCAGCCACTTAATCCTATTTGGGCCAATCCCAAGGGCCATTTCAGGAGACACCTTAGTTCATCCAGGCATTAAGGCACCAGGATACACAGGGCCTGATATACATCCTGTCTCTTCGTGGAAGGCTGGACTGTCGTCTCTCCTGTGCCCTGGGGAGAATCTCAGGATCTAACCAGCCCTGTGGCCAAGTTCATAACTTAATAACTGATGCTGTCACTGCCTCAGTTTCCAGTGAGTGGCAGCCCTCCCCTCTGAACATTTCTTTCTGTCGAAGTCACAGGACCATCTTGCCAAAGTCAACCTTATCCATATTATCAGTGCAGAGGCTTTAGTGTTCCTCAGCAGCTGCGTGGCCTCAAAGTTACTTCACCGCTTTGAATCTGCTTCCTCACCCACAAAATGAGGGCGAACACAAGATTATTGTGCGGATTCAATGAGAGGACATCCATGAAAGAGCTTATCTCAGTGCCTGGCACACCAGCAATGCTCGCAAATGGCGCAGCTACCACTGTATCCTGTACCAGTCGGGATGCTTTTCGTTGTAAGTGACAGAAGCCCAACTCGACCTGACTTAAGGAGAAAAGAAAAAGTTTCAGGAGCATCTGGATCGAGGAGCTCATCCAAGGTCCTCACTACGAGTTTTCTCTAAATCGCTTGGCTCTGCATTCCTCTGATTGGTTTCATTCTCGGGTAGACTGTCACTCATGAGATGGCAAGATGGGCGCTGAGGTATTCTCTCAGCTGAGCAATCACAAGAGAAAGAGATGCCAAGAGTTTCCTGAAAATCCTAGCATGGGGTTCCATTGGCCTGGTTGGATCTCGTGAACAGCTGTGGGTTAGTCACTGGGGCCAGGGGATGAAATGCTCCAGCTGGCCAGGCCTGGGCCCTGTATCCACGTAGGTCAACAGTAAGGGAGGTCAAGTCTCCAAAAGAAAGAATGGACTCTAGGAAAGCAAAAACAAGCCATTTCTATGACAGCAGCTATTGTTCCATTATTATTATTACACTTTACTATGTATCACTCCTAGGACCACCGTGATCCCCACTATGACTTCACTATACAAGTTGTACCACAACCTAGAGGATTACTTAGCATGCAGCTGGGCTACCAAGTGGGTAAAAGAGAAAAGTCATCAAAAGCCATAACAGGATAAAAAGAGTCTTGGATGGAAGGAAATTAGAGAGCTCTTAGTCGTAAATGAGAGTCAAAGTTAAATCAGAGCCTAAAACCTAAAGTGGTGGGTTCTAGCAGATGGTTTAAGTGTCTTTCAGAAGCAGAAGCTACCTAAATACCAGCGGTGAAGTAGTTGCCAAACTAAAACCACCTTGTGGTGATTGTTTAACTAAAGCTTTAATGGCCATACATGGCGTGTACGTTGTACACTTTCAGCGCCGTACATTCTATGTCAGCACTGACACAGTTACCTATGAAACAAACCAATGATGTTCTCCACACAGGAAGGTCCCGTCCACAAACACCTTACTGCAGACAGCGAGAAATACACTCTTCACAAAGGAACATCGTGATATTGGAACATTCTACTTTTTCCTTCCCATGGTCTGAAGTAAAACAGGTATGGAATATGTGTATGGAATTTCTGGCAAAGTTCAGTAGCTATAAACTATGGTGAAACATTGTTTAGCTATTTGGCAATGCTATAGTATCCTTGAACAACTGGTTTACTCCAGGATTAATAAGGTATACAAGTATAAAAAATATATAGAATGCTACTGTGAAGCCAGCAGCTCTGAACTTGAACCTATCTATGTTTCAAATACAGTATGTTCTGTTAACAGAATGATCTCTACTAAGTTTTGTTGCCCAGAGCATTGGAAGACTTTGCACATGACCCTCTTTGTAAACTGAAATTGTATTCTCAGAAATTAAATTTTCTGCTAAAAATTAAAAAAATATTAAAACTAATATTTTAATTAGCTGTGGAATTCCTTAAATCTGTGCCTCTCCATGCAAAACAACTGAATAACTGCAGGTGAAGCTGGCTATTTGGGCCATCTGGACATTTCACTTGAAGGGTGGCCAGATTAAGTTGGCCGAAGTTCATCTGAGCATAAGAAGTCAGCTGCCTGGGCCAACCAAGTGCTTCAGTTCAGTGTAAGCAGAATATATGTTCTCTGTTTGCTTCTGTTTCTTTAAAAAGGCCGTGTGATGGTTAGACCACATAGTTCTGTGCAACAGTTTTCAAATGGGAAAAACACTTATCTCAGGGTGAACACTTTAGATAGCCTAGTTGCGGGTCTTAGGATAGCGTATTTTCTTAGCTGTATAGTAGTTTCAGGGAAACTAGTCAAGTAGTGTTATCAAGTCTGACAGGCTCACCAACTAGAGAAGAATAATATGACTTTACATATCTAGACTTCATTACACTTTTCAAGCCACCTGAAATGTAGCAATTTTCTTAACCAGCTCACTGGCAGATGGGGCCGACACCCAGTTTGGTGCCCATCCCCTTCCTGCTCACTCCTTTCCATAATAACACGAACAGAATGAGAACATTCTTCACCCGTGTTGAGGAAAGACAGTCATTTGGTTTTCTAAGACTTTTTTCTTTCTTTCATATTTTGAAGGGTGGTGTAGACCAGACTTAAAAACATGGCTTGGGGAAGCAAGAAATCCTTTCCTTGAGTGTTTATTAAGTGAATCACAAATTCATTCAGCATGACTGCTTACCCAGAGAAATAAAGAAAAATGGTAACAAGCTGTGAACCTCCAAGTGCCTTCAACTTCAGGGTCTCCCGGGGAAAGGGTCACGAGTGTAATCATTTTCAGCTGTCCCTGCCTCGCTTCCGCTGTCAGTGGAAATATCCAGGCAGGATGAATACACTTTCTGACTAGACTCTGGACTGACCTAGACAGTTTTTTTGGAAATTCAGGATATACTTTTCCTAAAGCTTCTTAATTTCTCCCATCCCTCCCTGATTGAAAACATCATTTATCCCATTACAGCATGTGGACAGAGAGCGGAGGGAGAAGCAGACAGGGTCTGAATTCAGGATAAAAATTACTCCGTGGGTTTATTATTCTCATCCATAACAGAGGACAATTTTCATGTCATTTAGCTGTTTCCAGAACAGAATCATCCAGAGAGATATTAAGTACTATTTTTCACATCTTGAGGGCCCCAACGAGACATGCACAACTACATGTAATAACGGGTGATCCATAGCTTGCATATTTCCTGAAAATGTTTGAATAGTTTACTAAGTCCAGCTAGCCATTATTTCACTGGCCACATGTGAAAGAATTCGTCTCCTTCACTACATTGTGGTGGTTCCAAAGTCTTAGACTTCCTCCAGTGTCTGAGAACTGTCTGGAGATCGTAGTTCTAAAGAAATTTGTGGATTTCTAGTTTCTGAAGTAACTCTATTCCTCATTTGTTGGGCAAGAGCTACTTTAAAGGCATGATTCTCCCATCAGCTCTTACACAGGCTCAGCCCTTGCTGATTCGGAACTCTCTTTGAAAAGCTAAGATGATGTGTTAACTCAAGGGCAAAAAAAGCAAAGATGTTATAAATATAAGCGGATGCTAGAGTCCCAAAGACTTCCCACAGGCTATGGCTTCCTAGTTGCTGACATCAGCAATGTGGTTCTTATTATACAGCTGGATGCTAGACTGCATTCTACTACTTCCCAAGTATCGTTTCTACTTAATAATGTAAAGAACACGGTTCAGTGCAGTTTTTGTCGAGTGAACAGATAAGATTTGGAATGGAGCTTTCTCTCAGCTATTCCTACAAATTAGCGAGATGACTCTAGTCCACTAACCCATTTCCAGGGACTAAAATAAAGGATGAGAATCTGGCTTTGTTATTCATAGGAACTGAAATTGTCTTTCAGTGGTTCAAACACCCAGTAAGGCCCAAATCCACTGAATACATCAGAATTCTCTAAGGCAGTAGCAAAAAGGAAGAACAGGCATCACTACCAACAAAAAAAATTAGAGTTCAGGTAGACACTAACCAATAAATCCAGCGAGAAACTGCTCTCAGTCTGAACTTTTAAGTGAATGGATTGTTCCTTGGATGAGGTAAGGATACCATGTAAATAGCTCATCTACTTATTAGTCTCCTTCAAAATCACCCCTGTTCAGCAAATACTAATTCACTGGGGTTGAGCTCTTGGCTAAATTCTTTCCAGGCTCCATGTCTTAGAAACTGCACAACGATCCTGGGAAATAGGTATTCTGATTTGTCCATTTTACAGATACGGTAGAGGCACAGAGAGGTCAGGTGACTTGCCCAACATCACACAGGAACTAAGTGAAGAGCTGGGACATGAAAATGGTCCCGACTGACTCTACATCCTCTTAACCACCTGTTATACCGCCTTGGTGATAGGACAGCCACCCCCCTGCCTCGATGGTTTAAAACTGAAAAAGAAATAGCATTGCTATTGAATATCCCACTCTGTCATCTGTAGCTATCCTTCCCCTCTCCCTGGTCCCCTGCTTGCTCATTTATTATTTGTTTCATTTGGCGTATCTCCTTTTGTTTTTACCTCTTTTTCTTTGCATTTGCATGATGCGTGGTGCATATCAGCAATTCAGTGTCCTGCAGAGGTCTCTGCTCGGCAAGGTTGCATTTTAGTTTGCTCATGAACTTGACACATATCACCTCTTTCCTTTTAAAAGTCTCTGGTTTTCCAAAGCCAAGACTTACAGCCTTCCATAAACATATTTCTTATCTTTTCTTCATATAAGCAAATTAAGGCTTTGAGGCAGAATCCAATTCTGTGATTGTTATGACCTTTAGGATGATGATAAACAATTTTTACTCTTTGAAACTAATGTATATAACAACCTACTCTTCCTATAAAAAGTCATGTGTAAGGGTAAATTATCAAGAATATTTTTGAGAAGGTTAAACAAGAAATTAAAAGCAGCAGACTGAGGATGGAGTGGGAGGGAGAATTCTCACTCAATACCTTTTCTTAGTTTTTGATATTTGAATCATGAGAATTCACTGACTACTAATAAAATTAAGTTGAAGAAAAAAAAAAAAAACGCTGTTCACTTTCCCCTTGAAGGCAATCAGAGGCTACACCATCACCACAAGATCAGTCAGTTAGGACTTGGGTTAGTCTAGTGACAGATTTTCACAAGCAGTAAATGGCAGTTAAAAGCATAGAATAGCTGGCTTCCTCACTGTACATACAGCCCATGCCACGTCAGTAAGAGCATTGAAAGCTGAGATAACGAGAGGGCAAAACGTACCAAATCGTGTCAACATATTAGCAGGTTCTGAAACCACAAAACTAAAAGCAGGACTTCTCAGAACCTTTAACCTGCCATTGTGCATCAGAACCTCCCAAGGACAGCTGGGCAATGTTTCCTAAAGTTATCAGATTTTGCTGTGTATAATGTGCAGTTTTTGCCCCAATTTTTGAGGAACAAATTAGGATGCACATTATGCATGGGTAGTGTTAATTCCGTATCTATATAAATGTTTTTCTTTTATTCATGCTTATGTGTTAACCAGTATCCGTATACAAAATAATACCCTGGAATATGATGGTTGGTTTTGTTTCTAAATACAAATAAATGAAAAATAAATTAAAAAATTTTAAAAACAGATTTTTTCCCTGAAACCTTGGACCGAAAACATGGGTGCACAGTATATATAAGCGTACATTACACACTGCAAAATGCGGTATTTAACAGTTGAAACCCACCACTTTTTAAGGAGTGTCTTACAGAATCACAGCATCGATTTTGTGTGTATGGAACATATCTTAGAAAATGCCGGATTGGTGCGGACTCTTCCCAATGAAAGATTCTGTTGAAGCAGCATAAGGAACTTTGAGTTCTGCAGAGCAGTGTAAAGTTATAACCACCCACTCATCAATGCAGCGTGTCTGAAACTAGGATCCTTTTGAATAAAAATATAAAATTAGTAAAAATATACAGTACATTCAATTAAAGGCATATTGGATGAATATCAATATTCAAGGTGTTCTGTGGGCTCTGGGCGACTGATTAGTGGGATAAAACTCTCCCTCCTGCAGCAGAGAGGAGACCTAAACCACTGAAAAGGGCTGGTTTTCATTCAATGGGTGGCATAGCCTCATTTACTCTCTTTCCTAAAGTGCTTGTTCTGGGCCATACAGGTCATATCTACTCTGAATGGAATTGAGTACTAGCCCAGGCATTGGACAAAGTAGTGCTCAACAACCTTCAGAACAGGACCATGGCAGTGAACAGGAACAGAGTCCATGGCACAGGTTGTGTAGTGCGTTCATATCCATGAAAATAGGCAACTTCACTCCCATTTTCTGCCCGAAAACCAGAGGGATCAATCTGTTACCCATAACGTGCACCATGACTAGTAACAGGTGGGGAGTCCCTGTGTGCATCACAGATGTCACTCATGTCATCTGTGTCATTTGTGTCATCATAGGTGTCATGGTGAAGCTGTACTCAAGGTCCACTTCACCAGCAGAGAGAAGCTGGGAGAGTCGAAGAGAAGCTCTGGAAGTAAACCTTTTAAGTGACACATGAGTTGAAAATAGTAATAAACAAAGACCACTTTGAGGTTTAATAAAGCATTTTTACATATGCTGTTGCCTCTCAAAAAGTCCCCATCTCGATCCTGAGAGTAAAGGAGGTTCTCCCATCTCTATTTTACAGAAAACAAAAACTCAAGAGAGCCTCCGTAACCTGCCCTTGGTCGCACAGTCAGTGAGTGATAATGCTAGGAATCAAATCTACCTCTTCCGGTGCCAGATCTCCGTTCATTTAAGTACACTGCATTTGCATGGACAGAAATGCTGTTCCACTAGGGGAGTTTATTTTTAAATCTCACTCGTTATTATGAGATAATATCAGGAATTTAAAAAGACCTCCTTCCTCACTTTGTCACACACACCTTGGTTCTTATCCTGGGAGATGCAGCTACTGCATCAGAAGCCTTGTTGTAAGAGGCTTTTAGAAGGTAATGTGAAGGAGAACGAGACAGTTGTCAGAAGTCTCTGGGTGGGATTCCTGCACTGTGTGAGCCAAGGGCCTGGATTTCTCACTAAATGCATGGTTTCTAATCCAACCAACCTTTTATCCCACTAACATACCAAAATTTTCTCTATGTAATCTCTCCCGTCTATCTTGTCTGCTTCTAAGCTCTCTGACTCTTCCCTTCAAAGCCAGTCTCAAACATGCTAACCTCCTGAGCAAATCTCAAAAATGCAGATTGCTTGTTCCATCATTAGAAATTCCATTTCACCAGGTCTGTGGAAAAGCCTGATTATCTGAATTTTTAACAAGCCTTTTAGGTAATTCTGTCACACAGTTGAAGAAGCCCATGCTTCTTTGATTCTGAGAGCCTGCAATGGTATCAGAGTAAGCCTAGTGTTTTAAAAATTATTCATCATGCTCATCAATAACTCTTTAAGTTTAATTGCACCATAATAGAAAATCAGTGAGTGATTTAACCCAATCAACATTCAGTTTGACTTTGCAAACACCTCTTGCTTACTTCACACAAGGTGCTGTGTGAGGCTATGGGTGTAAAAAACATAATCTCGGCCTCCATGAACTTATTAGAGGAGATGGGTGTGTGCACAAATCACATAATCCTGTGGTTTTAAAAGGCAGAATTCTTGGGGTACCCCTAAAGTGCAAGAGAGGAAGGATTCATCCTGCCTAGAAGCCTGGGAATAAGGAAATAGGAAAATATAGGTGTGTTCTTGGAACTCTGAGTAGGTTGTGTACAGATAGAATATAGTTGGAATAGGTTATCAAAATAGTTTTCATTTTCATGCTTTTTACAGTACTTAATTTAAGCCTCTCATTGGAGAATCACTCCTATTTTAAGGATGGAAATATTAACAAGTGACTTGTTAATGAAAAAAGCCTGCAGACCTAAATAAGATACTAATTTTTGGTAGGGGGTGGGTAACAGGATCATGGAATATTGTTGCTCTGTAGTTGGTGTAGAAGGGAGTATTAGTGACTGATGAAGCCACACCCTGCAGGAAAAGAAGCCTATGTAAACATACCACGCTAAAGTGCAAAATTCTATGTGAATGAGTGGCCTTCTTTAAGATGCACGTGCATTTTCCAGTTCTTTTGATTAGTTCTCCTACTGCCTGTTCTTCTCATGCAGATCTGTGCTCACATTTGGGTCTTTCTTGCGTTTCTCCTCTGAGGAACACCACAATCCTTGGAATGTAGCTGATTCTCTGTTCTGAGGTCAGGGAAAAGTCAGGAGGGGTCTGGGACAGCCTGTTTCCAGATGGCATGTGTACTTCTATAAAATGTGAGAGGCAACATTCATAGGACAGAAAAGCTAATATAGTGCTGGCTCGTGTGGCTCAGTGGGTTGAGTGCTGCCTGTGAACCAAAGGGTCGTGGGTTTGATTCCCAGTAAATACATGTACCTGGGTTTTGGTCCAGGTCTCCAGTAGGGGGCATACAAGAGGCGACCACACATTGATGTTTCTCCCCTTCTCTTTCTCCTTCCCTTTTCCAAAAATAGGTAAAATCTTTTTTCAAGCTGATATAAAGGGATTCCCCTTACAAGATGAACACTGCAAAATAAAATAAATTACATAATGTTTAATCAAAGCAAGTTGCAACTATCTAGGAAAAGACATCATTCCTAATGATTCACAAAAGAGAAGGTTGATATAAAGTATATAAAATGTATTGTAATACCAAAAGGGTTAATATGATAGGCCATATTTAATAATACTGATTTCTTAAATTAAGGGAATATAATTATAAATGAATGTTTTGTCTCATCTCTTTAAAAACAAGTCCGTACTTTATAGTTGAGCACCTGCTACTTTCTGCGTTAGCAGGGAATACAAACAGTTGGGACTGAGGGTAATTCTGAGGAAGGCAGGGGCTGTAAGCAGTAAAATAAAGACAGACTGGAGCTGGCGAAGCAGGGTCCTGTGGCTCACCGGCCCTGGTAGTCACACAAATGAACCCAGTGGGAGAGGGGAGTGGGCCACAGTGGGTCCCAATGAATTAGCCTCATTTCTGAGACTGGTCCTTCGTCTTTGGTCAGATGAGATATAAAAATACTACAATTACTGAAACTTTAGAGAGGCAAACCTGGGAAGAAATACAAATAAAATAGTGGTATTTAAATCTAAGATATTAAGATTTGAGGAACTAGTTTTTGTTTTTTTGGTGTACAGATCAGCATTTTATTATTCTAGTGGTATATGCATACTCTTTTTAAGTGTTTAGATACTTACAGATAATTTATTATGGTAGGATTGTGATTTTAATAAGCAAATATTTAGAAGCATTTGCATTCACAATCAATATTGAAATATTTGGGAAGTATCAATTTGATAAATCCATATTTAAAAATTATTTTAGTTATGAGATGTGTACAGATATTTAAAGGAACGTTTAAAGGAATATTTAAAGGACTGTTTCATGATTAAAGAAATGTTAATTATTTGATGCATTCATAAGACTATGAAACTGAATATTAAATAACAAAAAATAATGAGTCCCAAAGGATGCTTAAAGATTAATAATTTATCAATGGTTACCATGATAGGGTTCATTTAATTTAATAAGCATATACTACATTTATGTATGTATGTATGTATGTGTGTATGTATGTATTTATTATTGAAATATAAATAACTCATAAATCTATATAGTTTTAAGTGTAAATATAATCATTTGATATATGTATAGTGCAAAAAACCCCTGCATTTCTTGCACCTCTTTCTCCTATCCTTGTCGCGTTGCTCACCTGGTCTGAGTGTGACAGGGTTGTGAATACTTTTCTCCCGTAGGAAGATTATTCCAAGTGGAATATGCTATTGAGACTACCAAGCTTGGTTCTATAGCCATTGGGGTCCAAATATCAGAGGGAGTGTGCGTAGCTGTGAAGAGGATTACCTCCCCACTCCTGGAGCCAGCACCACTGAGAAGATTGTAGAGGTTGATGTTCATGCAGGTTGTGCCACAAGTGGACTAATTGCTGGTGCTAAGACTTTAATTGATGAAACCACGGTGGAGACCCAGAACCATGAGACAATGACAATGGAGAGTGTCACCCAGGCTGTGTCCAATCTGGCTCTAGAGTTTGGAGAAGATGCAGATCTGGATAACATGTCTTGTCCCTTTGGAGTGGCACTGTGTTTTGGAGGAGTTGTTGAGAAAGGACTCCAACTGTTTCATATCGATCCATCTGAGACCTTTGTAGAGTTTGATGCTCAGGCCATTGGCTCTGCTTCAGAGGGTGCCCAGATCTCCTTGCAAGACATTTAGCACAAGTCTATGACTCTAAAAGAAGCCATCAAGTCTGCTCATCATCCTCAAACAAGTAATGGAGGAGAAGCTGAATACAACTAACACAGAACAAGCCACCGTGCATCCTGGCCAGAGTTTCCACATGTTCACAGAGGAAGAAGAGCATGAAGAGGTTATCAAAGACCTTTAAGGAAGTGTGATCCTCAGAGCTTTTCTGGGACAATTTCAGTTCTTCTGATTACCCTTTACTTTTATTTCCTGTTCTATTCCTTGGAAAATCTCCAGCATATTTGCATTTTGTAATGATGTCTTTACATAAAGACAGTTCTGAAATAAAGAAAAACTTAAATATCTGTTAATAGAGTAAAAAAAAAATGATCACCACAGTAAGTTAACATCCATCACCACAGTTTTTCTTGTGATGATCACTTTTAAGACCTACTCTATTAGCAGTTTTTAAATGCACGGTTCAGCCACAATACAGATTATAATTGGTAATTACAGTCACCACACTATCCATTACATCCCAGGACTTATACCCAGAAGTTTGTACCTTTTGATCACCCCTTACCCTTCCATTCTCTGTATCTGTGCATTTGGGATTTTTTGTTGTTTGAAAGATTCCACACATAAGTGTGATTATATGATATTTAACATTTTTTCACTTAGCATAGTGCCCTGAAATTCCATTGATGTTGCCTATGGCAGGGTTTCCTCATTTTCATGGCTAAGTAATACTCCCATACATGACTTTTAAAATGAAAAAGAAAAACTTGAAAATGCAGGTTAAGAACAACCCCACCTCTTTTCCCCCACCCCACTCCTTAACACATCATAGACTCCCCAAAATTACAAGACAGATGAGTGAATCAATGTAGTTACTCAGGTGCAGTGAGTGTCTGACTCCCAGCTCAGTATTTCTCCTACACCTCATGCAACAATGCAATAGAGGCACATGTGACTGGAAATAAGGGGACTTGGTCATGGAAGGCCTTGACGTGGAAGGCCTTGACATGGAAGGCCTTGACGTGGAAGGCCTTGACGTGGAAGGCCTTGACCATGGAAATCCTGGTTATCGACACAGCTAGTGGGATATGGTGGGAAACATACTGGGAAAAAGATATGATCAATTATCTTAAGTCTGCTAATAACTAGTGTGTAATTGTGAGCAATCTCTTAGCTTCCTTATGCCTCAGTTTCCTCTACTATTTAATGTGGAATCTAGAATTGTGTTTTCTAATGTCTCTTCCAGTTCTCTCATTCTGTGAAATACTGTGAAGGATGCTGATCTACTTCAGGAATAGAGGGAGCCTTGCTAACCTTTCAGGCCCAGCTCCTCAGGAATCTGCCTCAGCATTTACAAAGAGAAGCACAAGAACCCTCAAGAAGGCCCCACTGCCTTCCTATTCTTCAAATTCCAGACATTAATTGAAGTCTTCAGTGTTGTCTTGGTGTTCCTCTCATTTTCTTTGCTCCACCCTTTAGTTGGGCTTTTGGAAGGTAAAGAAAATGTTTTCTGGGCAGCCATCTTGAACTGGTACCTCCTCACTTGATTTTAGAGTTGTGTTGCCTTACGAGGGCTTGGGGTCTTCTTCCTCTTTCTTTCAGAGACATTCCCTAAGTTGTTAAAATAACAGTGTAAACAAGAGGATAAATTTAAGGTTTTTTTAAAAAGATTTTATTAATCTTTAGAGGGGAAGGGAAGGAGAGAGGGAGAGAAATGTCAATGTATGGTTGCCTCTCGTGAGTCCCCTGCTGGGAACTGGCCTGCAACCCAGGCATGTGCCCTGACTGGGAATCGAACCATGATTGTGTGGTTCACAGGACCGTGCTCAATCCACTGAGCTACACCAGCCAGGGCTAAGTTTTTTCATTTGAATTTTTGACAACTGAATTTTTTAAAAATATAAAGTTTTCACTATCATCCAAGGGTTTCAAATGTTACCTGTCAGAAGTAGTAGTAATTGTTACTTGTTTGTTTTCTACTATTGCAATCCTTCCATTTTAGACACTGGGAAGAGAAGATGGAGTATCTCAAGTTTTACAGGCAGTGGTAAAATTGCAATAATTAGGCTTTTGTCTTACATCAGTGGCTCTCAAATTTTAGCACACATCAGAATCATCCAGAAAGTTTGTTAAAACACAGGCTGCTGGGCCCAGACTGGAAGATTTCTGGCTCAGTAACTCTGAGGTGAGGCCTGAGAACCATCATGTCCAGCAAGTTCCCAGGTGATGTCAACGATGCTAGTCCAGGGGCCACACTTTGAGAGCCACGGGTCTACATGAAATACAACATTTAGGCATTGAAAACAGATAAAAAGAATTCATTTATTTAATAAATATTAGTTGAACACTTACTCTATGTCAAGTATTGTTATAAGCACAGGGACACAATAATGAGCAAAAGAAATGTGCCCTCGACAGTCTTTTCTGGTGGGATTTTCCAGTTTTTAGCTAGAGGTTTGGATTAGAAGTCTGCTCTGTACGGGAAGTCTCTCCACAGTGCTGTAGAATATCACATTTATTCCCTTCTTTTTACCTCATTGAAGTTCTCCAACACATCCAAGTCTTGTCTATAACTAGACAGTTTCTCTTTCCCACCCCAGCCCATATGTATCATTTCTCCCTTTGTTTTTACTGTAGCAGTTAGGAGTCCCCAGGCACAGAGTTGTACAACCTTTTGGCGACTCTGGGCCACACCGGAGGAAGAAGAGCTGTCTTGGGCCACACATTAAATACACAAACACTAATGAAAACTGATGAGCAAGAAAAAAAGGTTTTAAGTAAATTTACAGGTTTCTGTTGGGCCATATTCATAGCCATCCTGGGCTGCATGCAACCTGCAGGCCATGGGTTGCACACCCCTTCCCTAGAGTATCATTTACCTTTTATTTTACACTGTTTTATATTTCTATCTGCTTCATCTCTGCCCTCACTGTTGAGAGCAACTACAAGGAATTTCTTTGCAACTCCAACTCCCAGCTCCTCCTTGGACACTCTGGAAGCTAAGCATGAGCTTGTTGATAGATTTCCCTTGGAATCCCCAAGTTTGGAGGAGGTTCAATAGGACAAAAATCACTACCACCACCACCAACTACCTGTTAGACTACAAGGTCAGACAGTGTTTGTAGTGGCTGGGCTGAAGGGATTGGAGACCAGGGGGGGAAAGGAGTGTGTTGGTTTAGGATTATGCTAACTGAGAAAGAGCCAAGAGTGGTTAATTTCCCTTTCAGGACAGAATTCACCTTCTAAACGGGGTTTCTGTCAAAAAAAAAGTAGTGTGGTCAGGAGCTATGGAATCAAATGACCATTGTTTTTTTTCTTGTCTAGTATATCTTAATTTTGTTAAAAATTACGTCTAAACCAGTTATAATTGGACAAATAGGTCTGAAATCACATTTTTATTACAATTGGATTAATCAGAAATTAACTACCACAATGTGGTTCAAATGTATTAAAATAACAATGAAACCCTATTAAGGCTGAAATAGATTGCTACATTGCCATAGAAAAACAGTGCTTTAAAGTTGGAAGAATCTCTGACATCATCCAAGAATAGCAGTATCAAATACTCAAGTGTGAGCTGTTGACCTGCTCTAATCTAGTCTGAATTTTTACTCTGCCACTTATTGTGGCGTGAGATCTTGGGGAAATTTCTTCAGGTCTCTGAGCCTCAGTCTCTTTTATGTAAAGAGACCAAACAAACAAACAAACAAACAAACAACACTACTTAGTAAAAAATGATGGGAGAAATAAATGGTGGTATAAAAATGTACACGGCGTGCTAGTGCACTGCCTAGCACATAGTAATAGCAAATGGCAGTTGCTGTGTAGTTTAACCCTTTTATTTTACAGAATAAGAAACTGAGGCTCATGTTAGTTGCAATAATTTAGGAACAGAGCTAAGACAAAAATTAGTATTTCTGAATTCCCTCTATTTAAGGTAATTTACTATTCATCACTCACTCAATAATATGGATCTTTATAGTATATAATTTGTGAAAACTGGGATAGTGAACTGAGCTAAAATATATTTTCCCACTTTATGTGAAAATTAGGTTTCAAGTTGTGTGTGTGTATACACACACACACACACACACATATATATATATATATAAAACCTACTCATGAAAAAGACTGTCTTCAATCTCTTCAACAGTATTACTTGAAAAGTCAATCAGAGACATTTGTTACAACTCATACTTCACTTTTAATGGAAAGGTCTTATTCTTTGCAACATTAATTTGAGCGTTGATTGAATAAATTTGAGCTGTGGTGTACATCTCTGTATACTCAATAAAAATTGCTGCCTTCTAGTCACACAGCCCCATCAATACAGGAAATCACCACCCCCAGAGATGCCTAATAGGAGAATGGTTGTCTTTTGTGAATAATTTCAGTGAGACCAAAGTCATCATACAAAACACAGCTAGGTCTGTTTTTTAAGACTTATGATGGTGAAAATGTCCTTCAAGCTCCTAGATAATCTGAAGTCCAGAGTCTGCATGGCACTTACTATCTTCCAGAAACTGTAGCCAACATTAGTTAACCTGAGAGTTCCTCCTTCTGTTCAGCAATAGAGGGTGGGGAAGTTATGGCTTGTTTATTTTCAATATAAACACAATCGGATTCCAGTTAGTTGACCTAGTCCAGATGGGAGCCAGTTGCCATGGACATAATAGGTATTCAATATATGGTCGCTGAGTCGAAAGTGTCAAAGGCGTATGGTAATTCATTCATGTTAGTTGTGTTGACAGAAGCGATTAAAATTTCATTTTAAAGAATGATTCCACACAGTGTATGCCCAAGAGGAAGCCTTGATCTAATAAAAAAGAAACAGAAAGCTGGATGAATGTTTTCCAAGACAATATGATTCTGGATAAAAGATGTATTAGTCAGGGTGATTTGGCTTGCAGGAGACAAGCAACCTACTTGAGAAGAAAGAGGAAATGTACTGGCTCATAAACCCATAAAAAGATGGCATGGGGCTGGCTGAAATCAGGGACTGGGGTGCTACTGACTTTCTCCATTCATTCTCCGACCAGCTTTCCCACCAGGCAGGAGAACTGTCTGCCACCAGCTATGGGTACATATTCTTTATAGGCTTGGGAAGAGAGAAAAGAAATTCTCTCCACCCTGCTCCAGTTGAAATAACCCAAGGAAGGGCTCTGAAAGACCTGCTCTAAGCCACATGCCAACCATGGACGATTGCCATGGCCGAGGGTGTGAGGTAGCCATGGACAGGGGTACCCTTGTGAGTTTTTTTTAAAAGATTATTTATTTTTAGAGGCAGGTAAGAAAGGGAGAAGGAAAGGGAGAGAAACATTAGTGTGAGAGAGGAACATGGATCAGTTCAGTTGAGAGGCAACTAAGGACCTGGCCCTGCAACCCAGGCATGTGCTCTGACTGGGAATTGAACCAGTGACCTTAGGGTTTGCAGGCCTGTGCCCAACTCACTGAGCTACACAAGCAAGGGCCCACTGCTGGTATTTACTGAATGCTTTCTTTGTGCCAGGCCCACATGCTTTTTGACTTATTTCTTTTTTTAAAAGGAATGATTTTAAAAAAATATTTTATTTATTTATCTTTAGGGGGAAGGGAAGGAGAGAGGGAGAGAAATATCAATGTATGGTTGCCTCTCGTGTGTCCCCTGCTGGGAACTGGCTTGCAACCCAGGCATGTGCCCTGACTGGGAATCAAACCACGATTCTGTGGTTCGCAGGCTCGTGCTCAATTTGCTGAGCTACACCAGCCAGGGCTTTTTTCACTTATTTCTAAGGTAAGAATCAAGAATATAAAAGGAGTCCATAGAGATACATTGAATTAACCTGAGGGACACAGGGGGGCCTGGCCTGGAAGAAGAAAGGGGTCACCAATAAGTCACCAATGAAAATAAAAATCTGGACACCCACGGCAAAGTACCTCCTCCTCCATTCCTGAATCAACAGGCACAAGAGTGAACTCCAAAAGCAGTCTCCTTCACTACCACCTCCAGCCCCAAACATGGCTCTGAGCTGCTTTGGATCCAGGTTTTAAAGGGTATCAAGTTAATACAAGTTGGGTAAGGTCCCTCTTTTTATGAAAAGGAATACCAAAACAGTTTACTTTTGCAAAGTTTACATCAATGTATGACCATATGAACACACTACTAGTGCCCCTTCGCTGCGTCCCTGTTGGAGGGGAATCCTGAAATAGAAGCTTCCTTAGCTCGACGACACAGCTGCCTCTGGCAATACCGATCACAGCAAACTGGGTTGGAAGCAGGATTTAAATGGACATTCCAGGTGTCAAACACCCACTCTTTTCTTAGAATGCCACCCAGGAAGACCCCTCCGCACTGGCTTTTGAGAGGTTCTAAACTTCAAGCCCTTTACTAGTTTAGATTGCCCTTCTACCTCAGTTAACTCAAATACTGAAAATGCATCATTTTTATAATTATCTGAAACTGACTCCCACCCATCCCACACATGATTTTTCCTTTTTTTAACAAAATGTCACTGACTAAAGAGAAATGGGTTTGAGAAGCCCACTTAGTCCAAGGCTCACTCTTTGGCCTCAGTGCCATGGACTTGAACCTAATGTTCCCATCCACGGCACTGCTGAAACTGATAGTCTAGTCATGTAGGGGATTTTCCTGACTCCGTGTCTGTCTCCCTGTGGCTGTTTATTTGTACTTCTGTCTGCTTTGGTTTGGGACATTGACCTTATAAGTTGCTTCCCCAGCCTAAGCCTGTAGCCAGAGAACTAGGAGTTTCCCTCTGTGCTCCTCACAGCCAACTAAAGGGACTTGGCTCTTGGACCACACTGTTTGACTGAAGAGGGAGAGGTAAAAGGAGAGGGAGGGGGGAGAGAGAGAAGGAGAGGGAGAGGGAGGGGCAGAGGGAGAGAGAAGCCTTTTAAAATCAGTGCCAAGCCAGCTGCGCCTCTCTGGACAGCTGAGTCATAGACACTCGGTTCAGCTGGAAGGCACACTGTCCGTGCTAACGCCTGGGTTCCGGCTAGAGCAGAGGATAGTTAAATAAAAAGGGAGGAGGGATAAGAAAGGAAAGCCACAATTTAATCTCAGATAACACTTAACTCTGAGACTCCCTGTGATCAGAAGCGAACAACAAGAAGCTGGTTCCTCTTCGGATGAAACTCCATCCTCATGTGGTTAGTCAAGAATCTCTTAAAGAACTCTGAGCATTGCTATTTGGTTTTTTTAATACATAAATTACAATAATTGCTAGAAGATGCTGGCTGACGCCTCCTTATTGGAACTGGCTAAAGGTTGTCTTAAAATATTGACCACTGAGTCACAAATTCATGATCAGCTGTGTTGTAGCTGGATCTGGCAGTCCCATGAGATACAAGAAGGTCATTATTACAGAAATAGAGTGATGGTTATACATCTAAAGTTTGTCTGAAATGAGAAAGTAATCTCCAGAGTATGGCAAGAGTGGCTTGAAAAAAGTCTAAGGAACATAGATGTGAACATAGATATGAGCATAGTGGACCACCTCTATTTGGGCAGGGAATTCACTCCAGGTGGCATTTCCTTGGCAGTGGAATAACATATGCTCACTAGCAGTGTGGCTTACTCATAGGAGCCACAGGAGAATCTTCATGGAATCTATCAACTGCTTGCTGTCCCCTCTTAGTTCAGTGGCTGGTGAGAGGCCTCTGTGTCCATCTTGTCTACCCAAAGCTCTAAGAAACCCCCAGACGTGCTCTTTCCAATTCTGCCCACAGAGGATGGAGTGTTTCAGAGGAAAACCACAGTGCCTTGCTGATAGGATTCCCTATAAATTCACTCTATTGAGACCCAGCTGAGACCAAGGTTGGGTAGTGATTTTTTAATTCATATCTTCTTACTGCTGTCTTGTTCTTTTCTAGACATAGACCAGACAGATAGAAAAGTGTGCATGTGTGTGTGTGTGTGTAATAAAGAGATAAGCACCATGGCCTCTTCTCTACTAATAACCTGGGTACCCTCTTACCTGAGGCCTTTGCTGCCATTTCCTCTCTTTCTTCTCCCCAACTCCAGATCTCTTTGTTCTAGGGGAGTGGCTGTCCACTCTAGCTACACTAGAATTGTCTGGGGGACTTTAAAAAATGTAGATTCCAGGGCCCCACCCAACCTGCAAATTCTATATTTAGATTATCTAGAGTATATGGCCCAGCAAGGGTCATCTGTACTGCACTGTTTTAAAGCGGTGAGGCAGTGGTTTCCCATGATAACCACTGGCCATCATAATCTTCCATTTTACGTGTCAAAGGAAGAAGCAAATCACTCTTGGATCTAGCAAACTTGTGCACTGACCACAAAGTGATTGAATTTAAGGAGTGAGAGATATCTGATCAACAAGTTATGAGTTATGCTGATGACTGGATCTCTTCTACTTCCTAGATTATGTGTTAGGGGCTGCATTTCAGCCTTGGGCTGGTTAGCAGGATGGGTACCATCTGACAGTAGCACCTTCTGGGGCTTATGTACTTTGAGAAGACGATTTCAAAAATGAGATGTATTGTCAGAAGTCCTTCCTCATTCAAGTCTAGAATGAATTCTGACTCTTTTCACTGTAATCTGTGTAAAGCAGGCCTTGTAAAAGAGAAGTGAGCAAAACTTGCTCAATAACTTTCTTCAGTTTGAGTAAATAAGACCCATTGCACATAATAAAAAAAGTTCAGAATCAGAGAAATCATCTATATAGAAGCAACACAAAGTTTCAAAAATGGGTCTGAAGTTAGTCTTTTTCCTGGCCACGTGACTTTGGCTTCTAACTTAACTCTTTTGTGTCTTAGCTTTCTCATCTGTAAGATGAAGATGATAACTGTGCCTAATAAGAGTGCCTTAATTATAGGAATAGGTGACATGTATGTGTATAAAGCACCTACAACAATGTTGGCACATGGCAAGTGCTTAATACATCTGTACTGTTATCTGAACCATAGACATCACTTTGTGATGTCAAATTCAGCTTGCAGACCTATTTTACCTGGCCCACAGAAATGAGTTTAATTTTAACATTTGAATGCCTTTATTAAGCTCTATCTTGGCTCAAGCCCCACCTTTCCCTATTGTATTCTAATTGGCCCTGAATCTGAAATGCAGACTTAACTAGCGCTGAAACTGTCGGTGTCATGTTTCAGTGCGGATTCATCAGTGGCTAGCAGATAGATGCACCTTCCTCACGGTTCAATGAAAAACAAGTTTGCACACACAGTGAATCCTTTCTGCAATAAATCCTGCAAACGGCTGTCCAGCTTTGACATCAAAACCTCCGTGACAGAGTGTTCTCTACCTACTCTTTGGTGTGTGGACATTTCTGCTTGTTGGGAGTTTTTTTGTACAATGAGTCCAAGTCTTTTGGATTCTCATTCACTCTTCCGATATTTTGAAACTATTGAAGAAAATGTAGTACAATCCTCTTACTTGACAGAGAGAGGAATTAATAACCAGGAAACCCAGTGACTCTCAGGACATCCTGACCCATTGTTGGGATCCCAGCCCATGAGCACACACTTTCCTTGGGAATCAGCAGACACCTTTATGATTTGGGAGTCTCTAGTGCCTTGAAATATCAGTTCCTCTGACAATCATTCAACCATCAAAGCTTCATTCCTTTGAATCCTGGAGAGCTTTTCAAATCTATTGGATAATCTTCTCTTGAAAGGCAATCATGAGTTCCTTTATCAACCAACACCCCACTTATTAATTAATCCTTTGGTAAGGGCAAAGATGAACAAAAAGAATGGGGCACAGGGTAAGCCCTGAGGGAAGAAACACATGTTCAGAGGATGGGCGTCAGGAAGGAGAACAGAAGAAGGGGGCACTGCAGCCAAGACTCAGCTACATCACAAGAAAGCCAGACACTACCCAGATCCACATGTGGTCTGATTAGGATATTGCTCAATGTCCCTTGGGGAAGGGATGGAGGTCAGGGACAGGCAGTGGCTAATTTAATATAATCAACACGCAATAGGCTTATTCACCATTAAAGGGAAAAAGAAAGAAGAAGAAAAAAATCTGCTAGTATACTTTCTAGAATCTCAATCCTAGCTGGAAATGGTTTTAGGGAAAGTGAGATGATGCAAGTCCAGCTCAGCTGGAATCACCCTCATTCTCTGGCTCTGTATCAAACAATAGAAATCTTTCATCAGGAATTGTATCTCTCTTTTTTTCTTTCTCCCCCTTTCTCTCTGAGGAGTGACTCTTAAACTTTCTTGATCACTGTTAAACTTTTTTACCAGAGCCTTGAAGCTCTGGTAAAAGTTATAAATCCTCTCCCAGAAAAAGTGTACAAACATGGAGAATTTTGCATACAACCTCAGGCAATACCCTCACTCTCACTAAAACCATTGTTAATTATCCCAAGTTAGGAATCTTGTCTTCATGATTGTATCATCAGTGATTGGTATATAGTAAGATCTCAGTTCATTTTTGTGGCAGGGAGGGAGGAAGGAATCCATGGATTTCTCTAGAACTCTTTAAAATTTCCAATTCAATAGTAGGGAATTAGGTGAGAAGGTTGATCTAGACTCACTTCACAGGTAACCCTCTTGTGTGATGGTGTGGCCAACAATCGGAGTAACATGGGGCTAGCCATTAATCTATATTTGATTATTTTCTACAATATTCATATTCTTGGAAAAATCGTCATGCTATTGGACCTGTTTAAGACCTGTATAAAGACAGAAAATTTAGCTGAAGTAATTGAGGACCTAACAAATAGAATAAAAGATCTTAAGAGAATTCAGAGATGTTTGAAATAGAGATTTCAGCAGCATCCTTGCTTTCTCCCTCTTCCATCCCTGATTCTTCCTGGGAGCAGATGGAGGTGAGAGGAGAACCTGCAAGAAAAAAGTCTTATAGTAGGTAGACACCCAATGGGAAGACATGGCTAGTGTATGGTAGAATTTCTCTGAATCATAATTTCTCTGAGAAGTTGGTAAGTCAGTGTCCAGGCTTGACTTGCTTATTTTAATTAGATTCTTGAGCACAAATCTGTTGGTTAATTCTTCCGGCTCCATTCATACCTGCACTGGTAATACAATACAATGGTTTTTCCTTTGGGGAATGACTATGCTTAAACTCTAAATTCTAGGTCCTTGTAGTTATGGTTGTCTGACCCATCCCTTTATCTCCAGGGATACCATGTGGACCAGATCTAGCCAATCAGTGTATTACAATTTTTCATAATAACTGAATTTCAGGAGCCATGAGACCCAAGTCCAACCAATTACAGCCAATTCTGAGATGCCTGTAAGAGTTACTGGAAACCAGGGGGATATAAACCTGGGTCTGCTGGGGGCCATGAATAGAGAAGACGTGTGTGTGCAGGAGCCAAGACAAAAGAAAGTAGGGCAGAGATGGAGAGCAATCAGGTCCTGGAGGCTCTTCTATCCTCTTCTCCTGATGTTTTTCATCTTCTTTACTGTTTGGTAAATGTTTGATCTTAAGCCACTTTGAACTGAGTTTCTGTTCTTACAAATAAAGGATCATGCCTACTATTTCTCTCTTATGACCTCTCCTTTTTGCTAAGAACCTACCACTGTGACTCTGACTTTTGTAGATTTCCCCCTCTCTCCCTATTTAATTATGTTAATGTTATTTCTTTTCTGTCTTTAATAAAGCCGTTTTTCATTATGGAGTCTGAATAAGAAAGAGGTGCTCAGCGAGTGATGGGGCCTAGAGTAAGGTCTCATATTGGACCATTCTTGGGAAACTGTCCCTGGGGTTTGAGGTGTTCAGGAGTCCAGAAGACCCCATGGAAAGCTGGAAAGGAGCAGGGTCCTCTGCCCAAAGATACTGGTATGCAGAACTTCAATTGAGGAGATTAGCACTTGGGTTAACCCAAACTGAGCAGCCTGCCAATTTAGTACTGAACATAACATGTGCCAATAATTGTGAGCTTGAAAAACAGAAAAGGTTAGAATGTGCTTAGGAAAAACAGTAGCAACATTTAGCAAGTTTTCGGGGAAGAAATACTACATTACCAAACAGCTCTTAGAATAAAAAATAAAAAAATGAATAAAAGTGATGATTATGAGTTATTAAATTAAATATAGCATATTATGCTTAAGAAAGCACAGCATGCACAATATATCTTAGGACTATTTAAATTGACTCCAATCATGCATAACTTTCAAAAAATTTGGCATGGAAAAACAAAGTTTGAGCCCTGGCTGGTGTGGCTCAGTGGATTGAGAGCCGGACAGGGAAGCAAAGCGTCTCCAGTTTGATTCTGTCAGGGCACACGCCTAGGTTGCAGGCCAGGTTCCCAGTAGGGGGCACATGAGAGGCAACCACACGTTGATGTTTTGGTCCCTCCTCTCTTTCTCCCTCCTTCCTCCTCTCTCTGGTAATAAAGAAAGAAAACCTTTTACAAATATAGTTTGCATATCTGAACAATTTGTGTATATACAACACTTCTTTCTGTGATGATGCCTGATAAATGAAACACTATTGCATTAGGATTTGTCCCACCCAAACACGAGTTCTGTAAAATATTTCTTATAAAGTTTATTCTAAATGATCCTAGGAGAATATTTTTTACATTTTAAAATAAAATTTATATCTGGAATGCAATCTCATTGCAATCTCCACAAAAAAAAGAACCCCAGTCACCAATAGCCTAGAAACCAAATATTAATGACCAGCAGCCAGGGTAATAGTGAGGTATCCAGTACTGGTTGCTGAAGGCTATATCTTTTCTCTCTCAGCCAAATAACCCCTTTCACATTTAGGTCTTGTAAAACAGTGCCCTCAAACATCAAACCCCAAGACAGTGGGCCTCTGAGGACTGTCAAGAGAGAGAGCAGGACACCTCATCATGTCCTCTGACACAGCTAGGTAAAGGGCCCTTAGACCTATTTAAGAATAAAGAAATTAAGAAGCCCACCCATCTAGCCAGAGGAAAAGGCCCAGACGAGACTCAGAAATTCCTGGCTTCAACAAGTACATTTGCTGCTTCTCATCAAGTCCTACAGTCAAGCAAATGGTGAGGGATGGAGGCCTTTAAACACAAGCCAGACAGCGTGTCAATCAGCACCACCTAGTGGAAGAGAAGGATTAATCAACTGACAACCTCGCTCCAGAATTTTGCAAGGTTGCTTTTTCACTCAACAACCAACTTGGGAGACCTGATTCTGCATCAGGTGTCCATGCTGGAGCAGTTGGAAGGCTACAAGAAATAAAAATAGATATGCCCAGGACTGAGAATTCTGGCCTATGGAATGCTCCCGAAATATGGGGAATGAGAACTGATAGAGTTTAAAGTCATTAGCCATTATTGGGATTTACATTTATAAAATTAGGAAGCATATATTCTAAAATGCCCAAGGATAGTATTTATTACATGTAAAAGTAAAACCCAACATTGTCCTGGTGGCTCAGTTGGGGTGTTGTCCTGTACACCAGAAGGTCTTGGGTTCAATTCCCAGTCAGGGTACATACCGCAGGCAACTGATCCATGTTTCCCTCTCATATTGATGTCTCTTTCTCTGTCTCTCTCTTAGCCTCACTCTCTTTTTCTCAAATCAGTAAACATATCCTCCAGTGAAGATTAAGAAATAAATTTAAAAAATAAAAGTAAATGACACACTTAAAATGTAATCTCATGGGGAAAATAGGAGAAAAGACAAAGATATTTAGAAAAACATCAGGGACTGGCTCTCCCATTTTCCTCCACCCAGTAACCATTTGGATTCAGTCAGTGGGAGGGGGTGTGAGAGAATGTGTTGATGAACAAGTGATCAAGTAGAAAGGAGCTAATCTGGGATCTTCTCATCAAAAGTTGTGTTCCAACCCTTAACACAGAACCAGAAAAACTGTGATTCCTGCCTATAGCTCTCTTCACTGTGGCTGGTATTTTGGGAAAACATTTCAGTTGTAATTACAAACCATAGCTCGCTCCAGATACCCCTAGAATGGCCTGACCGATGTCTAGTTTTGAACTCCCAAGCATGTATGTATATAGAACTCAAGCGTAAATGAGCAAAAACCCAACTGGAGCCAGCGAGTCCAGGAAGAAGCAGTTTATTGGAAAGCTTCTGATGATATTTTATATAATCAAAGAGATAGTTGAACAACAAACTGTGGAAAGGAAAAAGGTGCCTCTGGACCTCTGAAACAATGGGAACCAGGGCCTCTCTTGTCTCATCCTGGTTTCTGTCTGGGCCAGTGTCACTCATTGTCGCAGTGAGCCAGCTTTCCCTTTGTGGTGGGAGACACGTCCGTGCAAATCAGTCTTCTTACAGTTCTGCTGTAAGGGGCTGGTCCCCTCCTCCCCTCAGCTCTGTTTTTTAAAAATTCCCTGGGGGGACTGATAGACCCGGCTAAGGTCAGATGCCTATGGATAATGTGCTGATAATGCTACAGTTGTCCCTACAAATGACAAAACAATGGCATTTTGGAATCACCACTTCAACCTGTCATTAGCCAGTTCCTCAAAGTAGGACTCCTACTTCATTTGGGGACTATCTCCTAAGCATGATGCATTTTACATTCCTGACCACCCAGAGTTCAACAGGGATGGGTTACTTACTGGAGGAAACACAAATCGCCTCCAGATCAGCTGCTGAGGGTCTAAACCATACCCATATTCTCATGGAAGAGCAAGACTATTCTGAACATAAGAACGTTGACCTAGAACTGAACAGAATCGTAATGTGGCATGTTCATTGGATTAACACAACAAAAAGTGTTTCAACCTGGGCCTTTTGTACCAGGAGACACCAGAGGAAATGGGTTTATACCTATGCCCAAGCTCTTTGGTGAAAGGGGCTATCTTTTAGGAGGTCGTAGGAGCTGGATTCGAGAGCAGACAATCTAGGCTTTCCTACACATGCATGTCCATCCTGGAGTCAGGTCTCAAAGTTTCAAAACCAGAGCCTATGAACAGCATGGCTGTACTTTGAGCTTTTGCTCCCCTTGCCTGGAAAGTCGAAACCCTTTTCCCCTCAGACTGCACGTCTGGGTCCAGGTTAAGTGCAGCTTGGGTCAAATAGTTGTCAAAAGTGACAAGTAGAAATGATGGATTGAACCTTCAAATGGTTGAATTAGTGTGCTCTTGTCCTAGTTTTCAGCTAGTGTGGGTAATGGTCTTGAAAATCAATCTAATACAAGACAGCATTCTTAATTGTAATTATTATTTATCAGGGTGGAAAAGACTCTAGGGTAACATCAATTTTCTCCTCTTTATTTTATTCAGATAGAGATTTCTCAGTCAGTAATTGAAGTGAACCCAGAAGACTGGGTGATGCTGAGAGGGAAGAGATCAATTAAGGAATGATACATAAAAGCCCCAAATATGGGTAACTAATTTCACAATCATTGTGCATATTTATCCAAAAAATAATACATGATGATATTTAAAAGGAAACTCATCCAAGAATTGAAAAATCATTAGTGAAAGATAGAGACATTCCATCTTTGGTGGAAAATAAAATATCATTACACCAACAAAATAATAAAGCTAACTGAAAGAAAACCAAGGGGGTTTTCAGCAGAAGGGGACTTTGATGGGAAGTGGGACAGGTTGCACCGCACTTTATGAAGCCAACAACCCATCGAAATAAAATTCTGTCTTAGTTGGGACTGTGGTGAAAGCTGATGAGATGAAAGGGGTGAAAACACAGATTCAAGTACAGATTAGATCACCTAGTAGGCAATATTTGCGATTGTTACAATGAAATATTTCACTGCAAGCCCTAATTTTCTTCTATAAAGAATTGCTTTCTGATACAGAGGAGAAGAATTTTCAATTCATTGGTTGGTGCTAAAAGCATACTGCTGGCTCAAGCATAAAAATATCAGCAACCACAAAATAATTTAAACTCAATTTTTTGTGCATATAATTTTGTAAAAGCCACCACTCTAGTAAAGATGATGGAACTGGCCCCTTTGCAGCAATGGATATTTCACATTTTAAAATGACTTTATTGTTGTTTAATTACAGTTGTCTGCATTTCCCCGCGCCCCTTACCCGACCCCAGGCAAACCCACCTCCCTGCCTTGCTTCCACCCTCCCCCTTGGTTTCGTTCATGTGTCCTTTGTAGTAGTTCCCGAAAACCCTTCTCCCCACTGTCCCCTCCCACCGCCCTTCTGGCTATTGTTAGATTGTTCTTAATTTCGATGACTCTGGCTATATTTTGTTTGCTTTTTCCTTTTGTTGATTATGTTTCAGTTAAAGGTTACATCATGTAGTATTTGTCACTCACTGCCTGGCTTATATCACTTAGCATAATGCTCTCCAGTTCCATCCGTGCTGTTGCATAGGGTTGTAGCTCCTTCTTTCTTTCTGCTGCATAGAATTCCATTGTGTAAATGTACCATAGTTTTTTGTTTGTTTGTTTGTTTTAATTTTTATTTGTTTACTTATTATTTTTCATATATTTTATTGATTATACCATTACAGTTGTTCTATTCCCCCCCTTCATTCTCCTCCACCTGCACACTCCCTCCCCCACCACTTCCCCCCTTAGTTTATAACCACGTGTCTCAAGTTCTTTAGATTCTATATTTCCCCCACTATTCTTGCCCTCCCCCTATCTATTTTCTACCTACCGTCTATGCTATTTTCTGTACCTTCTCCCCCCTTCTCCTCCTCCCACTCCCCTGTTGCTAACCCTCCATGTGATCTCCATTTCTATGGTTCCACTCCTGATCTAGCTGTCCTCTTGGTTTACTTTTGTTTTAGGTGTGGTTGTTAATAACTGTGAGTTTGCTGTCCTTTCACTGCTCATATTTTTCATCTTCTTTTTCTTATATAAGTCCCTTTAGCATTTCATATAATAAGGGCTTGGTGATGATGAACTCCTTGAACTTGACCTAATCTGAGAAGCACTTTATCTGTCCTTCCATTCTAAATGAAAGCTTTGCTGGATAGAGCAATCTTGGCTGTAGGTTTTTGGATTTCATGACTTGGAATACTTCTTTCCAGCCCCTTCTTGCCTGTAAGGTCTCTTTTGAGAAATCAGCTGACAGTGTGATGGGTACTCCTTTGTAGGTGACTGTCCTTTTATCTCTTGCTGCTTCTAGGATTCTCTCCTTCATTTTAGTCTTGGCTAATGTAATTATGATGTGCCTTGGTGTGTTCCTTCTTGGATCCAACTTCTTTGGGACTTTCTGAGCTTCCTGGATTTCCTGGAAGTCTATTTCTTTTGCCAGACTGGGGAAGTTTTTTGATTAACTCATTTGCTGATGGGCACTTAAGTTGCTTCCAGCTCTTGGCTATTATAAATTGTGATGCTGTGAACATTGGGGTGCATAGGTCTTTTGTATTGGTGTTTCAGGGTTCTTAGAGTATAATTCCAGCAGTAGAATTGCTGGGTAAAAAGGTAGTTCCATTTTTACTTTTCCGAGGAAATTTCATACTGTTTTCTACAGTAGCTGCACCAGTCTGCATTCCCACCAACAGTGCACTAGGGTTCCTTTTTCTCTGTATCCTCTCCAACACTTGTTAGTTGATTTGTTTATGATGGCCATTCTGACAGGTATGAGGTAGTATTTCATTGTGGTTTTAATTTCCATCTCTCTGATGGCTAATGACGCTGATCATCTTTTCTTTCTTTTTTTAATTGTCTTTATTTTTTAAGAGGTTGGTAATACTTTTATTTGAAATTTTAAATTCAAGTTTACAGTTGAAAAAAATTTAATTTATTTAATTATTTTTCAAGTACAGTTTTCTGTCTATTACTCCCATCCCACCCCCCCATGCTCCCCCCTCCTTCCCATTTCCACCCTTCTTAGTTGTTGCCCATGTATCCTTTATATTTGTTCTTCTAAATCCCTCCCCTATTTCCCCTGAAATTCCCTCCCCTCTCCCCTCTGGTTGCTGTCCCCCTGTTCTCTATTTCAGTGTCTTTGGTTATATTTTGCTTGCTTGTTTGTTTTGTTGTTTAGCTTCCTGTTAAAGGTGAGATCATATGGTATTTGTCCTTCAACACCTGGCTTATTTCACTCAGCATATGTCTCTGGGCCCTCTGCATGCCCTCCTTGGAGAAGCGTCTGTTCAAATCTTTTGCCCACTTTTTAATTGGGTTTTTGCCTTCCTGGAGTGGAGCCATGTGAGTTCTTTATATATTTTGGAATTCAAACCCTTGTCTGAGGTATCATTGGCAAATATGTTTTACCATATAGTTGGTTCTGTTTTCATTTTAATGCTGTTTTCTTTAGCCATGCAGAAGGTTTTTAATTTGATGAGGTGGCATTTGTTTATTCTTTCCTTTATGCCCCTTGCTTTAGGGGACATATCCATGAAGATGTTGCTGTGTGGAATGTATGAGAGTTTCCTGCCAATGTTTTCCTCTAAGACTTTTATGGTGTCATAACTTATATTTAAATATTTTATCCACTTTGAATTTATTTTTGTGTATGGTGTAAGTTGGTAATCAAGTTTCATTTTTTTGCCTCTAGCTGTCCAGATCTCCCAACACCATTTGTTGAAGAGGCTATTTTTACTCCATTTTATGCTTCTTCCCCCTTTGTCAAATATTAATTGACCATAGAGAATTGGATTTACTTCTGGGCTCTCTGTGCTGTTCCATCGGTCTATGTACCTGTTTTTATGCCAGTACCGGGCTGCTTTGGTTACAGTGGCCTTGTAATACAGTTTGATATCAGGTATTGTGATCCCTCCTGCTTTGTTCTTCTCTCTCAAAATTGCTGCAGCTATTTTGGGTTGCTTATGGTTCCATATACATTTCTGAAATGTTTGTTCTAGATCTGTGAAATATGTCATTGGTATGTCAATAGGTATTGCATTGAATCTGTAAATTGCTTTGGGTAGTATGGCCATTTTGATGATGTTAATTCTTCCAATCCATGAGCATGGTATATGCTTCCATTTGTTTGTGTCTTCCTTAGTTTTTTTCTTCAGTGTTGTATAGTTTTCTGAGTACAGGTCTTTTACCTCCTCGGTTACGTTTATTCCTAGGTACTTTATTTTTCTTGTTGCTATATCAAATGAGATTTTTTTCTTGATTTCTGTTTCTGGTGTTTCATTGTTGATGTTAAAAAATGTGTTTGATTTCTGACCATTGACTTTGTATCTGGTTGTTTTTCCAAATTCAGTTCTTAAGTTGAGTAGTTTTTTGGTGGAGTCTGTAGGATTTTTTATGTACACTATCATATCATCTGCAAACAATGACAGTTTTACTTCCTTCTTTCCAATTTGGATGTCTTTTATTTCTTTTTCTTATCTGATTGCTGTGGTTAGGACTTCTGATACTATGTTGACTAGGAGTGGTGAAAGTGGACATTTTTGTCTTGTTCCTGATCCTAGTGAGAAAGCTCTAAGTTTTTTTCCATTGAGTATGATGTTGGCTGTAAGGCTTTCATATATGGCCTTTATTATGTTGAGGAATGCTACCTCTATTCCCACTTTGCTGAGTGTTTTTTTATCATAAATGGATGCTATACCTTATCAAGTGCTTTTTCTGCATCTAGTGATATGATCATGTGATTTTTGTCTTTTGCTTTTTTTATGTGGTGCATTATGCTTATTGATTTGCGAATATTGTACCATCCTTGCATCCCTTGGATGAATCTCACTTGTCATGGTATATGATCTTTTTAATATATTGCTGGATACAGTTTGCCAATATTTTATTGAGGATTTTAGCATCTATGTTCATCAGTGATATTGACCTGAAGTTGTTTTTCTTTGTTATGTCTTTATCTGGTTTTGGGATTAGGATGATGCTGGCTTCATACAAGTGTTTGGGAATCTTCCATCTTCTTGAATTTTTTGAAATAATCTGTGGAGGATGGGGTTTAGCTCTCCCTTAAATGCTTTGTTTAATTCTCCTGTGAAACTGTCTGGTCCAGGGCTTTTGGGTGTTGGAAGCTTTTAAATTACTGCTTCAATTTCATCTGCTGTTATTGGTCTGTTCAGGCTTTCTGCTTCATTGAGTTTTGGAAGATTACATTTTTCTAGAAATTTGTCCATTTCACCTAGGTTTTCAAATTTCTTGGCATACAGTTCTTCGTAGTTTTTTACAATCCTTTGTATTTCTGTGGTATCAGTTGTAATCTTTTCTCTTTCATTTCTGATTGTGTTTATTTGGGTCCTCTCTCTTTTTTTCTTAATGAGCCTGCTTAAAGGTTTGTCGATTTTGTTTATCTTTTCAATGAACCAACACCTGGATTCATTGATCCTTAGATTTATGCTTTTAGTCTCTATGTCATTTAATTCTGCTCTGATCTTGGTTATTTCCTTCCTCTCCTTGCTCTGGGCTGTCTTTGTTGTTGTTCCTTGAGTTCTTATAGGCATAGGGTTAGGTTGTTTGTTTGAAATGTTTCTAATCTTTTTTAGGTAGGACTGTATTGCTATGAACTTCCCTCTCAGGACTGCCTTTGCTGTGTCCCATAAGTTTTGGATTGTTGTGAGTTCATCTCTGTTTGTTTCCAGAAACTTTTTGATTTCTTCCCTAATTTCATTCTTGACCCATTCATTGTTAATAGCATGCTGTTCAATCTCCATGAGTTTGAATGTTTTGGGTTTTTTCCTTGAGGTTGGTTCCTAGTTTCGATTCCTTGTGGTCAGAGAAAATGCTTGATATGATTTTAATTTTCTTGAGTTTGTTGAGGCTTGTTTTGTGTCCTATCATGTGGTCTATCTTTGAAAATGTTCCATGTGCATTTGAAAAGAATGTGTATTTAGCTTCTTTGGGATGAAGGACGCTATATATATCAGTTAAGTCCATTTCATCTAGGGCATTGTTCAATGTCACAATATCTTTGTTGATATTTTGTTTGTCCACTATTGTCCTGATATGTCCACTTTTGGCAGGGGAGTGTTAAAATCTCCTGCTATGATTTTGTTGCTGTCAGTATCTTTCCTGAAGTCCTCCAAGATTTTCTTTATGTATTTGGGTGCTCCTATGTTGGGTGCATATCTACTTACAATGTTCATGTCTTCCTGATGGATTCTTCCCTTGAGTATTATGAAATGGCCTTCCAGATCTCTTTTTGTGGCTCTTTTTTTGGAAGTCTATTTTGTCTGATATGAGTATTGCTACTCTGGCTTTTTTTTTCTGTCCATTTTCTTGGAATATTTGTTTCCAGACTTCACTTTCAGTCTGTGTAGATTTTTTTTGTTCTGAAGTGGGTCTCCTGTAGGCACTATATGTGTGGGTCATGTTTTCTTGTCCATTCTTCAATTCTGCATCTTTTGATTGGGGCATTTAATCCATTTACGTTTAAGGTTATTATTAATAGGTACTTATTCATTGCCATTTTTTCATACCAGCATTCCTCTCCTTTTCACTGTTTTTTTTCCTTTTCTTAAAGAAGACCCTTTTGAACCTCTTGTAGAGCTGGTTTGGAGGAGGTCTATTCTTTGAGGCTTCTTTTGTCTGGGAAGCTCCTTATTTGGACTTCCAATTTAATTGAAAGCCTTGCTGGATAAAGTAGTCTTGATTGCAGGCCTCTGCTTTTCATTAGTTGGAATATTTCTTTCCATTTCCTTCTGGCTTGGAGTGTTTCCATTGAGAAGTCAGCTGCTAGTATTATTGGGCTCCCTTGTATGTTACTTTCTGTTTTTCCCTCGCTGACTTTAAGATTCTCTCTTTATCTTGGAATTTTGCCATTTTATTATTTTCCCCCCAATTGTTTATTTAATTATTTTTCAAGTACAGTTTTCTGTCTATTACTCCCATCCCATTCCACCCCCATGCTCTCCCCTCCCTCCCATTTCCACCCTTCTCAGTTGTTGTCCATGTATCCTTTATATATGCTCCTCTAAACCCGTCCCCTATTTCCCCTGAAATTCCCTCCCCTCTCTCCTCTGGTCACTGTCAGCCTGTTCTCTATTTCACTGTCTTTGGTTATATTTTGCTTGCTTGTTTTGTTTTGTTGTTTAGCTTCCTGTTAGAGGTGAGATCATATGGTATTTGTCCTTCAGCACCTGGCTTATTTCACTCAGCATAATGCTTTCCAGTTCCATCCATGATGTTGCAAAAGGTAGGAGCTCCTTCTTTCTTTCTGCAGCATAAAATTCCATTGTGTATATGTACCATGGTTTGTTGATCCATTCATTTGCTGATGGGCACCTAGGTTGCTTCCAACTCTTGGCTATTGTAAATTGGGCTGCTATGAACATTGGGGTGCATAGGTTCTTTGGGATTGGTGTTTTAGGGTTCTTAGGATACAATCCCAGCAGTGGAATTGCTGGGTCAAAAGGCAAGTCCAATTTTAGTTTTCTGAGAAAATTCCATACTGTTTTCCATAATGGTTGTACCAGTCTGCAATCCCACCAACAGTGGACCAGAGTCCCCTTTTCCCCACACCCTCTCCAACATTTGTTG